>NC_044993.1:56008001-56308001 GCF_008728515.1 Papio anubis
GGAAGAGCACATGGCTCTGGCACCAGATCACTGGGACATCAGTCCTGGCTCTGCTGTTTCCTGGCTCTGTGACCTTGGGGAAATTACTTTACCTCTCTGAGCCTGCTTCCTATTCTGTAAGAAGAGCATTAGGGTACCAAACTCCTAGGATGGTCACAAGGATTCAGTGAGTTAATTTCAGCTTTTGAGTGGTGTCTGGCGGTAATGAACGTTCAGTCGACATCATTATTATTAGTCACCCCAAGGGTGGCTCTGATACACGCTGAACTGGTCCCTTCCAGTGGCTTTGATCATGGGCACTACCCAGCTCCAGGCTAAAGCTGATGTCAGATTGCCACATTGGAAGTCCACATCCTGCCATTGTCCCCAACACCCACTGTCTCAAGGCAGGGAGATGAGGTCATGGGAATTGATGTTTTGTCCTGAAGGGATAGGCAAGGGTGGATGGGCAGCCCCTCTCTCCCACTCCTGATTGCCAAATGGGGAAGCGTTGGCCTCAGTTTCCAGGTCTGTCCAAAGATCTTTACTTCTTTCCTAGACATTTCTGTATACCTGAACTTTTTACAGTCAGCATATATCACTTCTATAATAAGCAAACAAGAAAGCTATTTTCACTTTTGCAAAACCAATTCAGGCCTGGCTCACACCCTCCTAGATTCCCAGAGTCACCTTCTGACCTATCTGGGTCACTTGTTCTTTGGCCTGACTCTCTCTAAACACAGAGCTGCTGTGTTCCAATAAAACTTTATTTACACAAAGAGGCTGCAGGCAGGATTTGGTCCATGGTCCATAGTTTGCCCTGATCTAGGATGCTGTGTGGAACACAGTAAGTGCTATACGAGTGTTAGCTATGAGTGAATGTGTGTGAGCTCACAAGCATGTATGTCTATGCGTGCATGTGTGCACATGCGTATCTACATGGGAAGCATGCCTCTGAATGTGTATTGTGTCTGTGTGTGGGATCTGTTTAGCCCTTCTATAAAAAACAAAACAACAAGCTCATACCAGCCAACATTTCAACGCAGCTACCCCAGACTTCCTGCTTCTATTCTGGTGAGAAAGGGAAGCTTCGGGCGCCAACATCCAGTGGCCTAATGGAAAGGGAAGCTTCGGGAAAAGCCAAGAGAAGAAAGAGCTGGTGTGTCTCTGTCATTTTCATCTGGGTTAAGATTGGAGGGAAGCCATCATTGGTGGTTGTGCTACTGTAGGGCCGGCAGCCCACGCCTTCCCATCTGCTGAAAGGATGAAGTCAGTCCTCTGGGGGAAAAGGGGGTGGAGAGGGGACACTGTAAAAATGAAAAGGGAAGCTTTTGAGGAGCTTTGAAGGAGGGGTTGGGGCGGAGGGAGAATGATTCCCTGCTCCTGTGGCGGGTGGCTTTTCCAGGCAGCTTGTAAACATCTGCTTGCTTGTTTCATTTTGATCTCCCGCTGAGGGACTTCTGAGGGGCTACTTCCTGTATGACTAACTTCCTTGGCTGGCTTTGCGAGGGCCAAGGAAATGCAGTGAGCGTTAATTTTGGAGTCAGCAGATGAAGGTTCAAATCCCTGTTTGCACTTCCTTACTAAATGCCCTGGGGCCATATGCTCTCATCCCTCTGAGCCTCAGTTTCCACCTCTGTAAACTGGGGCTCCTGTTATAATAGTATCACCTCCTAGGACTATGGCAGTGATCAGAAGAGAACCGTGTGTGTCCAGCATTTGTCACATAGCTTCACTCAGTAAGTGCTCCCGAAGGTGACACCCTGAAACAGACCCCCACGGGTTAGTGCACTGGGCTTCAAGATTTCAGGGAAGCCTTCCCTAATTCCCCCAGGCTGCACTAGGTCCCTTTGACTTATAGTGTCATAAAGACTGGTTTCTTTCCTTCAAAGCATTTACCTCTGTTAGTTTTATTTTTTGTTTGTTTGTTTTTGAGACAGGGTCTCACCACTCTGTCACTCAGGCTGGAGTGCACCATCACGGCTCACTGCAGCCTCAACCTCCCGGGCTTGGGCAATTCTCCCACCTCAGCCTCCCAAGTAGTTGCGACTACAGGTGTGTGCCACCATGCCTGGCTAATTTTTGTATTCCTTGTAGAGACGGGGTTTTGACATGTTGTCCAGGCTGGTCTTGAACTCTTGGGCTCAAGCGATACACCTGCCTTGGCCTCCAAAGAACTAGGATTACAGGCATGAGCCACTGTTCCTGGCCCTCTGTTAGTTATTTAGCGCTCACTGGCATGCTTATTTGCAAGCGACTGTCTCTTCCTGCAGACTGTAAACTGCAGGCCAGTAAGATGGTGTTTGCTCTGCTAACCTCTCTATTATCCCCTGTGCCAGCACAGGGCCTGGCACATATTGGCACTCAGTCATTGTTGAGTAGGCTCCCAATGGGGTCTTCCAAAATGGGAGGTGATGTCTTCAGCATCCTGCTGTTACCTCGGCAAATCCATACGGGTCTGCCACCACCTCAGTTCCTGCATCCTCAAAAGAAAGAATTCAACTGAGGGGTATAAGGCAGAAGGAGAGACGGAGGCGAGTTTCAGAGCAGGAGTGAAAGTTTCTTAAAAAACTTTAGAGCAGGAGTGAAAGGAAGGAAAGTACGCTTGGAGGAGGGCCAAGCGCATGAAACTGTAGGACAGAGATCATGGCAATAGTCCTAGGAGGTGAGACGTGACCTCTCAAGTGCTCCATTTGACCTTTGACTGAGGGTTTTTATATGTTGGCCTACTTCCAGGGTCTCGCATCCCTTCTCCCCTGATTCTTCCCTTGGAGTGGGCTATCCGTATGTGCAGCGGCCTGCTAACACTTGTGGGGGTGGGGGTGGGGTGGTGCAGTGTGCTTACTGGAGTTACATGAGGTGTTCTTCTCTTACCAGCCTCATGTCTCTAGAAGGTCATATACCAGTTAAACTCCGCCATTTTGCCTCTTAAAGCTCATCTTTGAGCCCATTCATCCAACTCCTAAGATCTTGTTTGGAAGCTGCTGATCACCAGTTTGATCACCAGTTTCACATTTTTTTCTTTTCTTTTCTTTTCTTTTTTGTATTTTGTGTTTTGTTTTGTTTTGTTTTGAGATTTGCTCTTGTTGCCCAGGCTGGAGTGCAGTGGTGCAATCTCCGCTCACTGCAACCTCTGCCTCCTGGATCCAACCAATTCTCCTGCCTCAGCCTCCCCAGTAGCTGGGATTACAGGCACCTGCCACCATACCCGGCTAATTTTTTGTATTTTTAGTAGAGATGGGGTTTCACTACGTTGGCCAGGCTAGTCTCGAACTCCTGACCTCAGGTGATCCACCCACCTCTTTAACACATGGCTTTTATTGCCTCTGTAGGATCATGCACACATCCCTTCTGCTCCTTGCCCACTGGTGAACCAGTCACTTGGCCCTGCCTAACTGCAGGGGACTGGGAGATAGAGGGTTACTCATGGATATTTAGCATATGGAAGGGGAAAAGCTTAGACTCTGGCTGGTCCCATGAGGCTGGTTTAGTGAGAGGAAGCCCAAATGCACTTTTAAGCCTTGCAAAGTGAAGATCCATACTAATTAGACTGCTTTTGAAAACCAGGTATTTATCAGAGAAAAAAGAATCATCACAAGTCCTTTGTTTAAAATATGGAGCAGGGTTTCTAGCCTGCAGTTTTCTGCCATGCAATATCCTGAAGGCTTCTCTTCTTCAAATGCCACAACCATTTGTGTCCAAGGTTGAAATATGTCTTAATGGTTTCATGTTGATAAGGATCAATAGTTGCCCATCAGAGGCACAGCTGCTAATTTGAGGAGACTAATGATTGAATAAACCATGAAGACAAAAATCATTTGAGAGATTTGGTCCTTAAAAGCTTTTAGCCTGAGTCTGGCATGCAGTGGGACTCCTAGGGGTCTTTTATTCCTGGCTTCATTAGAAGGTGTCTTGGCCGGGCGCGGTGGCTCAAGCCTGTAATCCCAGCACTTTGGGAGGCCGAGACGGGTGGATCACGAGGTCAGGAGATCAAGACCATCCTGGCTAACACGGTGAAACCCTGTCTCTACTAAAAAAATACAAAAATCTAGCCGGGCGAGGTGTCGGACGCCTGTAGTCCCAGCTACTCGGGAGGCTGAGGCAGGAGAATGGCATAAACCCGGGAGGCGAAGCTTGCAGTGAGCTGAGATCCGGCCACTGCACTCCCGCCTGGGCGACAGAGCGAGACTCCGTCTCAAAAAAAAAAAAAAAAAAAGAAGGTGTCTTGATGGACTTTTATTGTTTTTCAGTGCCAGCTCAGAGCCACTACACCTAAAGATAAGTGGGGGACACAGATTGAGATAATTTGGGCAAAACCACTGAATATTCATGAAAAGAGCCAGCATTTTGTGAAGACAGGCTGTATCAGACATATGTTATCTGCAGGCTATAAGATTAAAAGAAGTGGGGCAGCCAGGCATGGTGGCTCACATCCGTAATCCTAGCACTTTGGGAGGCCGAGGTGGAGTATCCCTTGAGGCCAGGAATTTGAGAACAGGATGGGCAACAGAGTAAGACCTCTGTCTTAAAAAAAAACAAAAAAACAAAAAAACAAACAAAAAAAAAACAGCCAGGCATTGTGGCACGCACCTGGAGTCCCAATTACTCAGGAGCCTGAGGCAGGAGGATTGCTTGAGCCCAGGAGTTCAGGCTGCAGTGAGCTATGACTGCCCCACTGCACTCCAGCCTGGGTGACAGAGCAAGACTCTGTAAAATAAAGAAAGAACAAGGGCACTGTCCCTCTGAATTTTGAGGCGTTTCATTACTGAGAAGTTTCAGGATGACTCTGATGCCTCTTTTTTTGTTTGTTTAACTGTTTCCTTCTCCTTGGGGTTGGGGAAAAGGGGAACTGCCAGATGGATGAAGCCCCATGCCCACTTAGCAATTATATTTTGCCTTGCGTCTCTCAGCTGAAGAGCTCTCTCCTAGGATTTGGTCCCCCAGCACCACCGCCACCATCATCCTTAACCTTTCTGTCTCAGCTATGTGGCAAACCTCATGCAAACCAGCTGGTGCTTCCACAACATCTGGTGGAGAGATTGCAGGTACTCTACTGAGCTCTGCAGGTTCCAGAAGGGCCATCTGACCTAGGTCACTGGTTCACAACCCCAGCTGCACTCTAAAATTGTCCAGGGAGATGTAAACAGCTCCCATACCTTGGCTGCATCCTCCTAAGCTCTGGTCTCTCTGGTCTTGGGTGGGATCCCCAGCATGAGTATTTTTACAAAGCCCATCACCCACTGTTATGAAGCCAGGATTGAGAACCACTAGCCTAGGCTGGGCGCGGTGGCTCACGCCTGTAATCCCAGCACTTTGGGAGGCTGAGACGGGCGGATCACAAGGTCAGGAGATCGAGACCATCCTGGCTAACACGGAGAAACCCCGTCTCTACTAGAAATACAAAAAAAAATTAGCCAGGTGTGGTGGCGGGCGCCTGTAGTCCCAGCTACTCGGGAGGCTGAGGCAGGAGAATGGCGTGAACCCGGGAGGCGGAGCTTGCAGTGAGCCGAGATCGCGCCACCGCACTCCAGCCTGAGCAACAGAGCGAGACTCCATCTCAAAAAAAAAAAAAAAAAAAAAAAAAGAGAACCACTACCCTAAGCTTTCTGCCCAGGAACTCAAGCAATGAAAATTAGACTGGGGAGAAAGATGACACACGTTAGAAGTAAGAATGAGATAAGCATGTGGTTGATGCTCTCACTGGATCTTCTCCCTTCTGGGGACGCACCTACAACAAAAAGTCACAACCGCAGACTCATTCACAGTCTTGTGGGGAAGGGAGTTTGGTGGCAGGGAGACAACTGACAGAGTGCCTAAGAGTGATTCCTTCTTAAGAAATGCACTCACCTTCCTGTGGTTCCAAAAATGCTGGTGCACTCCTAAGAGAACACAGCCGACATTCAGATAACACTGCTCAGTTTCACCATTTTACTTTTTGATTCTTCCAAGGAACCTATAAGAGGAGAGATTATCTCCTTCATTTTGCAAACGAAGGGACTGAGGTCCAGATGGGTTAATTGATTTGCCCAGAAGAATACACCCAGTGACAGGTGGAACTGAGACGTCAATCCTAATATTTATGGGGTATTTACTAAATCCTAAAACTTACGCAACTATTAACTGAATAATTACAGAATGGTAAATTCTCTAATTACTTCTCACTTCTTTGACAGAGTCTTCAGCTATGTGTTTGTGGTATTTCTCTGGCAGACTTTTTTTTTTTTTTGAGATGGAGTCTCACTCTGTCACCCAGGCTAGAGTGCAGTGGTGCAGTCTCAGCTCACTGCAGCCTCCGCCTCCTGGGTTCAAGCAATTCTTCTGTCTCAGCCTCTTAAGTATCTGGTATTACAGGTGCACACCACCACACCTGGCTAATTTTTGTATTTTGAGTAGAGATGAGGTTTTGCCAGGTTGGTCAGACTGGTCTCAAAGTCCTGATCTCAGGTGATCCACCCACCTCAGCCCCTCAAAGTGCTGGGATTACAGGTGTGAGCCGCCATGCCCGGCCTCTTACAGACTCTTATTTATCCACTACACTCATTCTTTCTTCATCTACTGCTCAGAGCTGCTGTGTGCCATGTGCCAGGCTCTCTTTCCCAGCTTCCCTTGCAGCTAAGAATGGTCATGTGACATTATTCTGGCCAATAAGATGTCAGAGGAAGTCTACTGAGTCCTTAATCTAGCAGTCTCAACTTGTTGGCACCAGGAACCAGTTTCATGGAAGACAATTTTTTCATGGGCTGGGTGTGGGGGGAGGGTAGTTTTTGGATGATTCAAGTACATTTATTGTGCACTTTATTTTTCTTATTATTACATTGTAATATATAATGAAATAATTATACAACTTGTTATAATGTAGAATCATGGGAGCCCTGAGCTTGTTTTCTTGCAACTAGATGGTCTCATCTGGAGATGATGGGAGATAGTGGCCAATTATCAGGCATTAGAGTCTCATAAGGAGCATGCAACCTAGATCCCTCACAGGTGCAGTTCATAACAGGGTTCACCTTCCTATGAGAAGCTAATGCTAATAATGATCTGACAGGAGGCAGAGCTCAGGTGGTAATGTAAGAGATGGAGAGCAGCTGTAAATACTGATGACATTTCACTCACTTGCCTGATGCTCACCTCCTGCTGGGCAGCCCAGTTCCTAACAGGCCATGGACTAGTACTAGCCCATGACCCAGGGATTGGAGACCCTTGCCCTAATCCATTCTCTTTCTTCCCTTCTTCAAAGAAAGTCAAAGGAGGTGGGATCTTGACATGACAAGCATGAGGATACAAAGCAAAAATACCTTGAATAGCAGAGCAAAAATATCCCTGGGTCCTGATTCATCCTGACCTGCTGCCTGCCCACCTCCAGGCTTCTGGCCACATGAGAAGAGCCCCTATATCTGTTTGGATCACTCTAGGTTAGGTTTTTATAAGCTGTGGCCAAATGTATACCTAATGGATACAATTTCCTATATGCTCTTCCTTGTCGTTGTTCTTTTTCTTCACAATTAAATATAACATCTAAGCTAAGCTGCGCCAGTGAGCACGGGACTGAGGCTGCAGCCTCAGCACGCTGGGCACGCAGAGTCCTTGTCTCGCCTCTATCACCTTTGAGACCTGTGGCATCTTGTAACCGAATCAATGCTTTCATTTTCCCAGTTTCCATTTGTTTTTACAAGATAAGGCAACTGTGGGAACATATGCAAACAGCTGTGTAAACACTTTGCACAGGGATGGCGACAGTGCTAACAATTAAACCATTTCTTGGTGGACCAGGCACCCCACTGTGCTTCAGCCAATGAGGGAAGCCTGGATTCATCACGTGGAAGGTGGTTTGGGGTGTCAGTTAAGTACCTGTATAAAATTCTGTTTGAAAATCAGATGTACAGAAGTTAAGGACTGCCTGGACCAGGAGTGGTGGCTCATACCCACACCCATAGTCCCAGCACTTTGGGAGGCTGAGGTAGGAGGACTGCGTGAGGTCAGGAATTCAAGACCAGCCTGAATAACAGAGCAAAATCCTGTCTTGACCAAAAAAAATACAAATTGAAAAACCTAGCAATGCATGGTGGTGCATGCCTGTAGTCCTAGCTACTTGGGAAGCTGAGGTGGGAGGATCTTTTGAGCCCATGAGTTTGAGTCAGCAGTGAGCTATAAAGGGCCACTGTACTCCAGCCTGGGCAACAGGGCAAGACCCCATCTTTAAACAAGCAAACAAACAGAAAAATGAACTGCTTCTATTTACTACAGTGGCAGCCTTTTTATGCCAGATTTTCCTAGGCATCCATGTCAGTTAATTATTGCTGAACAATAAACCACCTCTAACTTGGTGAATTAAAACACGAAGTATCTGTCTATTATTGCTCAGAGTCTATGGGCCAGCTGGGTGGTTCTGCTGATCTGAGCCAGGCCCTGCTGATCTTGGCTGGTTCACTTCAGTGTTTCCATCAGTCAGTGGTCAGGTCTATTGGGGCAGTAGGGATGAGGTGAGGAGGCTGCTCTAGGATGTCCTCATTCCCATGTCTCCCAGTTGGCTGGCTGGCGGCTCTGGAGACGAGGAAGAGATCGCTCATCCCCCAGCAGGTAAGCTGTTCACATGGCAGCAGCGGCCTTCCAAGAGAACAATAGGAAATAGACAAGACGTCTTGAGGCCTCACGAACTAGCACTATGTCCCTCTGCCACATTCTGTTGATTAAAGAAACTCACAGCCTGCCACAGTGGCTCACACCTGTAATCCCAGCACTTTTCGAGGCCAAGGTGGACGGATCACCTGAGGTCAGGAGTTCGAGACCAGCCTGGCCAACATGGTGAAACCCTGTCTCTACTAAAAATACAAAAATTAGCCAGGTGTTGTGGTAGGCGCCTGTAATCCCACCTACTCAGGAGGCCGAGGCAGGAGAATCGGTTGAACCTGGAAGAGGTTGCAGTGAGCCGAGACAGCACCACTGCACTCCAGACTGGGCAACAGAGCAAGACTCCATCTCCAAAAAATAAATAAATAAATAAACTCACAAAGCCCTTCCAGATGTAAGGGGTAGGCAAAAAGGCACCCCTTCTTGATGGAAAAGATTGCAAAATCATTTTGCAAAGGGCATAGGTGTAAGAAAACCGGAGAACACAGACTATTGTTGTAACCAGTCTACCATAGTATCCTGAATAAAACTTTTCATAGTGGAAAATGCCATGGACATCAAGGAAGGAGATGAACAAAAACTGGGTAGCAGAAGATGATCAGGGAGGATTACAGGGAAACAGATCCTGCAGAGGAGAAAGAATGAGCTTCAGCAAAGTGAGCAGAGGAAGAGGTGGGAGACACAGATTATGTGAAAATGCCACTCTAGTTTTAATTTATTTGTAGAGACGGGGGTCTCGCTATGTGGTGCAGGCTGGCCTCGAACTCCTGCAATCAAATGATCCTCCTACCTCAGCCTCCCAAAGTGCTGGGATTGTTAGAATGGCATTTTCAGGCCATTCTAATAATTGCTTCTACACTGACTCATACTGGGTGCTTAATCTGTGCCAAGCACTTTGCGTGCAAAGATCTCACTTAATCCTCAATCACTCCTATGGGCGAGGTTCCGTTATTAATCCCATTTTACAGATGAGGGAATCAAGATTCAAAGAGGATTAGGTAACTTGTAGAGACACATAGATAAGAAGTGCGGAACGCAAGATTTGAAGACAAGCCTTTTTTGTTTTTTTTGTTTTTGAGATAGAGTCTCACTTGGTTGCCCAGGCTAGAGTGCAGTGGTGTGATCCCGGCTGCCTGCAACCTCTGCCTCCTGGGTTCAAGTGATCCTCCTGCTTCAGCCTCCCGAGTAGCTGGGACTACAGGTGTGCATGACCACACCTGTGTTTTTGTTTGTTTGTTTTTGTATTTTTGGTAGAGAGGGAGTTTCACCATGTTGCCCAGGCTAGTCTCGAACTCCTGACCTCAAGTGATCTGCCTGCTTTGGCCTCCCAAAGTGCTAGGATTACAGGCATGAGCCACCGTGCCCCGCTGAGAAGTCTTTGCATTAATGTATGCTACTGTCTGTCTCTAACTTGTCTCTGTCCCTACCTCTAGCCCCCTGCCCAGGTCTGGACCATTGCAGCATCCAATTCCTTATAGTCTTGCTTCAGGGCTTGGCTAACTTTTCAACAAAGGGCCACAAAGTAAATATTTTCAGTTTTGTGAGCCATCTGGCCTCTGTCACAGTTACTCAACTCTGCCCAGGTAGCGTGAAAGCAGCCATAAACAGTATGTTAATGAATGGACATAGCTGTGTACCAATGACACTATTTACAAAAATAAATACTCAGGTGGTAGTTTGCCAACCCCTGTATAATTCACTCTCCACACCTTAGCCAGAGTGAGCCAAATTCAAATGTGACCTTGCCACTCCTTGTCTAAAGTGATTCAACAGTGCCCTTTGATCAGTTCAAACTCTCCGTGTGGTCTGCCGCTGTGTATGCTTGTGTGTGCGTGTGTGTGCCTGTGGACTCTGTACCAATGGCATCACCTTTCCCTGGCAGCTTGTTAAACAGGCTGAATCTCAGGCCCTGGCCAGTTATGGTGGCTCACATCTGTAATCCTAGTGCTTTGGGAGGCCAAGGCAGGAGGATGGCTTGAGGCCAGGAGTGTGAGACCAGCCTGGACAAGAGAACAAGACTCCATCTCTACAAAAAAATGTTTAAGTTAGCTGTGCATGGTGGTGCATGCCTGTAGTCTCAGCTAGTCAGGAGGCTGAAGCAGGAGGATCACTTGAGCCTGGGAGGCTGAGGCTGCAGGGAGCTCTGATCCTGCCATTGCACTCCAGCCTGGGCAACAGAACAAGGCCCTGTCTCAGAAAAAGAGATAAAAAAGAAGGCAAGATCTGCTGAGTCAGAACTTGGGGGTTCTATTGTTGTTGTTGTTGTTGTTGTTGTTGTTGTTGTTTTTGCTTTTTTGAGACAGAGTGCCACTCTGTTGCCCAGGCTGGAGTGCAGTGGCACAATCTTAGCTCAATGCAACTTCTGCCTCCCAAGCTCAAGCAATTCTCGGGGTTCAGCCTCTAAAGTAGCCGGGACTACAGGCATGCACCACCATCCCTGGCTAATTTTTGTATTTTTAGTAAAGATGGGGTTTTGCCATGTTGGCCAGCCTGGTCTCAAACTCCTGACCTCAAGTGATCCCCCCCGCCACGGCCTCCCAAAGTACTGGGATTACAGGTGTGAGCTACTGCGCGCAGCTAGAACTTGCATTGTAACAAGGCTCCCAGGTGATCTGCGCACTCCAGCCTGAGCAGCTCTGGCTTCAAACTCCCTCCCACCTCATCCCTTCCACTGACTCCTCCTCCCCTCCTCTCCACCCACCCCTACTTTCCAGTCAAACTGGAATGCTCTTTTTTTTTTTTTTTTTTTTTTTTTTTGAGACGGAGTCTCGCTCTGTCGCCCAGGCTGGAGTGCAGTGGCCAGATCTCCGCTCACAGCAAGCTCCGCCTCCCGGGTTCGCGCAATTCTCCTGCCTCAGCCTCCCGAGCAGCTGGGACTACAGGCGCCCGCCACCTCGCCCGGCTAGTTTTTTTGTATTTTTAGTAGAGACGGGGTTTCACCGTGTTAGCCAGGATGGTCTCGATCTCCTGACCTCGTGATCTGCCCGTCTCGGCCTCCCAAAGTGCTGGGATTACAGGCTTGAGCCACCGCGCCCGGCCTGGAATGCTCTTTCATCTCTGTGTTCAATACATTCTTCTCCGGTCCAACTCCCTTCACTGGGCTAATTCCCACCTATCTTTGGATCTCAACTTAGATGTCACTTCTTCGAAGGAGCTCTCCTGAAAACCCTAAAGTGCACGAGGTACCCTTGTTTGGTTTTCAAAAACTTTCTCCTACCCGGCACCCACCACGCTGTACAGTAATGGGTTCTTTCATTGCCTTTCTGCCTCTCTCTGTGAACTCCTAAGAGAGAAGCCATGTCTGTCTTGGCCCCCTTTGTGTGTGTGTCCTCGATGCCCTGGGACAGTATTATTCACACCCCACCAACTTTCCCCTGGGCAAGTGTCCTACACAACTACTGTTTCTTTTTTCTTTTTTTTTTTTTGAGATGGAGTCTCACTCTGTTGCCAGGCTGGAGTGCAGTGGCGCAGTCTCGGCTCACTGCAACCTCTGCCTGCCGGGTTCAAGTGATTCTCCTGCCTCAGCCTCCCGAGCAGCTGGGATTACAGGTGCACGCCACCACGTCCGGCTAATTTTTGTATTTTTAGTAGAGATGGGGTTTCGTCATGGCTGCAGGTTTCCCTGGGTTTCCACCTGGCTCTGAGGCTCTGAACGGCCCTTAGTCTCCAAGATTCTATCTCCTGCTAAGCCTGGTGGTTTTTTGTATTAGCGAATGTTTACCATTTCGCAAGGGCCTGAGGGCCTAAGAGATTTCTGGACAAAATTCTTGAGCCACAGGCCAAGACGTGAATCGTGTTTGGGTATGTGTGAGGGAGCAGGGGTGGGAGAGTGAGGCAGAGAGGAGAGGTGGGGACAGAAGGTTCTAGGCCAGGAAGAAGACGTGAAAGTTCAGGATTCCAGGGAGCACACCTGTAGCGCTGTGAACTAGCATTTTTTTCACACCTGTATACAGAGCTAATTCTACACAAAAATTATCCCCAGCCTTAATGCATGGGGAAAGTTTCCCATACACCCAGAGGCTCAAAGCAGTTGAGGCTTGTGCAAAGAACCACAAGCCAGCACAGGCACAGGCTGCCCTCCGGGAAGACGAAAGCCCTCCCCAGATCTGACATTCAGTCCAGAGGTTTCTACAAGTTCCTTTATTAATAAAGCAAAATAGAAAAGAACAAGGTCCCCAAATGACCCATATGATTCAAAGTGCAAATTTACTCCAACCTGCAAGAGAAAACGAATGGCAGGTCTTGACTGCAGGGGCCATGGAAATTTGGGGTGATTAAATTGCCTTTGAATCACACAATTGTAGCAGCTGAACCATATCTGATTAACTCTTTGGTCTCTGTTATTGGAACAAAACCAGTGCTACGCCTGCAGCCGCCAGACTGCAACCAGAAACACAGTTTGGGGTCAGAAGACATTAAAAATCACAATAAAATAGGAGGAATGTTTTAAGTCAAGCAACTGAATCAAGGCACCTTTTTTTAAAAAAGCAAAAAGTTGTTAAAAAATATTCCAGAATAGTAGATACTTCAAAAACCAGATTACAGTATATATCATTTTGCTGGACATTTTAGTCTATTTTCTGCATACATAGTCACACATTCTTTACCCTCTCCCAACTTATACGTGCTTTATCCCCTCCAGTCATGCGCTATGTAGGTATAAAAAAAATAAAGATGTATCTAAACAAGTGACTTAAAAAAAAAAAAAAACTAACGAATGCCACAATGATAACACTGAACTTGTTTCCTTTTGAGGGACACTGGAAATGTTACTGAGGTTCATTATCCCCGCCACTGACTCGTCTTCCTCCATGCAGACAGGGATGAGAAGTCGAAGTCTTCATCAAGGTCAAAAGCCACATGTTACAGAAAAAGTGACTTACTCCATAGAGGTTACATGAGATGCTTTGGAAGCACTTAGGTTAATTCCTTCACAGTGTTTACTAGGACGTCAATTTTGGTGGAGCTGCTGAGTCAGGAAATGATAGAGGCCGGTGGGGTGCCTCACGCCTATAATCCCAGCACTTTGGGAGGCCGAGGTGGGTAGATCACCTGAGGTTAGGAGTTCGAGACCAGCCTGACCAACATGATGAAACCCCATCTCTACCAAAAAAAAAAAAAAAAAAGCCAGGCCTGGTGGCAGGTGCCTGTAATCCCAGCTACTCAGGAGGATGAGGCCCAAGAATCACTTGAACCTGGGAGGCGGAGGTTGCAGTGAGCTAAGATCATCCCACTGCACCCCAGCCTGGACAACAAGAACAAAACTCTGTCCCGAGAAAAAAAAAAAAAAAGAAAATGATAGAAACATTCAGGGGTGAAGTCTGATCAGAACCATGCTTTTAGGCCAGGTGTGGTGGCTCACGCCTATAATCCCAACACTCTGGGAGGCCGAGGTGGGAGGATGGCTTGAGTCCAGTAGTTCAAGACCAGCCTGGGCAACATAGGGAGCCCCTGACTCTACAAATAATTTAAAAATTCGCTGGGTGTAGTGGCACATACGTGTGGGCCCAGCTAGTTGGGAGGCTGAGACAGGAGGATCACTTGAGCCCAGGAGGTCAAGGCTGCAATGAGCTGCAATCTTGCCACTGCACTCCAGCCTGGGCAACAGAGTGAGACCCTGTCTCAAAAAACAAAAACCAAAACCTGTGTTGTTGGTACTGGAAATGGTACAAGCCGAAGAAGCTTGCACCCCAACTCCAGCAAGCAATCACCACTGTAAAGGCATGAGCTAGGATACCACTAACTCCCCAAAATTAATTTAAATGTAAGAATAAAATACAAAGAAACGAGTTATTCTGCAATCCTTCCTCATTACTCATCTGCAAACTCTGACAGAACCAAGAAGTTTACCCCAAATCACCAGGAAAGAAATGCCAGAAACTGGCCCTAAGTGGCTTGACATAGGATCTGACTCGAAAAGAGCAGCTTGGAGATCAAGCGTCCTCCTGGAAACTGTGAGTTAAGTGTTATCTGTGGCTATGTTAATTTTTTTTTTTATTTGTTTCTACAATAAAGCTTAGCTCTGAGAGATTAAGATGATTTGAAATATCACACCCCCAAGTATATATAACACTACCATATCCAAAACAAAACCTAGGACCATATACATACTTGGGGTGTTAACTGTGTAAGGCAGTGGTCGCAAACTGGTGGCCCCCAGGCTTAAACACATGTTTGGCCCACGTGGTATTTTGGACTTTTTTTTTTAATTACTTGTTTAAAAATCATCAAGTTTCACTTTTCAAAAAAAAAAACCTGATTTCCAGCTTGTTGCCCCATTTTTTTCTGCATGGCTGAGCAACGGTCCCCTCTTTAAAGGCGAGCGCAGGTTCCCCCCCACCTCCCACCCTGTTTCTACAGGCTGCTGAGTTTGCGACCCCTGGCTGGAAATAGCACTAAAAACGTGTTTCCTAACCCAAACCTCTCTCACACCCTCACGCAATTTTCACTTCATTTCCCCTTCCCTCTCTTGCTTCACTTCCATCTGAAGTCCTCCTTCCCCAGTTCTTTGGATTTCTCTTGCCTCATTCGAATTCTGCCTTCTTTCGGCTTCAGTTTCATTTTGCAAAACACATCTCCGCTCAGCCCACGATCATTCCAGGAAGGCTCCCAAGACTGGTCAGTGGGAGTTACCGAAGGGTGTCTCGCCACAAAATGACTGAGTCATCTTCCCCAAAAACATTTTCCTCCGGCCCTGGCTGGACAACTAATTTTTTTTTTTTTTTTCTGCTGTTGTTACTGTGGAACCTTCTTGCATGAGAATATTTGCATATATGAATCTCCAGTACCAAGCATACACCAAAATGTGTACATTTCAGATGAAGGACATAATGGAGCCCTAATAAAATAGAGAATTGAGCTTAATTTAACTGTCTTGGGCAACCATCATGCCTGGCTAATACGCCATATTATTTCTGTTGTACACAGTACATGTTTTGGTTTACTAAACATTGATCAAAATTGATCGAAATCTCTAAGTTTTGGTTACCATGTACAGAGAACAATTGCTCAGCATGGCATTTAAATAAAACAGTAATATTTTAAAAACTCACAAATACAATGCACAATTTATTTTAAAAAAATAAAATTTAAAAACCTTGAGGATGGATGAGGCTTTGGGTAATTAACCTGAAAAAAAAAAAAAAACAACTAACAAAAGAACTACAAGAACTAAGTATGTTACCAGATTTATACTTTAAAATACTATTAAAAGGGGAACTCACTGACACAGCTAGAAATATTTCTAAAATTCAGCTTTTAAAGCCTTTTTTTTTTGAGGCGGAGTCTTGCTTTGTCGCCCAGGCTGGAGTGCAGTGGCATGATCTCGGCTCACTGCAAGCTCTGCCTCCTGGGTTCAAGCGATTCTCCTGCCTCAGCCTCCCAAGTAGCTGGGATTATAGGCGCCCGCCATCACGCCCGGATAGTTTTTGTATTTTTTAGTAGAGACGGGGTTTTGCCATGTTGGCCAGGCTGGTCTTGAACTCCTGACCTCAGGTGATCCGCCCACCTAAGCCTCCCAAAGTGCTGGGATTACAGGGGTGAGCCACCGTGCCCAGCCTTAAAGCTTTATAATTCTTCCAACCCTTGGTCCTACTGTAGCAGACAATGAGTACAGAGGAAGCTGTGGTTGAGTATGGAAATATATATATATATATGCATATACATAAAAAATATGTATATATATAAGATCTACTATTGGCATCTATTTTTTAAACTATTTTAAAAAAAATACTGTGCAGTTTCTATCTTTGCATAAAGTTAGCAGACTGACTTTTTTGCACAATGCAGTACCTTATGACCTAACATTGATCTCACAAAGCTAGGAATGACCTTTGCGGGGAACTGGCCTCAAGACAACCTCAAAGAGACGCACAATGTTTGCAGCTGCTTCTCTTTCAGCCCAAGGTTGCAAAGGATATAAGAAGCCAATGCAGCTTTGAGGAGAAGGATTCCCCGTAAATCACCTACTCACAATGATTTCCCACAGCGGGCAAGTGGATCCTCTAAAGAAAGAAGGTTTATAGAGTTCCCTCCAAAGAGCTCAGAACTTCAACAATGATTCTATTCACATCGCCATTTCTGTCTTCCAAATTTTAGCTGTAAGAGTCTGAGGAGGTACATGTTTTTATTAAGGAAAAAAAAAACCAAAAAACCCAATGTGTAACACTTAGACTGGCTGCATTTCCAATCAGGCAAACCGATGATGGGCCATGGTGAACTTAAAACTGTAATTGAGGGCTGTTATAAATTTGGTAGAACAAGGAAGAATTCCAGGACAGGCTCCTCCCAGCTGCAAAATACACCCAACCTGGTGATACTGACACCTAAAGAGAAAAAAGAGACAGACTGCTGTCAAGTGCTGTCTCCCTTGCTCTTTTCCTAATTTGTCTCCTCTGCCCACGACCAAGGAGTAACTGACCTTCAAGCACAGAGCCTAAGATCCTGAACTATAAGTGAAATGTTTTGCAAGACCTGTGCTGAATCAACAGGTCTCTTGGACCACGTAAGACTGCCTGAACAAGGAGGAACCATCAATGGTTAGAGATCCAGCACAAACCACATGCTAAACAGCAGGCATTTCCTTTTCATCAGCTCATAAGCTCAGAAAGAAATCTCTTTGTGAAGGAGTTTGCTAAAAACCTTAAAACAAAAACCGTTTCTGTCTCCAGCCAGCAGCCAGCCTTGGAGAAACACCTTTACAGGCAAAGCCTAAAACACATCTTTCTCCAAAGCCAACATGTTTTATGCCTTCACCAGTGTTGTCTTGAATATGTATTTGGTTGCTGCTTTGGTTCCAGCCATGTCTGGCTGGTAGTAGGTAGTTCCATGAATGGGTGTTGACGGACTGGTACATATCCCAGCTTGTGGCCTGCGGTGATGTTAGGCAAGCATGCTGGCCACTTTTCAAGGCTGTACATTTAATAATAAATATAACTGGCTTCCCTCTCAGACGCAATGCTTGGTGCTAGCAATTACCACAATATGAGTGAACTGATCAATATAAAGTGCTATTTTCTCTGGAAGTTTCTCTAATCAACTCTCGATTGCCTTTCCATCTGTGTGACTTAATTTTTTGACAATCTTATCAAACACCTGTGATTGCACCATTTTAAAAATACATTAATATTAACGTGAACAGTGGAAATTATGTTCCTCTGAACATTAGCCCCTAAAATAGAACTTCAATTCCAGTTGCAAATAAAGATTCAGATTTTTCTTTTTAAAGACAATCAGGAACCAAGTACCTAGCAAGTAATTGTGTCAAAAACTTTAGTGTTTTTGTTTGTTTTTGTTTGTTTTTAGTTTGGGCAGAGAGATCTGTGTCTAAAAATCGACAAGAAGAAATTTTCCCTGCAGCTAGTTCTTGCTTCTACTGGACTTCTGTAAAAGCCACATCCTTCTACAGAATCCGTCCACAGAGAACATTTGAACCAATTCTTGGGGCTGCTGTTGCATGTTTTCCCTTAGTTTGCCCAGGACACTCTAGTGGGTGTGAAGATGTCATATTATATTGGACTGTGAAGCGAGGAGGTGATATTTAAGCCACTAAAGCTTGTGGCAGCCACCAAATTTTTCTCTGCCTTCTGCAATCTTGCATTTAACTGGCTTCGCCGCCATTCCCACCCCCCACCCAGTGGGAAAGGCTTTAGGAGCATTTAGTCAGGTGGGGGTGCTGTCAGGGTTTACGGTTCACCTTCAAGGAAGCCCTGGGTGCGCTGACTCCGGGGCGGGGGGCACCTGGCAAGGTAGCGGGGACCCCCGTAGGCCCGGAGAAGCTGGGGCAGCCTTTGCCACGTGGACAGCAAACGCGCCGCTGCAAGTTCCCGGGCCTGCCCGTCGAAAGCGGCCAGGAGGTCAACTGGGGCGGCTTCCCGCAGTGCCTTGGGCAGGGGACCCACCTCAGCAGCCGCCCCACCAGGGCCCAGGACGCAGTGGAAGAGCGTATGGCGTCGCAGCAGGCAGTCCCTAAGGAACTGCACCAACTCCTCCAAACACTTTCCCAGGTGCTCCTCATCCCAGCCTTGCCCAGGGGCCCCCTTGCGCAGCAGCACTGCCAGCAGCACTGTCTTGAGCACATATGAGGACAGGATGCGTCCCCACTGGGTGGCAGCCGCTGAGTCCAGCCCACGGGCGCCCAGATCTCGCAGAGCCTTAAGCAACTGCAGGCACTTGAGGTAGCAGGCACCTGGAGCTGCCCGTTCCTGCAGCCAACTCAGCAGCTTCTGCTCCTGGCGTGCTGTGTTCACACCCCACAGTGCCTCCGCGCGCAGGCCCTCAGGGAGCTCCAACAGGGGCGCGCTGGGCAGGGGTGGCGGTGGTGGCGCCACAAGGAAGACCCCATCTCCCAGATGGACTGCGGGGATGAGACGCACAGCCATGGAAAGGCGACAGCAGCCGTAGTCAGTGCGGCAGGGCAGGATGTGTAAGGTGGGGGGCTGTTCCAGGCCACCTGGGGTCAAGGTGACCCGACAGCGCCCCTCCAGGCTGTAACGCACAGTGGCCAAGGAGCGCTGCAGATGCGACTGGAACCAGCGCAGCACCAAAGTAGCAGAGAGGTGACGCCGCCCGCGCACATCCACGCAGAAGGCATCAGCAAAGGGTTTGCAGTCCCGAAGCCAGTGGCCCCCCGAGGCCCCCAATGGTGAGGGTGGTGCCTTGAGGGCGCACACGAAGCAGCCGCGGAAGGCTGGGGCCAGCACTGGCTCCTCGCCCAGGCTCCGTGGCTCCAGCGCCACAAGCGGCGGCAGGCGCAGTGGCACCAGCACGTCGAAGCTGTCGGGCCGGCGGATTTTATGCTGCTCGTAGGCGCTGCCCACCTGGATGAAGTCTCCGCGGAAGGCCAAGGCCAGCGCTCCCCCGGGAATGAGACCGGGGGACCCCCGGGCGCGGCCAGCCCGCACCAGCTCGCCCACGATCCGGCTCACGTGCGCCTTGCTGTGGCCCAACACGTGCGGAGACAGACGCACCTCGTGCTCGTAGTAACTCTCCAGCAGGATGCTGAGGCCCGGCTCTCGGAAGTGTCTCGAGGAGAAGGCGGCGTGACCCCCCAGACGGGGAGACCCGGGCAGGAAGCGCTGCCGGACAGCGTGGCGACAGCGCAGGAGGACGTAGCTGAGGAGGAGCAGGACGGCCACCTTGAGCAGCGGGAAGCCGCCGTCCACGCCGTCGGGGGGCTCAGCCCGGGCGCCCCCGCTTCCCCGCAGGACATGGTAGAGGCACACCAGGGCGGTGCACAGGCCGGTCACCAGGGGCCAGAAGACGCGTAGATTGAGGGTGTAGTGCACCGACATGCCGGGCGCCCGGGGCGGCGGTGGCCGAGCAGCCCAAGGGGCGAGCCCCGGCGGCGACCCCAGCCCAGCATGCGCACAGCGTCCGGGCAGCCCCGCTGTCCCCGTCTCCTTCTCCGCGGCGGCTTCCCGATCGCAGGCCCGAGGGAAGCCGCCCTCCAGCTCGGCCTCCTCTCCCAGCTCAAGTGTTCCTTCCAGCTGCGGCCCGCCCTGCGCTCTCGGGCCCGCGGCCGCGCCCTGCCCCGGCTGCGCGCTGAGTCCGGCTCAGCGGCCCTCCCCGCCCGGTGCCCCCGCGCGCCGCCGTCGGCCAGCTTCTGGCCCGGCCTGGCTCGCCTCCTACCCTGGGCGGCCCTCCTGGCTCTCCCGCCGCTCCTCTCCGCGCCTGACCCTGTTACTCGGACCCCGGGAGTTTCCTCTTCCGAGGGGGAGGCGAAGCCGCGCCAGCTAGCCGGGAGGAAATGCCGGAGTCTGGAGCCTAGCGTGGAGCTGGCTAGCCGGGTCGGCCCCCTCCCGGGCCTCCGCCTTAAAGCGACGCGGGGCGGCGGGAGGGACTTCAGGACGCGCTTGAAACTGGCCTCCCGCGGCCCACCCCCATCCTCCCTCCCCGAAGGCAGAACTGGGAAGGCCCTGATTCCGGGGCGGTGGCTTCGTCCATGGAGCCTCTGGAGTTGCACTCCCTTGAAGTTATACTGGGACGTTGAAAAGGAGAAGAGGGCGCACAGCCAAACTGTCCAATCCTCCCCGCCCCCACTGCACAAGTCGTGGTGGCGTGGCAGGCCCTGGCACAGGAGTGGCCCTTGCCGTCTGCGTCTGTCCTCTGTTCAAACCAGTATTCACCTAGCACCTACCATGTGCCAGGACAGAGCCACGGTGCTGGGGAAATCGCAGTTGACAAGATGGACAAGGTTTCTGTCCTTCGTGAAGCTTACAGCCTTTTAAAAATGCGAATCAAAAAAGGGAAGTGGCCGGGCGCAGTGTCTCACTCCTGTAATCCCAGCACTTTGAGAGGCCGAAGTGGGTGGATCATTTAAGGTCAGGAGTTCAAGACTAGCCTGGCCGACATGGTGAGACCACCCCCCTCCCATCTCTACTAAAAATACAAAAATTAGCCAGGCGTAGTGGCGCGCTCCTGTAATCCCAGCTGCTTGGGAGGCTGAGCCAGGAGAATCGCTTGAATCCAGGAGGCGGAGGCTGCAGTGAGCCACTGTACTCCAGCGTGGGTGTACTGGTGCCACCGTACTCCAGCGTCGGTGACAGAGTGAGACTCCGTCTCAAAAAAAAAAAAAAAAAAAAAAAAAAGTTGGGGAAAGGATTCCACAGCAAGAAAACGCTCTAAAATAAACAAAAGTGCTGGAGGGAGTGAGAAAGTGGTGGCTGCCCCGCGGAAGTCAGAGGATGACAGGGGTGACATTTGGCCCCAGACTTCAGCGGAACATGCTGGTTCACTCCTGTAATCCCAGCACTTTGGGAAGCCGAGGCAGCAAGAAGATGGCTTGAGTGAGGCCAGGAATTCGAGGCTGCAGTGAGTTATGATCATATCACACGCTCCAGCCTGAGTGACAGAGCAAGACTCTTGTCTCTGTACGAATAAAATAAATAAAATGAAATGAAATTAAAATAAAATTATTTTCCCAGTGGAGGACAGGGGCACAAACAGGTTCAGCTCAGGCAGGTTCAGCTGCACCCCCCTTTCCCGCCCTCCGCCACAAGGTTACACAGCCTTTGCAGAGCTGGGCAGAAACCAAAGCACAGAACTCCCAGGAGGGGGCCCAGGGAAGGTCCCTTCCTCATCTGCTGGGAATTTTGGGGGTCCTTTGTCAGGGCCTACATTGGAGCCTCAGTCCTAGGAAGCTTGTTTTGTTTCCTAACAGGGAGCACTTCCTGAAATAATCTGCTCTATTTAAATAATTGTATTTCTTTATTCACACTCATTACACCTTCTTTGCTCGCACTGACCTTTAAAGAGAGCAAGGGTGAATACATTAAAACATGTTAGAGGGCTAAGCAGGTCTGCCTTCAGATCCTGTCTACTACTGTTAGCTATGAGATCATCATCTACTAGTCAAGATTCTTCAGGTTGCAAGTGACAGAAACACAGCTCCAACTGGCTTAAGCGCACGCGCGCGCGCGCGCACACACACACACACACACATTATTGTATCATGTCAACTGAGATCCATGAAAGGATTTCAGGTACAGCTGGATCTAGGTGCTTCAGTGATGCAGACCTGTTCTCCCTTCACTTCTTAGCTCTGCTTTTTAAGTGGACTGTACTCTCCGCAGGTCCTCTCCATATGCCCTTGGCTGCTCTAGTCTCACATTGTCTTCAGTGCAGAGGAAAAGAGCCTTTCTTGTTTTTGTTTTTGTTTTGTTTTGTTTTTTTAAAGACAGAGTCTAGCTCTGTTGCCCAGGCTGGAGTGCAGTGGGACAATCTCAGCTTACTGCAACCTCCACCTCCTGGGTTCAAGTGATTCTCATGCCTCAGCCTCCCAAGTAACTGGGATTACAGGCACACGCCACCATTCCTGGCTAATTTTTGTATTTTTAGTAGAGATGGGGTTTCACCATGTTGTCCAGGCTGGTCTTGAACTCCCGACCCCAGATGATCTGCCCACCTCAGCCTCCGAAAGTGCTGGGATTACAGGCGTGAGACACCACGCCTGGCCAGAGAGGCTTGCTTTTTTAAAAGTTGTGGTAAATGCTATGACTTGGGATCGTTTCGGGTCGTATTCTGAAGTCACCAAGCAAGGGAATGCATGGATTAGCATTGCCTGGGTAGTGCCCCACCAACCCCAATCCAAATCTATGCTGAAACCTTAACGGCCAGTGTGACTGTATTTGGAGATAGGGCTTTTCGGCAGTAATTCCAGTTAAATGAGGTCAGAAAGATAGGGTCCTACTCTGATATGATTGGTGCCCTTATAAGACGGAGAGAGAGACGGCTCTCTCACCACATGGTTGCACCAAAGAAAGACCATCTGCAAACCTGGAGAAAAGCCCTCACCAGAAGCCGAACCCTACCAGACCTTGATTTTAGACTTTCTAATCTCCAGAACTATGAGAAAATAAATTTCGGTTGTTGGAGTCACCCAATCTATGGTATTTGCAGAGGCAGCCTGAGCTGACTAATACAGTTGGGTACCCAACCCTGGAACCAAGGGGTGGAGTCAGCCCTGTTCAAACTGTGGGAATTGTGGGAAGGGGTGTCTCTCCCCCCAAGGAAAGTCATGGTGCTGTGGCTGGAAAAAGATGGATGAGATGTTTTGCTATGCAGAGATGACAGCTGGCCACCTCGTTCAGATAACTCTGTTAACCTATCTTTGCTTCTATCTCCGCATCTATAAAATGGGGTGCTACCAACAGAGTGGTTTATTTTTGCCCTGGCAGATATAGTAGTATGCTATCTCCAACTATACAAATAATGACAATGCTCTAGGTCAGAGTTAGCAAACACTATTTTTTTTTTTTTTTTTTAAAGAAACAGGTCTTGATCTGTTGCCTAGCCTGGAGCACAGTAGCACAATCATAGCTCACTGCAGCCTTGAGTTTCTCGGCTCAAGGGATCCTCCTGCCTCAGCCTCCCAAGTAGCTGGAATTACAGGCATGCACCACCACACCTAGCTAATTTTTAAATTTTTTTGTAGACATGGGGGTCTCACTATGTTGCCCAGGCTGGTCTTGAACTTCTGGCCTCAAGCAGTCCTCCTGCCTTGGCTTCCCAAAGTGCTGGGATTATAGACATGAGCCACCATGCCCAGCCTGGCACACACTCTTTGTAAAGGGCCACAGAGTAAATATTTTAGGCTTGGATATTATAAAGTCTGTACTACAACTGCTCAGGTCCACTGCTGTGGCCCCCAAATAACTGAGTTTGGAACCATTGCTTGGCAAAGTTCAACTTGCATTAGGTTGGTGCAAAAATAATTGCGGTTCTTGCCATTACTTTTATTACTAATAGCTGCATCCCTCTACCTCTGTCTTTTATTTATTTTTATTTTTATTTATTTATTTATTTATTTATTTTGAGACAGTTTCGCTCTTATTGCCCAGGCTGGAGTGCAATGGCTTGATCTCGGCTAATCGCAACCTCTGCCTCCCGGGTTCAAGCGATTCTCCTGCCTCAGCCTCCCGAGTAGCTGGGATTACAGGCATGATCCACCACGCCCAGCTCATTTTGTATTTTTAGTAGAGACGGGGTTTCTCCAGGTTGGTCAGGCTGGTCTTGAACTCGCGACCTCAGGTGATCCACCCACCTCGACCTCCCAAAGTGCTGGGATTACAGGAGTAATCCCACTGGACCCGGCTGCCTCTGTCTTTATTTGGCCTTCTTCCCTGTGCGTATTTCTAGGTCTTTGTATCCAAATCTTCCCCTCCTTTCTCACATTATTTATTGAATTTAGGGCCCACCCTAATCCATCTTAACTTGATGACCTCTACAAAGACCCAAATAAGGTCACCTGCACATGGCCAGGAGTTAGGATTTGAACTTACCTTTTAGGGAGACATAATCAACTCACTACAGCAGCTAGAGATGATCTGTCAGTGAGTGGATAGGGCTGTGCCCATCAAATTTATTTATGGATGCTGAAATTTGAATTTTGTAAGATTTTCATGTGTCATGAAATACACTTCTTTTGATTTTTTTCAGCCATTTAAAAATATGAAAACCTACTGGGCACAGCAGTTCATGCCTATAATCCCAGCATTTTGGGAGGCCAAGGCAGGAGGATTGCTTGAGCCCAGGAGTTCAAGACCAGCCTGGGCAACACAGTGAGACCCTGTCTCTAAACAAAACAAAACAAAACAAAAAAACTAGCTGGGTGTGGTGGTGCACACCTGTAGTCCCAGCTTCTCAGGAGGCTAAGACAAGAGGATCATTTTAGTCTAGGATGTCGAGGCTGCTGTGAGCTGTGAACTATGATCATACCACTGCATTCCAGCCTGGACGACAGAACGAGATCCTAACTCTAAAAAAAATCTGAAAACTAATCTCGGCTTAGGGGTCATACAAACACGCTCAATGTACCTTGAGTAATTAGCTTCCTAGGGCTGCTGTCACAAAATACCACAAACCAGGTGGTTTAAACAACAGAAATGTATTATCTCAGAGTTCTCAAAAGCAGGAATCTGAAATCAAGGTATCTGCGGGACTGTGCTCCCTTTGGAGGCTTCAGAGGAGAATCCCTCATTGCCTCTTGCAGCTTCCGGCGGCTCCAGGCGCCCCTTGGCTTGTGGCTGCCTCACTCCCATCTCTGCCTTCATCTTGCATGGCCTTCTCCTCTGGGTCTGAGCCTTCTCCTTTTCTGTTTCTTTTCTTTTCTTTTTTTGAGACAGGTTCTCATCCTGTCACCCAGGCTGGGCTGGAGTACAGTGGGTGATCACGGCTCTCTGCATCCTTGATCTCACCTCCTGGGCTCAAATGATCCTCCTGCCTTAGCCTCCTTGAATAGCTGTGACTCCTGCCTTAGCCTCCTTGAATAGCTCCTTGAATAGCTGTGCACCACCACGCCCAGGTAATTTTTTATTTTTTGTAGAGATGAGGTCTCACTCACTGTGTTGCCCAGGCCACTTTCGAACTCCTGGCCTCAAGCAATCCTCCTGTCTTGGCCTCCCAAAGAGCTAGGATTACAAGCGTGAGCCACTGTGCCTGGCCTTCTGTTTCTTAGAAGGACACCTTTTATTGGATTTAGAATGCACTGGAGTAATCCCATTGATCTCAACTGGAGATCTGTAATTTAAAGATCCTTAAAGATTCTTAAATTGAATTATGTCTACAAAGACCCTTTTTTTCAAAGAAGGTCACATTCACAGGTTCTAGGGGTTAGGATGAGAACGTATCTTTGGGAGGACCATAATTCGCCCCTACTACACCGAGTAAATGACGTATTACTGTTGCTATTTTTGCTGCCTGTAATCTGTTTCCATAGCCCATTTCCTCTAAAGGACTCAAGGTACAGGCCTCAGAACTTTACACTTGGCAAATCTACTATATGTGTCAGAGCAAATACAGATTTATTCATTCATTAATTTACTACTCATATTTGTGGGTTCTTATCACGTGTTAGGCCAAGGGGAATGTGAAGGAAAACACAGGGCTTTGAGCTGACAGACGAAAATGGTACATACACACAGTGTATGGGTGGATTAAGAAAACTGTCACTGTTGGCCGGGCACAGTGGCTCATCCCTGTAATCCTAGCACCTTGGGAACCCGAGGCGGCCAGATTGTCCGAGCTCAGGAATTTGTGACCAGCCTGGGCAACATGGCGAAACCCCGTCTTTACTAAAAATACAAAAACTTAGCCGGGCATGGTGGCACGCGCCTGTAATCCCAGCTACTCAGGAGGCTGAGGCACGAGAATTGCTTGAACCTGGGAGGTGGAGGTTGCAGTGAGCCGAAATCATGCCACTGCACTCCAACCTGGGCAACACAATGTGACGCACACCTGTAGTCCCAGCTACCCACGAGGCTGAGGTGGGAGGTTCACCTGAGCCCAGGAGGTTGAGGCTGCAGTGAGCCATGATTGCGTCACTGCATTCCAGCCTGGTCAACAGAGCGAGACCTGGTCTCAAAACAAACCAAAAAAAAAAAAAAAAGAAAAGAAAAGAACCAAAAACCAAAACTCCTTTAGCATGTAATGTTTGACAAAGGTCACTCCTATGGCTTTTGTTTTCAATAGCTTAGCAAGTATATATACAGACACTCCTCCCAGAGTGTCCGATGTCTTGGAGGTGTGTCTCACAGAGAATGAATGTGAACAGTGATGAGAGGAAAAGAGAGAGAAGAGATTCATTTCCCACAGCGGGAGCAGGGGGAGCTCATGGAGAGGTAACATGTAACCAGGTTTTGAAGGACAGGATATGATAGTCCATTTGATGCCTGTATCACATGCCTCCTAGATGTGGCACTTCCTCAGCAGTATCTCTTGGAATGCGCAGAACAAACCCAATGAGGCAGGTGCTGTTATTATTGCCATTCACATATGAGAAAAGTGAGGACCAGCCTGGCCAACATAGTGAAACCCTGTCTCTACTAAAAATACAAAAAATTAGCTGGGCATGGTGGCGGGCGCCTGTAATCCTAGCTACGCAGGAGGCTGAGGTAGGAGAATCACTTGAACCCGGGAGGCAGAGACTGCAGTGAGCCGAGATCGCTCACACCAGCCCAAGTGACAGTGCAAGACTCTGTCTCAAAAAAGAGAAAAAAGAAAAGAAGAAAAGTGAGGCCGAGAGAGGTTAAGTAACGTTATTAAAAAACACTCCAGGCCGGGCGCGGTGGCTCAAGCCTGTAATCCCAGCACTTTGGGAGGCCGAGACGGGCGGATCACGAGGTCAGGAGATCGAGACCATCCTGGCTAACACGGTGAAACCCCGTCTCTACTAAAAAATACAAAAAAATAGCCGGGCGCGGTGGCGGGCGCCTGTAGTCCCAACTACTCGGGAGGCTGAGGCAGGAGAATGGCGTGAACCCGGGAGGCGGAGCTTGCAGTGAGCTGAGATCCGGCCACTGCACTCCAGCCTGGGCGGCAGAGCGAGACTCCGTCTCAAAAAAAAAAAAAAAAAAAAAAACACTCCAGGGGCCGGGCACAATGGCTCATGCCTGTAATCCCAGCACTTTTGGAGGCCAAGGTGGGTGGATCACTTGGGGTCACAAGTTTGAGAACAGCCTGGCCAACATGGTAAAACCCCGTCTCTACTAAAGATACAAAAATTAGCTGGGCATGGTGGCACATGCCTGTAATCCCAGCTACTCAGGAGGCTGAGGCATGAGAATTGCTTGAACCCAGGAGGTGGAGGTTGCAGTGAGCCAAGATCATGCCACTGCACTCTAGCCTGGATGACAGAGCAAGATTCCATCTCAAAAATTAATTAATTAATTAATTAATTAATTAATGAAATAAAAATAAAAATCACACTCCAGCCTGGGCAACATAGTGAGACCCTGTCTTTAAAAAAAAAAAAAATTAGCTGGGTGTGGTGGTGTGTGCCTATGGTCCCAGCTACCTAGGAAGCTGAGGCAGGAGGATCGCTTGGGCCTGGGAGGTTGAGGCTGCAGTGAGCCTGATGATTGCATCACTGCACTTCAGCCTGGATGAAAGGGAGAGACCTGTCTCAAAAAAGTCACACAGCTGGCAAGTCTGACTCCAGAGCTGGACTCTTCCTCCCTATACTTCACTCTTTAACATTGTAAAGGGCTTTATAGGACAGAAAGGAAAAGAGCAGTGTAGTTTATGTTCATGTCTATTTCTCTGATCAGTTGATGAGGCTCTTGAAGTCAGGGGCTTTGCCATATTCATTTTGGTATCCCGAGTAGCCTTTGCCATGCCTGGTACTTTATAGAGATTTGTTGGAAGGAAGGAAGGAAGGAAGGAAGGAAGGAAGGAAGGAAGGAAGGAAGGAAGGGAGGGAGGGAGGGAGGGAGGGAGGGAGGGAGGGAGGGGATTTTGACCAACAGAAATTCAAGGAGACCATTCCAGGTAATATAAACAAAATGTGCATATGCTTGTGGTCAAGGAGCATGTGACCGCTTGGGGGAACAGGACATCAGTCCTGTTGTCACGGAAGTGTAGAATTTTTGAATGGACACTGTGGCTCCATTTACTAGCCATTCGTTTCAGCTTTCCTCTAGGGAGCTTCTGCAGCAGGAGCTGGGAAGCAAAACACATTCCCACATTTCCTGGCACGAAGACAGGAGCCACCCGAGACACCCGCTTTGCTAGTGTGGCTGGCAGCAGAGGTGGGGTGATTCTGCAACTCCGCAGCTGGAGCAGGGGCCCTGGTTCTGCAGGCAGTTTCCTGGTGGGGACAGAGGTGGCAGCTTCCCTGGTGGGCCAGTTTCTGCTCTGTGGCTTAAGAGTTATTTCTGGAAGTTCCACTCAGATTCCTTCACTGCTGCCTTCCCAGTGATTCTCAAACTATCTGTGATAAATGACCTGTTGCTGGTTTGTTATTTAAAATTTCCTGTTGGTTCTACTATACAAGACTATTACATAGCTCATGTCATGTGCAATTCACAGGCAACTTAGACCTTTGACGATTATTTTATTAAAAAATCTCCTTTTGGCCATGTGAGGTGGCTGCTGCCTATAATCTCAGCACTTTGGGAGGCCAAGGTGGGAGCATTGCTTGAGACCAGGAGTTCGAGACCAGTCTGAGCAAAAGAGAAAGATCCCATCTCTACACACACACACAAAAATTTTAATCACCTTGCATATTCAATATTTGACCGGGCCTATCTTTATTTAGAGATTATCCACACTGACCTGTGCCTAGAGAGATGAGCCTGTCAGTCACACCCTTGTAAATGTCACAGCAATGTCAAGTTGATGCAGATGTTTCTAAACACTCTCAAGGGACTGGACCAGGGCCACCAGGAACAAGGGAGTCCAATGCACAACTTTGCGAACAATGCCACCCAGTACTGAATGGCAACCAAGTAACCCAAGCCTATCTTCTCTCTTGGGGAGTCTGAATGAAGGGGACACAGAAGCCCTGAGGAAGGAGAATTCAGAATTAAGCAGAAGCCTTAAATCAGCGGAAGCCATAGAGTAGGCAAAGGCCAGGGGGCAGTGGAAACCACAGCAGGTCCGGGGAGAGTAGGAAGAAGCAAGGCAACCAAACAGCTGAGTCCAAGAATGGTGGGCTATCGGAGTTGATCTGGGAGCACAAAAGCTGCCATGCGGCCTGAATGACCTTACAGCTCTTTTTCTGACTTGAGTAAGTAGTGCTGTCTGGGTTCCCTATGATCCTTCTAACAATCCCTGCCGGAGTCTGAGATCGTCCAAATGTGTCTCTTCCTTGCCACCCAGATTTGCTGGGTGGTGGCATCGTGGGGTGGGGAGGCTCTTTAGCCCAGATCCTCAGAAAACAGAACCTAAGGGTATGGCTTGCCTATGAGTGTTTTATGGGGAGTGATTCAAGCCGAAGGAAGCTTTGCAGCAAACACAGCTGGTTCCTCCATCCCCTTCAAAGAGGCTGCACAGAGCCTCTTAATCTCTAAACATCTGGGGAGAAAAAAGGGCAAACAATTGAGCTGATGATTCTTCCCATGTCCTGTCTCTTGTTGGTCAAAGGATACCCACAGGATATTTACTGTCCCCACTCCGGGCCATGTGGACATGATGAAGAAGCCAGTGTCCCTGAAAGCCCCTGCCTATACATGTGAGTGGTCTTTCCTTATCATCAGCACCACACAAAGAGGTCCTGTGGCAGGAGTGGCAGCAGCCAGTTCTTTCCAGCTGTGAAAATAGAGTGATCCCTTGCTAGGGCTGCTCTTGTTAAGAAACAAGGCAGGCCAGGTACGATGGTTCACACCTGGAATCCCAACACTTTGGGAGGCCAAGGCGGGAGGATCACTTGAGTCCAGGAATTTGAGGCTAGCCTGGGCAATATAGTGAGACCCTGTCTCTACAAAAAATTATTTTTAAAAACTTAGCCAGGCGAGGTGGTGTACACTTGTAGTCCCAGCTACTCAGGTGGCTGAGGTGGGAGGATTGCTTGAGCCCTGGGAGGCTGCGACTTCAGTAAGCCCTGATTATACCACTGCACACCAGCCTAGGCAACAGAACAAGACCTTGCCTCAAAGTACGTGCACGCACGCGCGTGCACACACACTCACACACGAAACAAGGCAAGTGGCTGAGGCCCAGGAGTGCAGATGGGGCCAAATGGATCTGGGGTGGCCCATAAGCTGGGTCTGGTACAAAAGGCTTCCTGGAAGACATGCCTGCTAAGCTGATTTTGGAGGATGAATTGATCATTGTCAGATAAAGAGATGGAGAAGGGCATCCTGGGCAGAAGTCATTTCATGCATGGAATCCTGGAGAAATGAAAGACCATGGTTTGAAATTCAGGGGGTCTGAAGTTTGGGACTGGAGAAAGCAATACTGAGAGATGAGACTGGAGAGTGGGCCACAAGGCAGGCCACGATGGACTCTGTGTACCATGCTGTTTGGTCAGGATGCTCTTGTCTGCAAGTAACAGAAGACCCTCACTCTTCTAATTTAAACAACAAAGACATGTTACAACCTTACATAACAGGACATCTGGAGGTGGAGTGGCTCCAGGCTTGCTTATTAAATGGCTCAACCATGACATCAAGTCCTTCCATCTTTCTGCTCTGATATCTTCAGACTAACTTTCCTCCTGGTTACACAATGGCAGCCATGGATCCAGGCATCACATCCAGACATAGCAACATCCATCAGAAAATGGACCTAGCACCATGCCTAGTACTTTACTGAGTTAGCTCTATTTTTTTAGGGGGATCTCTATTTTACAGCAAGGAAATCTTTTGCAGAAATTCCATAACTTAGACACGTGACCACATATAACAGCAAAGGAGGCTGGGAAATATACTCATTAGCCTAAATTCTATGTGTCTTGCTAAACATAAATGTTTCATTACTGTAAAAAAGAAAGAGAATAAATATTGGGGGACACTCATCACCCTTTGCCATAGTAAGCAACTAACAGTATCTGCTCCATGAGCCACTGTTGGATCAGTGCCATACTAATTGTGATTTCTAATTAAGTGTATTTTCAAATATATTGTAAGTTGCTTTGAGAGCAGGGTCCATGTCTGTCTTATAGGTGCTCAATTACTAATTGTAGAATGACCAACAGAACAAAAGAAGGAATGAGTCTTATTTCAGAAGTCCAGCAAAGTAGCCCTGGATTGGTAAAGAATCTTTCATTAGAAAAATCCTCTTCTCGCCGGGCGTGGTGGCTCACACCTATAATCTCAGCAATTTGGGAGGCTGAGGTGGGCAGATCACCTGAAGTTGGGAGTTTGAGACCAGCCTGACCAACTTGGAGAAACCCAATCTCTGCTAAAAATACAAAATTAGCTGGATGCAGTGGTGTGTGCCTGTAATCCCAGCTGCTCAGGAGGCTGAGGCAGGAGAATCACTTGAACCTGAGAGGCAGAGGTTGCAGTGAGCCGAGATTGTGCCACTGCACTACAGCCTGGGCAACAGGAACAAAACTCCATCTCAAAAAAAAAAAAAGAGAGAAGAAAAGAAAAGAAAGAAAGAAAGAAAAACGCTCTTCCCTGGTCTCTATTTTAGAGGCCACTGTCTCTATGAGAGTCATGAATAATGAAACTAACATCAGTCAAAGGAAAGCTTTGGTGTGGCAGAGATGAAGGGCCATGAGAGAGCTAATGAGTCTGTAATGCAATTTGGTGCCAATAAACTGGTACGATATTAACTCTAAGGCCATGAGATTTACTCTATAAAGCCAATGCAATTAAAGACTAAGAACCCGATCCTCCACCTGCTCCAGTTCTTCTAGTTCGAGTCATTCTAGCGCCGACTTCCCGCTGACATTGTCTGGTGATGTCATGGTGAGAATTTTGACAGTCATTAAATTTCTGCCTGGAGGGCCAATGGGACCAAAGAAACTCAGAAGTGAGTGGGACATAAAGCCACCGAGGGCAGAAAGCCGTTGTCTACAAAGTTAACATGTCAAACACAAGACCCCCTCTTCCTGGTCTCCTGCTAGCATTGCGGTGATGAGAGCCAGCTGTCTTGAACATTTACTAGGGGACAGGCCATGTTCTAATTAGGCACTTGATTTAACTCATTCAGCCCTCACAACAAAGAACAAAGTTATGGGCCAGGCGCAGTAGCTCATGCCTGTAATCCCAGCACTGCGGAGGCCGAGGTGGGCAGATCACAACGCTGGGAGTTCAAGACCAGCCTGACTAACATGGTGAAACCCTGTCTCTACTAAAAATACAAAAATTAGCCAGGCATGGTGGCGGGTGCCTGTAATCCCAGCTATTCAGGAGACTGAGGCAGGAGAATCGCTTGAACTGGGAGGCAGAGGTTTCAGTGAACTGACATCAGGCCACTGCACTCCACCCTGGGCAACAGAGCAAGACTCCATTCAAAAAGAAAAAAAAAAAAAAAGAACAACTTTATGGACATCCTTCCCACTGATTTTTTTTTTTTTTTTTTTTTTTTTTTTTTTTTTTTGAGATGGAGTCTCGCTCTGTCACCCAGGCTGGAGTGCAGTGGCCGGATCTCAGCCCACTGCATGCTCCGCCTCCCGGGTTTACGCCATTCTCCTGCCTCAGCCTCCTGTGTAGCTGGGACTACAGGCGCCCGCCACCTCACCCGGCTAGTTTTTTGTATTTTTTAGTAGAGACGGGGTTTCACCGTGTTAGCCAGGATGGTCTTGATCTCCTGACCTCGTGATCCGCCCGTCTCGGCCTCCCAAAGTGCTGGGATTACAGGCTTGAGCCACCGCGCCCAGCGATTTTTTAATTTTTTAAAGAGACGGGGGTCTCACACTATTGCTCAGACTGGTCTCAAACTCCTGAACTCAAGTGATCCTCCCACCTTAGCCTCTCAAAGTGCCGGGATTGTAGGCATGAGCCACCTTGCTGACCGGTAGGTTCTATCTTTATCCCCATTTTGCAGATAGGGAAACTAAGGCGTTGGCAGAATACATACATTGTGTGAGATCAGGCAGCCAGATTCAAACCTATGCCTCCTACATTATACCTTTAATCATCCTACAGACTGCTTCAAGTAAGTTTTTCCAAATAAATGTCTGATGCTTTTTTTCCACGGTTTGAGGCGAGAGGAACAAAATAAGACATGATGGGATTTTTTTTTTTTTTTTTTGTAAAGTTCAATTTACAGTGGAGTCTCATCTTGCAGGTCAGGGACATTTCTAAGTCAGCACATAGAAAATGAAATTTTCTTTAAATTACCTTTTGTATTTACTTCAAATTAGCTTTGTTCTATCAGCGTAGGAGTTTGAATTACACATTTGTCAAAACTTATTGGATGGTCCACTTTAGACTTGTGCATTTCACGGTAACTAGATTTGATCTCAAAAAATCATAAACACATACTGGATTCTAGTGAGTGATGAGCATGCTGAAGGGGTTAGGGGTGAAGTACACTGACCTCAGCAATTGCTTTTAAAATGCATCAAAAAATAAGATGAACTGATGAGTGGAGAGGGGGCGGATAAAGGAATAAACATGAGATAAGGCCAGCTGAGTTAAACGTTAATGGTAGAATCTAGGCTGTGGATATATGGGTGTTCACTGCACAATTCCTTCCATTTCTCTGTATGTTTGGGGAAAAATGTAAATATAATGTTAAAGGAGAATGCTCAGTTGAGCATTTGATGAAGGAGTTGGTTTGAGTTTAGTAGCCAAGTTGTGTGAATAATATATAACTTTAAGCACTCAGCAAAGTGTGACACTCACAATGTGACATAATGTCAGACCGGCAACAAAGACTGGGAAATGTAGTCTATCCATGTGTCCTGCCAAGTGTGCTTCATTAGCATAAAAAAGAAAACAAACAAACAAATATTGAAGGACATGATCCCTTTACATCAGTAAAAAGATGAGGGAGATTGCCAAAGCTATTGAAAGCATTTGCGGCTGGGTGTGGGGGCTCACGCCTGTAATCCCATCACTTTGGGAGGCCAAGGCAGGAAGATCACTTGAGCTCAGGAGTTTGAGACCAACCTAGGCAACATGGCGGAACCTGTCTCTACAAAAAAATACAAAAATTAGCTGGGTGCAGTAGTGTGTGCCTGGAATCCCAGCTACTCAGGAGGCTGAGGGGGGAGGATCCCTTGAGCCCAGGAGGTTGAGGCTGCAATGAGCTGTGATTGCACCACTGCACTCAAGCCTGGGTAACAGAGGGAGACTCAATCTATACATACATACATACATACATACAATAAAGCATTCTCTTCCGACCCCAGAGCATTTTTGTTTTGGTAACTGAATTCCAATAATTTAAATCTGTATGGGATGTGGTTTCAGTATAGTTATTTCAAAAATCTTTTCCTTTTGGATAATTTACTCCAGAAGAAGACAGCTGTCCTGTTGTGAGGGCACTCAAGGACCCCTGTGGGGAGGCCCACAAGCTGAAAAACTGAAGCTGCCTGGCAAAAATCAGCACTAACATGCTAGGTGTGTGCTGAGCCATACTGGAATCACTGCTGCCAGCTTCAGTCAAGCCTTCAGATAATGCAGCCCCCAGTTGAGATCTTGGCTGCAACTTCATGAGAGAACTTGAGCTAGAGCCACTCAGGGAAGCTGCTTCCAGGCTTCTGACCCACAAAAACTGTGTGAGATAATAAATGATTATTGTTTTAAGCCACTAAAAAAATACTCTAAGAAGATACACTTCCACTCTGTTGGGCATGAAAATAACTATTTTCTTTTACAGGAGAAACTGATACTAATGATAGTCAAAGCAGGTTCTCTTCTCTCCTTAAGTCCTCACTTAGTAAAATGAAAAGTTGGCAATTCTAGGTTAATCCCTCAAATACTTTACCTTCTGCCACTCAAAAATGTGGACAGGGCTTTCGTCTGCTTTGTTCCTTGTTACCTATCCAGTGCCTGGCATAGATAGTCACTCAATACATAAATATGTGTTGAATTAATTTTAATGCTTCATGAAATCTAAAAAGTTGAGGGAAAGAAAAACCTGCATCAACACACCAGAAGTCACTAAGTCATTACTAAATACATGGATGGTTAGACAGATGTCCCTAAACTATAGCCCAGCCGCATACAGACAACCTGTGACTGTGTGTCCATAGACAAAGTTGTCACGACCTCCCAACCAGCGGGAACAGAAAGAACCAAGTCCCGTCCAGGATTCCCTTTACTGCAAGTAACCCTCCATCAATTTCATCCCAAGGAGAAAAAGAATGACTCTTTCATATTCTCAAAAGCCAAGAGGACCCTGTGTGTTTTGATGCCTAAAAAAGGATCACTTGAAGTCTGCATCTCTCTGGTGGAGAAGGAAGAAAAGACTGCAGCAGTGGATGGAAACACAGCAAAGAAGAAGTCCTGAATCATCATATTTCCTACTCTCTAGATAGGCACAGTGGTAAATTCTGTCACCTACTTACTGAGACCTGAATTCTTGGCAATGGGTAAATCCACAGTTCATGATTCAACTCATACTTAACAGTTGTCCACATTCTCAAGCCCTTGCTATGTGTCAAGCGCTGCGCTTTGCATACACATTATTACTAAATCTCATAGCCAGTTTTTTTGTTTTGAGACAGAGTCTTGCTCTGTCACCCAGGCTGGAGTGCAGTGGCACAAACACAGCTAACTTCAGCTCAAGTGATCCTTCCACCTCAGTTGGGACTGCAGGTGCATGCCACCATGTTCAGCTAATTTTTTAACGTTCTGTAGACACAGGAGTCTCACCATGTTGCCCAGGCTGGTCTTGAACTCCTTGATTCATGTGATCCTCCCGCCTTGGCCTCCCAAAGTGTCATGGCCAATTTTTAAGGTCGATATTAACATCATCACCCATTTTACAGATGAGGAAACTGAAATTCAGAAGGATTTTAAAATGTATCTGTGTGCATCCAAATATGGGCAGATGGAACCAAAACTTGAACTCAGTTCCACCTGACTCCCACACCAGTGCCCTTACTACTACATCATGAGGATTTCTTTTGATTTGAATATCAAAGAGGGTGGCATTGTTATTGGGTCTATTTTACAAATGAGAACTAGAATTGAGACCATAAATTCAAACTTTCATCAATTACTATTAGGGGGTTAGAACACTCCAGTGGATGTCTCTTGTTTCATTCTCTTTGGCATTCTTTCTCCCTTCTTCTGGTGATAGCACCCTGATTTTTCTCCACACCTCCCCAGTTCTCAGTTCATTGATCTAGCCCCAATGGCCCCAAAAACACATGACCTAGGCCTGTCCACTACCCCCGCTGCTCACTGTGGGTTTCAGAGTGGGAAAGTGATCCAAGCTGATCTGATAAGAGAGTATCAGTTAGCTTCTGCTGCATAACAAACATCTCCAAACTTAAAGTCTTCAATAACAAATATTTATTATTTTTTATAATTCTGTGGGTTGGCAGAGTGGTTCATCTGGCCTAGGCCAATTCAACTGACCTGTGTAGTCTCTTGGTGGCTTGGCTGAAGCTGAGTGATCTAGGATGGTCTCACTCTCATGTCTGGTGGTTGGTAAGCTAGCTGGTCTAGGGGTTCCACACCTGGGACTGCTTGTCTCTACTCTATGTAATTTCCCATCCTCCAGTAGGCCATGTCAGTCTTGTTTATGTGACAGCAGCATTCAAAGAGATCCAGAGCAAAGGCTGAAAAGCATGTCACTGTCACTTTTACCATATTCTATTGTTCAAAACAAGTCACAATTCCAGCCCAGATGCAGGGACTGGAGTAATACACGCCACCTCATAGTGGAAGGAGCTGCAAAGAATTTGAGGCCATGTGCAATTTACTCCAGAGTCAATCTTGGGGCTTTTGCTGGAAAATTAAGAAAGAAAAGCCCTTTTTCCATCAAGGGTACTGGTTGAATAAGCCTGGAGATGCTACCAGGTGTCCTGTCATTGCAAGGAAAAGCCTTGCTGGAGAGGAAAGGATCACAAAGACTAGAGATAAAAATCAGCTTCACTGGAACTTCTGGATCCAGTCAGACCTGAAATTGACACACACCTGTAAATCTCAGCACTTTGGGAGACCTAGGTGGGAGGATCACTTGAACCCAGGAGTTTGAGACCAGCCTGGGCAATGGAGAGAGACCCCATCTCTTCACAAAAATGTAAAAATAAGGTGGGTGTGAGGTGGGAGGATCACTTGAGCCCTGGAGGTCGAGGCTGCAGCGAGCTGTGATCACATTACTTCACTCCAACCTGGACAACAGAGCAAGACTATGCCTTCAGAAAAAAAAAAAAAAAAGAAGACAGTGCTAAAGTTGGGTTTCACAGAAGACGGTGATGAAGTTGTTTCACACAAGTGTCTGCTTTTGCCTTCAACAGAGATGAGATAAGACTGCAGGAATTTTCAGAAAAGATGCAAGGAGAGTTGTCACATACTCATTTTTTTGTTTGTTTTTTTAGAGATAGAGTCTCACTCTGTCGCCCACACTGGAGTGCAGTAGTTTGATCTCAGCTCACTGCAATCTCCACCTTCCAGGTTCAAGAGACTCTCCTGCCTCAGCCTCCTGAGTAGCTGGGATTACAGGTATGTGCCACCATGCCCAGCTAATTTTTGCACTTTTAGTAGAGATAGGGTTCCACCATGTTGGCCAGGCTGGTCTCAAACTCCTGACCTCAAGTGATCCACCCACCTCAGCCTCCCAAAGTGCTGGGATTACAGGGGTGAGCCACCCCCCAGCCTTGTAGCATACTAATTTAATGATGAGCAGGTTAGCTGGAACCTTCTGATCTGGAAAAGGTAGCTGGTATGGAATATCAGTCACTTTTTTTCGTGTTATGTTAATGTTTCCATGGGCAACCAAATTGCTACCAGTTTTTCCCTTAGGGTGAAACAGAGAAGCCTCATCACAAAACCCAATGACACCTAAACACAACGCTCTTTGTTTTTGTTTTTTTAGAGATGGGGTCTTGCTATGTTGCCCAAGCTGGTCTCAAACTCCTGGACTCAAGAAATCCTCCCACCTCAATTTATTTTATTTTATTTTTTGTAGAGATTAGGTCTTGGCTATGTTGCCTAGGCTGGTCTCTAACTCTGGGCTTCAAGTAACACCCCCACCCACTGCTCAGCTAACCCTCCCAAAGTGCTGGGATTATAGGCAGAAGCCACCACACCCAGCCCACAATGTTTACAGTTTGGTGATTTGTACCTCTAAGACTCTTCAGAAGAAAATACTTAGAAATGAAAATGGAACATATGGAAATGGATGGACATTGTCGATGCCTGGAATATAGTAAAGTCAAATTAGGGACACTTCTAATGTACGTGAACTCAACTATAAGTATATGGCAGAAAGAGGACAGAGTGAGAAAGGAGGGGGAGGCTGGGGGCAGTGCCTCACACCTGTAATCCCAGCACTTTGGGAGGCTGAGGTGAATGGATCACTTGAGGTCAGGAGTTTGAGACCAGCCTGGCCCACATGGTGAAACCCCGTCTCTACTAAAAATACAAAAATTAGCCAGGCGTGGTTGTGGGCGCCTGCAATTCCAGCTACTCAGGAGGCTGAGACAGGAGAACTGCTTGAACTTGGGAGGCAGAGGTTGTAGTAAGCCGAGATCACACCACTGCACTCCAGCCTGGGCGACAGGGCAAGACTCTATCTCCCAAAAAAAAAAAAGAAAGAAAGAAAAGAAAAGAAAAAGAAAGAAGGGGAGAGAGAGAGAGAGGGAGAATATGGGAGAATGTGAAAGTCACAAACATTGCAGGGGAGCCCATCTACTTCTGAATCTTTGAAACGCCTGTGAGAAGGGAATTGGCTGTTGGCCCCTCAGACTAGGCCAGTTTCCCCACCTGCTGGGTGTGACTCATGTTTAAAGATTCCTATTTTCCTTCAACGTCATCCCTAGAAACAATGTCTTACAGAACTGTTATTAAGTTTAGCCTAAAGCCACTTTGGGAGGTGAAGGCGGGCAGATCACCTGAGGTCAGGAGTTCAAGACTAGCCTGGCCAGCATGGTAAAACTTCGTCTCTACTGAAAATACAAAAATTAGCCAGGCATGGTGGTACATGCCTGTAATCCCAGCTACTTGGGAGGCTGAGGCAGGAGACTCGCCTGAACCCGGGAGGTGGAGGTCGTAGTGAGCCGAGATCTTACTACTGCACTCCAGCCTGAGCAACAAAGTGAGACTTCGTCTCAAAAACAAAATGAAAAATAATAATAATAGAAAATATTTATATTTTCCTTCAACATCATCCCTAGAAACAATGTCTTACAGAGCTGTTAAATTAAGTTTAGCCTAAAGCTGCCTCCTAACATATTTTAAGTTCTGCATAAAGGTTTCTCCATCTGTAATGGACTATAACCTAACTGCAGGTATAAACAAACCGTAAACTACTCATGTGCCAATCACCGAGTTTTGCCCAATCACAGACAGCCAACTGTTGAAGCCGTGTCAAATAAACCAAACGCTGAGCTGTAACCAATCCAGCTGTTTCTGTACCTCACTTCCGTTTTCACTTTCCTTTCTCTGTCCATACATCTTCTCTGACCACGTGGCTACACCAGAGTCTTTCTGAACCTATTCTGTTTCAAGATCTGCCCAATTCGTGAATCATTCTTTGCTCAATTAAACTCTGTTAAATTTAATTTGTCTAAGGTTTTTCTTTTAATAGAGCGCAACTGAAGAAATGCAGTGATGTGTTCCGGCCCTGGGAAAAAATAAACTATGTGTGTGGACCTCCTGGGAGACTCTGTACTTAAGGGCGTCTTTGACAATAGTGGTTTTCACCATCCTGGCTGACCTTGGAACTTCCCCCAACCTCAGTTCCACATGGAAAGAGATGGAGAGAATGAACAGGTCTCTTACTCTGAAACCTTCAGTAACTCTCGCTTCGGAATATTGGAGTCCGTTGCAGTTTCAAATACTCTTGCTGGAGGGCATAATATCCTTTAACCTATCCCAACCCATTGAATTCATCGAAATGTGAATGTGACTTCTAAATCCTCAGAAGCTAACTAACCTCAGGCTGGGCATGGTGGCTCTCACCTGTAATCCCAGAACTTTGGGAGGCTGAGATAGGAGGATCATTTGAGCCCAGGAGTTTGAGACCAGCCTGGGCAACATAGTGAGACCCTGTCTATAAAAAAAAAAAAAAAATTAGCTAGGCATGGTGGTGCCCACCAGTAGTCCCAACCATTCGGGAGGCTGAGGCAGGAAAATTACTCAAGCCCAGGAAGTTGAGGATGCCGTGAGCCATGATCACACCACTGCACTCCAGACTCTGGGATGCAGTGAAACACTGTCTCAAAAAAAAAAAAAAATTAAAAAAGCTAACTTCCCAGTGATCTTGGACTCCTTGCTCCAGAACCTCTTAAGCTTTTCTAAACCACCTCCCTGGTCACCTGATTGTACTGCAAGATTGGCACTAACAAGATGCCCCTCTCTGCTGAGAGTCACACTGGCAGCTTCTCACGTAGACACATACTGCTTCCCCAAGTCTAAGCACCTTCTTTGTCACTCCATGCTCTGACCATCAGCTTGACAAAATGCCAAGTCGCTTTTGTGTACCTGGCACTTGAACACAGAGGTCCTTCACTTTTCCTCCTTTGTTGAGGGCACTTTGTGAGCAAAGAAGGAGTGAATTTGGCTCTTTTTATAGCCCTATCTAAAGGTCAGCCTTTTTTTCTGCAGCTGGAGGTGATCTATGCCACACTGTGTGCTTAAAAGGGATGGATCATCAGCCCTGCCCTCGTGTCAGGGCTGTGCACAGCACATAATCTACCTTCCATTTCCTCTGCAAAACCACCTGAGGTTTAATTTGATGCATTTCATTTCTGACCCTGCATGAAGGACCACCTCAACACCTGCATGTTTTAGGAGGTTTTAACAATATCCACTTTGTCAATCATCTGGGATCTCCAGTCCACACCGTGCCCAGTAGGAAGCCAGTGTTCACTTTGCATGAGTAAAAACTCAAAGCCTAAACTAGGCACAGCTTATCTTAACCACACAGAGGGATGGAAAAGGCAGGCAGCTATGCTTACTCAGAGTTATTTTAATGGAATGATCCTTGTCCTACTGTGTGACTTTTGTTCACCTAACAGGTATTTGTGTTTATTACAGATAATTCATTCAATATTCATTGATTCAAAAAATAGTGATTGTCTTTGTCCAGTTTCTGTTGCTTATTACAGAATATCTGAAAGGAAAATAATTTATTACTTACAGTTATTGAGGCTGGGAAGTCCAAGGTTAAGGGGCTGCTCTGGTGAAGGCCTTGTTGCTGGTGGGGAGACTCTGCAGGGTCCCAAGATGGCACAGGGCATCACAGAGCAAGGGGTTGACTGTGCTAGCTCAGATCTCTCTTCCTCTTCTTATAAAGCCACCAGTTCTAAAGCCTGTAGTCCCAGCTACTCAGGAGGCCGACGCAGGAGAACTGCTTGAGCCCAGGAGGTGGAAGTTGCACTGAGCTAAACTCCAGCCTGGGCAACAGGAACAAAACTCTGTCTCAGAGAGAGAGAAGAAAAGAAAAGAAAAGGAAAACAAAAGAAAAGGAAAGAAAAGAAAAGAAAAGAAGGAAAGAAGAAAGGAAGGAAGGAAGGAAGGAAGGAAGGAAGGAAGGAGGCAGGGAGGGAGGGAGGGAGGGAAGGAAGGAAAAAAGAAAAGAGAAGAAAGAAAAGAAAGGGAAAGAAGGAAGGAAGGGAAGGGAAAAGAAAAGGAGGGAGGAAGGAAGGAAAGAAAAAAGAGAAAAGAAAAGGAGAGAGGAAGGAAGGATGGGAGGGAGGGAGGGAGGGAGGGAGGGAAAATTGCAGGTAATTTTTCTTTGGACACTATCAGATCCCTCAACAAACAATATCGTCAGCCACACCGTTCTTCATCACCTTAAGAAGTACGGAGATGCGAAGTATATTTTATGTTCATATGCTTTGATCAATCCCAATAACTTTCAATTTCCTAATTTCACATATGATAAATCTCCAAATGCTTCAAATAGGTCCATGGTCCTTCTGACCTGTAAGTGAAATCATTACAAACTGTTGTGGATCTGAAAGGGAGACACAGTGACTCCAACGAGTTGAGGATTATCCTTCAAAACCTCTCTACCTGTCATGGAAATGGATTTGAAAGCAATGCAAGGAGGTGAAATAACAGGTTTTAAGGTTAATTCGATGTTGAAGATAAGGCTGAAGAAAGAGTCAGGAATACATGTTGGACTCTAGTTTAGGCAACTGGTTAGAACTTTCAATCCCCATTGGCTGGAATTCTGTCTGGCACAGGGCACATGCTAAATAAATGTTTGTGAATGAAAAAAAAAAAATCTTCCCTTGAAATGAATCACTTCCCTCGACTTCCTTATTTTTGTCCTATATTTTGATTGTTTTCCTAGTCATTCAGCCTGAAACTCATCACTGACTCATCTTGAGGTCATGTATTAGTTGGGGTTCTCTGGAGAAACAGAATCACAGAACCAATCAAATGTACACACACACACACACACACACACAGAGATTTATTATAAAGAATTTGCTCAGAGCAATTACGAAAGCTGAGAAGTCTCAAGATCTGCAGTTGGCTAGCTGGAGACCCAGGAGAGCTGATAGTGTCGTTCCAGTCCAAAAGTCACTGACTTGAGCCAGGCACAGTGGCTCATGCCTGTAATCCCAGCACTTCGGGAGGCGGAGGCAGAGATGGATTGCTTAAGTCCATGTATTAGTCCGTTCTCACCCTGCTAATACGTATCAGAGACTGGGTAATTTATAAAGAAAAGAGGTTTCATTGACTCACAGTTTTGCATGGCTGGTGAGGCCTCAAGAAATTTACAATCATGGTGGAAGGGGAAGCAAACACGTCCTTCTTCATACGGCAGCAGGAATGTGAAGAATGAGTGCCCAGCAAAGGGGGAAGCCCCTTATAAAAACATCAGATTTCGTGAGAACTCACTCACTATCACGAGAACAGGATGGGGAAAACCACCTCCATGCTTCAATTATCTCTACCTGGTCCCTCCCATGACATGTGGGGATTATGGGAACTACAATTCAAGATGAGATTTCAGTGGGACCACAGCCAAACCATATGAGTCCAGGAGTTCAAGACTAGCCTGGGCAACATGGTGAAACCCGTCACTACAAATATATATAAATATATATATATATATACACACACACACACACACACACACACACACACACACACATACATACACAAAAAGTAGCTAGGCATGGTGGCACGTACCTATAGTCCCAGCTACTCAGAGGACTGAGGTGGGAGAATTGCTTGAGCCTGGGAGGCAGAGGTTGCAGTGAGCCAAGATCACACCAAGATCACTGAACTCTAGCCTGGGCGACAGAGTGATACCCCATCTCAAAAAAAACCATCAATAACAACAGCAAAAGTCACTGACTTGAGACCCAGGAAAGACCAATGTTTCAATTCAAGTCTGAAGGACAGAAAGAAAACGATGTCCCGGCTTGCAGGTTGTCAGACAGGAGGCGTTCCCTCTTACTTAGCCTTTTTGTTCCATTCAAACCTTCAACTGATTGGAAGGGGCTCATCCACATTAGGAAGGGCAGTCGGTCTCACTCAGTCTATTGACGATAATGTTCATCTGACCCAGATACACCCTTGCAGACACGCCCAGAATAATGTTCGAGCAAATGTCTGGGCACCCTGTGGCCCACTCAAGTGGACACATAAAATTAACCATCCCAGGTCCTTTCCAATTAGTCACCGACATCTGTTCTTTTCTGGAGAGTTGATTTCTATCCTGGCAGGAGAGAGGCACACAGAAAAGAGGCTTATTGAAGGGAACTGAATGAGGGGACTGGTCAGAAAAGTCAGCACAGGATGAAGGGAACTTAAGATTGAAGGATGGTGATGCTTCCAAGGACATGCAACTGTAGGAAGATGCTACCACCTGTGGACTGAGGAGGCATGCAAAGGAGGTGGACTAGGCACTCACTGTCCAAAGCACTTAACACATTAACCTTCAAAAAAAGTTTTATTGGAATATAATTACATACCATACAATTCACCAATTTAAGGTGTACACTTACAGTCTTGCAACTATCATCACAGTCTATTTTAGAGCATTTTCATTGCCCCAAAGGTAAATCTTGCACCCTTTGCCATTGGCCTCTAATGCCCCCATTTCCCCAGCCCTAGGCACTCACTGATCTACTTTCTTTCTTTATCTTTTTTTTTTTTTTTTTTTTTTTTTTTTTTTTTATGTTTTTTTTTTGAGACAGAGTCTCACTCTGTCACCCAGGATGGAATGCAGTGTTGCGATCTCAGCTCACTACATCCTGCACCTCCTGGGTTCAAGCGATTCTCGTGCCTCAGCCTCCCGAATAGCTGGGATTACAGGCATGTGCCACCACACCTGGCTAATTTTTAAATTTTTAGTAGAGATGCTGCTTCTCCATGTTGGCCAGGCTGGTCTCAAACTCCTGACCTCAGCTGATCTGCCCACCTCAACCTCCCAAAATGCTGGGATTACAGGCGTGAGCCACTGCGCCCAGCCTACTTTCTCTGTAGATTCGCCTATGCCGGCATTCTAGGTAAATGGAATCACGCAATAGATGGTGTTTTGTGACTGGTTTCCTTCACTTAGCATTTGTTTTCAAGGTTCAGCCATGACAACCCAGGTATTCTCATTTTACAACTAAGAACATTAGAGGTTTCGTAACGCTTGGTAAGTGGTAAGCAAGGATACCTCTCCCATCCCCGCCACTGGCGGTGGAGCCCATTACACTATGCTGCCTCTGGGTCCCCACGGAGCTGTCACCCAGATCTTCACCCACCCTCAAGACCAGCGCTACGTAAATGTCCCCCACTGGGTTCCGTCTTCCTGTCTCCAGGCCATCCTGACCCCACTGCCTAATTGATATCCACTCTCAAGTCCTGACTACATCTTGACCTCCAGGGCTCAGGGGACATCAGGCCTTTTGATCTGCCCAACACCTGTTATCTCTTCTGGAACAGGATTCTGGCTTCCTCTGTGGGAACCACCCCTACCCCACTCTCAGCCCGCAGGGCCCGGTGGAGTTTTTCCCACGCCACCTGCTGCGGGAGCAACCATGTGACCAGGCCTGGCCAATGAGAGCTCCACAGGCCTCCCCAGTCCACAGTGATTGGGGAAAAGTAAGGGAGCGATGGGGAAGGGGTGTGGTTGTGGATTCCGCAGCTTCCCTGTGTTCTGCAGAAGCAAGAGGAAGAGACTGTCATCTTTCTTGTGGATGGAGCGGTGTTAGGATGTCCTATATAGAAGCGCTATGGCCATTTTGCTACCATAGGTGAGGAGGACCACAGGGGAGTGTGTGTAGGGTGGGGGGGAGGGTCATTGTGAACCTAGTATCAACACTGCGGAAAGCAGTGAGGAGACAGAAAGCGAAAGAAAAGTCAAATGTTTGGTTTCAGTTCCTGGATCAAGCAATACCTGGAGAAAGAGGTCTCTGGGTCCCTGATTTAGCAGAGCTAATAACTTCCTATTGGAAGCAAAGGTGGCTCACGTCTGTAATCCCAGCCCTTAGGAAGGCTGAGGCGAGCAGATCACTTTGCGCCAGGAGTTTAAGACCAGCCTGGGCAACATGGGGAAACCTCATCTCTACTAAAATACAAAGATCAGCCAGGCATGGTGGTGCACACCTGTAATACCAGCTACTTGGGAGGCTGTGGCAGGAGAATCGCTTGAACCCGGAAGGCAGAGGTTGCAGTGAGCTGTGATGGTGCCGCTGTACTCCAAGGAAGCAAAAGTGAAATGTTTTCTGTTGCTTCTAAATGATAAAAGGGGGAAATATGAATTTCGTGTTCTAAAATTCTTTTATTCCTCAGCACTTAGAATAATGTGTGCCCTTAAAGCAGCCAAATGAATAACTTCAATAATTTTTTTTAAATGCCCACGTGGTCTTATTTAAATATACACACCTACACAGAGCATCAGCAAGTAAGTGCAACAGGTGTCATTTCTGTGCAGTTTTTTTTTTTTTTTTAATTGTTGCAATAAAGCCACTTGGAAATTAGGCATGGAAAATACCATACAGAGGCTGCCGCCCCAGCAGAACCGGAAGTATGGGTGTTTGTCATTGTTTCCACCTGGCAAAGACAGCTTGGTCTGAAACATGTTTCCAGCTGTCACAGCACTGAATAAGTTACAGAAAATTGGAACAACGGGTCACATCTTAGCAGAAAACGGTGCAGGAAAAGTGGGACAGAATGGATATCCTGAATCAGCCCAGGCAAGTAGGATGTAAAGCGTGGGAAGTACATCCAAGCAGAGGCAGATTTAGGATGAATGCTTTTGTGGAATTAAACTATTGCTTCTTTTTAAAAAGATTATTATTAATATTATTATTATTTTTTAAGATGGAGTCACCCAGGCTGGAGTGCAGTGGCATGATCTCGACTCACTGCAACCTCCACCTCCCGGGTTCAAACGATTCTCCTGCCTCAGCCTCCTAAGTAGCTGAAATTACAGGCACCCACCACCACACCTGGCTAATTTTTGTATTTTTAGTAGAGACGGGGTTTCTCCAACTTGGTCAGGCTGGTCTCGAACTCCTGACTCCAAGTGATCCACCCACCTTGGCCTCCCAAAGTGCTGGGATTACAGGCGTGAGCCACCGCGCCTGGTCAAATTTATTATTATTGAGACAGGGTCTCCCTGTGTTGCCCAACCTGGTCTCAAACTCCTGAGCTCTAGTGATCTGCCTGCCTCAGCGTCCCAAAGTGCTGGAAATCGCAGCCAGCTTAAACCATTGCTTCTTAACCAGGGCTACACATCAGAGGTCCTGTGTGAGTTTTTATAATATGTTCATCCCTTAGGCCCAGCCCCATAGCTTCTGCTTCAGTAGGACTGGATAGAGCAGGAGCATCTGTAGATTTTTTTTTTTTTTTTCCAGATCTCGAGTTTATTCTGACAGGCGTGCCCAGTTAAAAATCCAGGATTAAACATTGGGAAATTCTGTCTAATTTTGGAAATATAATTGGAATTTCTTTAAGTGGAGGGAAGAAAGTATCATAAAGAGAAATTCTCAAAAAAACAAAACAAAACGCTTTGGGAGGCTGAGGCAGGATCACTTGAGGTCGGGAGTTTGAGACCAGCCTGGGCAACACAGTGAGACCTCATCACTAAAAATAAAAATAAAAATTAGATGGGTATGGTGGCTCACACCTGTAACCCCAGCACATTAGGTGGCTGAGGAAGGAGAATCGCTTGAATCTAGGAGTTCAAGGCTGCAGTGAGATATGGTTAGCCTGGGCGACAGAGCAAGACCCTGTCTCTTAAAAAATAAATAAATAAATCAGTGCAGCCCCTTGGATGTTGTTTGATACCTGAAGCTGGTTTCTCCACGTGGCTCCACTAGATAGAGACTAATCGTCCCCCTGTTTTCCTGTTTCCCTTTTCTGAAAAAGAAAAATGTATCCACCGAGATAGGACACCCAAGACGCGTGGACAGCGCAGACTGGAGCAGCCAGCCGAGCCCTCCGCCTCTGGCCATGCACACACGTGACATCAGTTCCCGTTCAACAGCGGAGATCGCGGGGCGGGATGATGGTGGTCAGGTTATCTTATGCATCATACATAACGCGCAGCACTCCCCCGGCTCTCCTGCCGGGCGTTGTCCAGCCGACCTTGCAGCAGAGCCTCGCAGGGCTCGCAGCGTGGGGCGCGGGCGCCCTCTGCCGGACCCAGGCGAGCGCCGCGGGCCCGAGACCTTCCTTGCCCTTGGTGCGCCAGGGAGCCGATCTCTCTACGCTATCCAGGATGAAAGGACCTGTAGTGTTCGGGCTCAGCCCCGCGGGGCTGCCGTTTCAGACGCAGGAGTGAGAGGACACACGTCCTGGGGGCGAGAGGCGCCTTTTAAAGCTCTGAACACATGAGGTGGGAAAGCACTCTGCGCCCCGGGATGTTTCTCGGGAACCCGCAGCAGACAGACATGAGCGGTATTGAGGCTGAAGCTCCACTTTGAAAGGTGCCTTTGGTTTCCCTGAGTTGGGAAACGTCGTGTTTTCTTGGCCTCAAGTCACCTGGCTCAAGGGCTCTTAAGGAGGACCTTAATGAGGGTCTGGTGTTTTTATCAAATTATCAGAGGTATGGGATCTCCCAAAGGGTTAAAACCTTGAGCTCGTACTTCCTTCCCAGGGGTCCCTCCTTCTGAAAGATGGTCCTCCTAAGCGGTAGGGGCCCCGAAAATCCTGTGTTAGAAGTAACCCAGGCCGGGCGTGGTGGCTCACGTAATCCCAACTACTTGGGAGGCTGAGGCAGGAGGATCGCTTGAGCTTGGAAGTTTGAGGCTGCAGTAAGCAATGATCACCCCACTGCCCACCAGCCTGGACGATAGAAGGAGACCCTGTCTCAGGAGAAAAAAAAAAAGAAGAAAAAAGGCAACCCAGATGTCCACCAAGAGGCAAAAAGAGAAGGTAAGCGGAGGAACAGTGGCTTAGTGGTTAGGTTTACAGCCTCTGGAACCAGGCCAAGGAGATTCAAGCACAGGCCTGGGCTGGGGTAGGAGCTGGGTCAGGTCAGCAGTGGTTGCCCTGGAAGAGTATGGCAGCCAATTAAAAAACGAGATGGGGCTCTATGAATTGACTTGGGAAGATGGCCAGTGTAGGTCACCGGGTGAAATGCACAAATCGCAGATCAAATGCATAATATTCCATCTGGGGAACAATACAAACCCAAACATGTACGTGGATAAAAGATTTCTAAAAACCATCCCGAAAGATATACATTGAATTATTAATAGTGGTTGCTTCTAGGGAACGTTTGGAAGAAGAGCCTTTTTTTCTTTTTCTCTTTCTTCTACTTATATGCAGTTTATATTTGATTTTGAGGCAAGTATTACTTTTGGACGTGGAAAAAAAGAAAAAAGAATGCACTCTGTTAGTGGTAGGTTGCTACTAGCTTATCTCAAAGGAAGGAAGTTGGTAACAGAGTTTGCTATCAATCAACAGTCTGCAGGGAGATTTACTTGTCACTGAAAATACCCTTTAGCACTGCTGGAATAATTTCCTATGTGTGTACATGCATTATTTATTACAAAAGAAAAGTTTTAATGTTTTAAAAACAGGGCAATTTAACCTTGTCTTTAGTCCAACAAAAATGTATTGCATGTCAGGCACTCCACTAAGCCTTGAAGACATGGAAACCACCAAATTGGTGTCTGCCTTCCAGGAGCTTATGGTCTGGCTGAGTGTGCCTCACACTTTAATGTGCTTCCACATCACCTGGAGCTGTTGTATTGGTTATCTGTTGCTGCGTAACAAATGACCCCAACACTCAGCAGCTGGAAACAACAAACATTTATCATCTCAAATAGTTGCTGAGGGTCTATCTAATCACTCCTGAGTGATTCAGGAGTGACTTAGCTGGTTGATTCTGGCTTGGGGTCGCTCATGAGGTTGGAGTCAACATGTTGGGGGCTGCAGTCATCTGAAGGCTGAATTTGGTTCACTTGCAAGGCCAAAGGATTCACTTGCGAGATGGTGTACTCCCATGGCTATTGGCAGGAGACCTCAGTTCTTGGCCATGTGAGCAGCTCCACAGATTAAGTGCTTTGAGTGTCCTCATGACATGACAGCTAGGTTCCCCCACAGTGAGTAATCCTAGGGGGAAAGGTGGAAGCTGCAGTGTCTTTTTTAAAAAACAACAACAACAAAAAAAACAAAAACAAAAACAAAAAAACAGATTCTGGCTCTGTTATCCAGGCTAGAGTACAGTGATATGATCATAGCTTAGTGCGGCCTCTAACTCCTGGGCTCAAATGACCCTCCCACCTCAGCCTCCCAAGTAGCTAAGACTGCAGATACATGCCACCATGCGCAGCTAATATTTTATTTTATTTTATTTTATTTTATTTTATTTTTGTAGAGATAGGGTTTTGCTATATCGCCCACAGTGGTCTTGAACTCCTGGCCTCAAGCAAACCTCTTGCCTTGGCCTCTTGAAGTGCTGGGATTACACGTGTAAGCCACACACGCCCAACCTTTACAGTGTCTTTTATGATCTAACTTTGGACGTCACACTTCATTTCCACCATGTTCTGTTAGAAACAAGTCACTGAGTACAGCCTGCAAACAAGGCAAGGGGAAGCAAGCTCCACTGCACATAGGTGTATCAAGGAATTTGTGGACATACTTTAAAACCACCACATCTTTCTCAAATGCAAATTCTGTTTGAGTAGGTCTGGAGAGACTCCCAAATTCTGCATTTCTAACATGCTCCCGTGTGATACCACTGTTGTTGGTCCATAGACCACACTTTGAATAATGAGGGAATCAAAGACTTGCAAAGACTTACAGTTCAGATCGCCTCTTTGGAACTGCAGTACTTGCTAGAATAATATCCTTTCTCATCCTGCCATCATCTTTGGATAGTGTCCAATTTTAAAATCACATTTTCCCTGAAAGGTCAGATCAGGAAAGTAAGAGAAAGACAAGATTACCTTGTTAATACACAAGGACAAGCTGTAATGGAATTAAAAACAATCAAAGGGAGATTCAAAAAACCTCTCTGGCCTTGTTCTGGAAGCTCTCAGAAGCATAAAACGTCGGCCATCAATTCTGAAGGGGAAGCTAAACAAACAGCCTGGGTTTTTAATAAGAATTGTACAAAGTGCTTTATGGGACTAAGACTCCCAGCTGCAGTACTTACAAAATTAGCTTTGATATGGGAGGGCAAGAAATGGCACCCGAGTCTCAGAACATGAAAACTTCTTCATGCTCTGCTGGCTTGAAGGGTAGTAAATATAAAAAATCAAGTTTCTCATTTAACAGCCAGGATTAAAATTTGCATAAAACTAACTAGCCTAAAGAAACAAACAAAAAAACTAAACTAAATCACCTGTATTTTTCCTATCGCTTTGGTCCGTGCTACAGTTTGGATGTGGTTTGTCCCAACCAAAACTCATGTTGAAATTTGATCCGCAATGTGGCAGTGTTGGGAGGTGTTTGGATGGTGGAGGTGGATCCCTCACGAACAGATGAATGCCCTCCTGCTGGACGAGTGAGTTCTCACTTTCTGGGGAATGGGTGAATTCCCAAGAAAGTGTGTTGTTAAAAAGTGTCTGGCCTCCTCAGTTTGACTCTTTTGCATCCTGTCTAACCATGCAATCTCTTTGACATGCCCACTACCCTTCTACTTTCCACTATGGGTGGAAGCAGTGTGAGGCCTTCATCAGATACAGCTGCCCAATCCTGGACTTTCCAGCCACCAGAATTGTGAGATAAATAAATCTCTTTATAAATTACCAGTCTCGGGTATTTTGTTATAGCAACACAAAACAGATAAGACAATTTACATGCCATATAATTCACAATTTTAACATGTATGATCCAGTAAATCTAAGTATAGATTGTGCAACTATCACCACTGATTCTAGAACATTTTTACCACATGAAAAAACTCTGTATCCATTAGGAGTTACTCCCTATTTCTCCCCATCCCCGCCCCTCCAGCCCTAGATGACCACTAATCTACCTTCTGTTTCTATGGACTTGCCTGTTCCGGACATTTCATGTAAGTGGAATAATACAATATAAGACCTTTTGTGTCTGGCTTCTTTCACTTAGCATGATTTGCATGATTTTTAAAAATTGTGGTAAAATACACATAATATAAAATTTGCCATTTTAACTTTTTTTTTTTTTTTTTTTTGAGACAGAGTCTCACTCTGTTACCCAGGCTGGAATGCAGTGGCGTGATCTCAGCTCGCTGCAAGCTCTGCCACCTGGGTTCAAGAGATTCCCCTGCCTCAGCCTCCCGAGTAGCTGGTACTACAGGTGTGTGCCACCATGCCCGGCTAATTTTTGTAGTTTTAGTAGAGACAGGGTTTCCCCATCTTGGCCAGGCTAGTCTTGAACTCCTGATCTCATGATTTGCCTGCCTCAGCCTCCCAAAGTGCCAGGATTACAGGTGTGAGCCACCGTACCTGGCCAAACCTTTTTTTGTTGTTGTTTCTCAAAGTTGCCCAGGCTTGAGTGTTCTGGTGCTCTCATAGCTCATTGCAACCTCAAACTCCTGGACTCAAGCGATCCTTCCACCTTGGTCTCCCAAAGAGCTGAGACACAGATGGCATGAGCCACTGTGCCTGGCTGGCCCCATGTTAACAATTTTGAGAAGACATTCCATTGACATTAAGTACATACACATTGTTGTTCAATAATCAACATCATCCATTTCCAGAACTATTTTCATCTTCCCATACTGAAACTCTGGACCCAAGCATAATGTTTTTAAGGTTCATCCGTGTTGTATCACGTATCACTACTTTATTCCTTTTTACAGCTGAGTAAGGTAAGTGCGTTGTTTGGGTATACTGTCATTTTGTTCAGTTGATGGACATGAGTTGTTTCCACTTTTAGTTATTATGAACATTCACGTACAATGATTGAACATGTTTTCTTTTTTTTTCTTTTCTTTTTTTTTTTTTTTGAGACGCAGTTTCGCTCTTGTTGCACAGGCTGGAGTGCAATGCACGATCTAGGCTCACCATGACCTCTACCTCCCAGGTTCAAGGGATTCTCCTGCCTCAGCCTCCTGAGTAGCTGGGATTACAGGCACGTGCCACCACGCCTGGCTAATTTTGTATTTTTGGTAGAGATTAGTTTCTCCGTGTTGGTCAGGCTGGTCTGGAACTCCCAACCTCAGGTGATCCGCCTGCCTTGGCCTCCTAAAGTGCTGGGATTACAGGCATGAGCCACTACACCCGGCATTTTTTTTTATAGAGACAGGGTCTTGCTGTCTCACCCAGGATAGAGTACAGTGGCGCAATCATGGCTCACTGCAGCCTTGACCACCTGGGCTCAAGCAATCCTCCAATCTCAGCCTCCCAAGTAGTTGGGACTGCAGGCACCCACACCACGCCCAGCTAAGAAGAGGTTTTGCTATGTTGGCCAGGCTGGTCTCAAACTCCTGGACTCAAATGATCCACCCACCTCGGCCTCCCAAAGTGCTGGGATTGCAGGTGTGAGCCACTACACATGGCCATGTTTTCATTTCTGTTGGGTTAATACTCAAGAGAGGAATTGCTGTATCCTATCTGTTTAACTGGGGAACTACCAGATTGTTTCCTGAAATGTCTACACCATTTTACATTCCTATCAGCAAGGTATTGATGCAGGATTTTTGTTGGCCACTTTGCCAACCAGGGAACTCCATGAATGGTGATGCCCTCCACCTGGGCCTCACTTGGCCTCGGACCTGCTGCAAGAGGCACCCCGCCCACTTGGTCCGCTGGCTGCACCTGATTTGCACACCAGCTCAGCCTGTGGCTGGACCAGGTGTGCCACAGCCCACCTGTGTTACAGCTTGTACATGCATTTGATGGTTCCCAAGTTCTTATCCTGAATCCAAGAAGGATGAGGTTATGCTGACAATCAAAAAGCAAGGATGATGAAGAAGAATTTTACTGAGTGATGGAACAGCTCTCGGCAGAGAGGGGACACGAGGGTGGTCCCCCACGTGATGTTGGTTCATCGCTCCCCCAGTCTGGCTGGGTCCAGGGCTTTTATGGGCTCAGAATGGGGAAGCGCATACTGATTGGTTTCTGAGTACGCAAAAAAGGTTAAAACAAAGGCACCAAAGTTGGGCACAACAGTGTAAAAAAACAATTAAGGAAGGGTAGATATATGTAAAATAGGTGAAGCGTGCGGATCAGAGGAAAGCACGCCAGACAGGAAGACCGGTTCTCAATCCAGTCTGTGGATTTACCTGGGACTTGTAGTTTGGCTTTCAGACTTTAAACTGTCTTTGGTTTGAGAGTCAGGTTTCACCAGGAATCCACCCCTATCTGCCTAGGCATGTGACTGCCTCCTGCTATTCTCCCCTCTCAAGAGGTACATCTAATTGCCCTTAGTATAAAGACCATGATCACTCTTAACTGCTTCCTGCTGACAGGGGGCGCTGTTCTTGGAAAACGGCAGTCAGAGCTCACTCAGAGGGCTATCTAAGGGTCCCTGGTAAAAGGGGCAATCGTCTGAGATTGCGGTTGGAGTTTGATGACCTCTAGGTGAGAAGAGACAAACCAGGTTATTAGAAGACATGAAAAAAAACAAAACATGGGGGTAAGGACAGCACAAAAATCCTGAGGCTGCCAACACACCCAGGTAACTTGTGGCTAGAGTTATGTCTGCTAAAATTTGGGTGCAAGGAGCTTGGCTTTGGTTAGCTTCCCTGGCCTTATTTTCCCAAAGAAACCTCCAGGTTATGGGCACCTCATTTACCCCTATCACCTGGCAGGATCTGCAGGATAGCTGCCCAGAACTAGAATATTGATCCAGATTTCTATATTACCCATCCTTTGTTTCTTCTGAGTTGCAGCCAGAGATCACTAGTTGGTTCACAGGAATAAACAGGGTTAGTCTAAAATACAGACAAAAACTTAAAAACAACTAATAAGACCAGAATTTAATGACAAGTGCGGTAAGTTTTGAAATAATTTTTCTCTCCAGCCCTCATTTTTGTTAAAAACAAAGAATAATAGGATTGTTTGCAAAATAAACTTTAGTCTTATACTTGCCCTGATTATTTGCATAAAGTACAGCAAGAATAATTATTTTTCACATATGCTTTTAAAATTGGCTCTAATGGAATTCGTTCCATAAGGAATATCAGAAAAGACTTTTTAAAGTCAAGCCCAGCAATGGGTTTGTACCCTCAAATACCTATGAGTTGGGTAAATTCCTCTCTTCTTGAGGTCCCAAGATAACTTGGGGCTCCTGGACCTGTTAGAAAGTGACATTCTTTACTCATCATGAGGAAAGAGAGAGACACTCTCATATTGTTTTATATTGTTTTATACTCAGTACCTGTTTTAAGAAAAAAAACAAGGAAGTAAAACCAAAGACAGGCAGCCCAGTGCCAGGCCCGAAACCAGGCCTGGGCCTGCCTGGGTTAAACCCAGTAGTTAAAAATCAACTCATAACTTAGAAACTGATATTATTCATAGATTCCAGACATTGTATAGAAGCACACTGTGAAACTCCCTGCCCTGTTCTGTTTCTCTCTACCAGTGCATGAAACCCCCGTCACGTATCCCCTAGATTGCTCAATCAATCACAACCCTTTCATATGAAATCTTTAGTGTTGGGAGCCCTTAAAAGGGACAAAGACTGTGCACTCGGGGAACCTGGATTTTAAGGTAGTAGCCTGCAAATGCTCCCAGCTGAATAAGCCCTTCCTTCTACAACTTGGTGTCTGAGAGGTTTTGTCTGTGGCTCGTCCTGCTGCAATCACAGGTTAGGAGCCCTGTACAAGGACTGTAGACAAGGTATGAGGCCAGTTTCTCCAAGAAATATTTTTTTGGCTCTGCAAGTCAAGCTTGATTCCTTAAAGGGAAGCACACCCTTCTATCAGAAACTGATAAAACAACCAGTTTCTCCAATTGTGTCCTGTTGCAAAAGAAAGTGGATTCTTGTTGCACTTACACAAGTAACTACATTGCCATAAGAATACTCACAAATAGTTTCCAAATTCTAGAGAAACCAGCAGAGGAACAAATATGCTCCAAATTTTTTTCACAGGAGTATACTTTACTCAATTGTTAAATGCTGTAAATAGTTCAAAATAAAAGTTTTCTTGACTCTGAAAAACAAAAGATCGACAATGTTTTAAGCAAAAAATTAAACAGATTACCTGTTTTCTATTAGTTCAGCCCATTCAGTTAACTCTTGTTCTGCCTGATAAATTCATGAATATTTCAGCTCTTCATGAGTCCTGAATATTTTTCCTTTATTCTAATATCACAATCTAAAGATATTGGAAATCTGCATTTAAGAGCACCTAAGTTCTATAGCTGATTACAAACCATCTTTTGAAGAGGATCAAAACAAGACTACGATTGTCTGTGAACAACAAGATGTCTTTAGACAGTCTCAGTCAAAAACACGATTGACAAATTTCATTATTTCTGTGGTTTACAATAACTTAACATAATAATCCTAATTCAAATTGATATCATATACTCAGATATTAGAATTTTAGAAATCTCATACAATTTTGGAACACATATTAATGTTATTCACTAAAATGTAACCTGAAGAAGATTAAACATTATTTTTATTTTGGCAATCCCATGTAATTAAACATGTCAAATAATCCAGGGGCCTTCTGTTGGCATCCAAAAGTTAGGGGTCAAAAAAGACAACCTTGAAGCTAAAGTTTGATTTGGGGAAGCCTACTGAACATGTTAAAGGTTTAAAACACTTGATACTATAAAATGGAATTCCAGGTTATCATTAGCCAAAATGATGACTCAAAAACTTTTTTTAAAGGCACAAAACCTTTACTCATTAAAAGGGAAGACAACTTTCCAAACAATTTGTCTCTTGCCTTTCCCTTCTTTTTTTGGTAGTTTATTTGCAAGGCAAACAAAAATATTTCATTATCCTTTACTATTACATAAAAATCTTGTTCAAGACAGTCAAATTTCATCCTTGCATCAGTCTACTATTAATGTCATCCCCAATTTTTAGTAATACCTTATAGATAAATCTATCCAATCTTAACTAGTTTGAACATGAGGTGAGATTCTTGTAAATCTTTTATAACCCTTTACAAATTCTTGTTAAAGAGCAGACCAGTGCCTTAAGAAAACCTTGTTGTGCTTTTATTTCAAGGTTCAATTTACAGAAAAACCAAATAATATCCCTTTGAATTTAATCAGTATGTTCACACAGAGCATTTATTTTATAAGATTAATTTTTACAAACCATCCACAACTTGTTCAAACCTTTATGTTTATCTTATTTCAAACAAACACCCAGCCTTAATTTATTACAATTATGATGCGTAGACTTTCACCCAATTACATAAAATTAAATTCACTCTTGGTTGAGGAAGAGAGAGAGGTAGCAGAGGATTAATCCAAATGATCCTGGTGTCCACTACCCTTCAAAGCCAGACCCTGGTGGGGCAAGTCCTGCCAAGTCATCAGGTGCTGATTAAACACAGAGGACTGGGTAGGAGGCAAATTCCTAAAATGTGGTTCTTTCCCAGAAACATCTTATAATCTAGTTCAGCGCCTTGCAGCTCCAACTCACACCAGAATCACCTGGGAGCTTCTGAAACCATTCTGACCCTGAACTCCACCCTAAATAAATCAAAACTCTTGGTCCACAAACTGAAGAAAAAAGTTTAATCTCCATGGGACATTCTAATGGGCAGCCAGAGAGGAGATCCACTGATCTAGGTTTTTCACACATCACTTAAAAATTTGCAAATTATAAAATATTTCATTAAAGTATGAAAATTTGAATCAGTTTGGGTTTTTTTTTCGGGGGGGGGGGGGGGGAAAAAACCTTAAGGAAAAGATAAGATTGTAATTCAATTTCACAAATAATCCACAACTTAGTATAGTCTTTGATGGAAGCAACACGCCCATCTTAGTCTGTTCAGGCTGCTATAACAAAATACCACAGTCAGTTGGGTGTGGTGGCTCACGCCTGTAATCCCAGCACTTTGGGAAGCCTAGGCAGGCGGATCACGAGGTCAGGAGATCCAGACCATCCTGGCTCACACGGTGAAACCCCGTCTCTACTAAAAACACAAAAAACTAGCCGGGCGAGGTGGCGGGCGCCTGTAGTCCCGGCTACTCGGGAGGCTGAGGCAGGAGAATGGCGTGATCCCAGGAGGCAGAGCTTGCAGTGAGCCGAGATCGCGCCACTGCACTCCAGCCTGGGTGACAGAGCGAGACTCTGTCTCAAAAAAAAAAAAAAAATACCACAGTCTGGGTGGCTTATAAACATCAAACATTTATTGCTCAGTCCTAGAGGCTGGGAAGTCCGTGATCAAAGTGCTGGTTGATGTGTGCTTGTGAAGGGTCTGCTTCCTCAGAGCCCACACCCCTTGAAGTCTCACACTGTGGAGAGGATGAGGTGTCTCTCTAGGACCTTTCATAAGGCACTGATCCCATTCATGAGGGCTCCACCCTCATAACCTCACACTTCCCAAAGGCCCCACCTTCTATCAACTTGAGGGTGAAGATTTCATCATATGAATTCTGGGGAGACATAGACATCCAGACTGTAGCACTCTCCCACCCCTTATCACCCACAATTCAGAACGGAAACGATGGTCTTTGACTTACTTGATGGACTTCATAGTTCTGCTTGGCCAATCTCAAATACTCTCATGTTTCCAATTATCTTTTGTTATCAGTAAACCAAATTGTTTTTTCTCCTAAAGATTCCCGTTACATTATTAATGATTTCTCCTTGATGTTTTAGGAGAAAATGAGCCTGGTGAAGTGGCTCACACCTGTAATCCCAGCACTTTGGGAGGTAGAAATGGGAGGATCACTGAGTCCAGGAGTTAGAGACCAGCCTGACAACATAGTGAGACTTCGCCTCTACAAAAAAATAGAAAGAATTAGCCAGGTGTGGTGGTGCACACCTGTAGTCCCAGCTACTTGGAAGGCTGAGGTGGGTGGATTGCTTGAGGCTGGGAGGTCGAGGCTGCAGTGAGCTGTGACCCAGCCTGGGCAAAAGAGTGAGACCCTGTCTCCAAAAAAAAAAAATATATATATATATACACACACACACATATGTAAAAGAAAAACATGTATATAAAAGAAAATTAAGTATGAGACCAAACAAGGTTCAGCTTCGTTTGCTGTGACTTGAACGAGGCTGGTGACCTGTCGGTCTCATAGCAGAAAACACAACCCAGAGAAAAATCAACACTGCAGTTTTGTTGTTTTTTTTTAAAAAAGAAACCTTATAATTTAATTAACAAAATTCACATTGCACAAAAGTACAATGATAACTGTACACTTGTTTCTCTGCAAATGTCACTTGGTAAATTACTGTCATCTTTTATAGGCAGGCATAACTGGACACACTTTACAATCTTTCTGATAAATATATCGCCACTTTGCATCCAGCTTGGATAACGCTCTTCAGGACGGCATAGGCTGGAGCCTGTTAAAAACAATAAGCAAACAAAGAAACATGTTTTGTGCTCATTTTTGGTTGTAAGATTCAGGGCTGGCAGGGCAGGCTTTGGATTTCTCGGGATAAGAAATAGATCTAAGGAACAATTTATTTTAGTTTCGAAGAAAGCTATTCAAAATGTTGGAATGCCTCTGCTACTGCCAAAGCATTGGAGTCATCCAGATTCTCACAGAAAAGGAAATGAAGCTCCTGGGAGGCCAAGGCAGGCAAATCATCTGAGATCAGGAGTTTGAGACCACCCTGGCCAAAAAAGCGAAAACTCGGTCTCTACTAAAAACAAAAAATACAAAAATTAGCCAGGCATGGCAGTGTGCACCTATAATCCCAGCTACTCGGGAGGCTGAGGCAGGAGAATTGCTTGAACCCAGAAGGCAGAGGCTGCAGTGAGCCAAGACTGCACCACTGCACTCCAACATGGGCGACAGAGTGAGACTGTCTCAAAAAAAAAAAACATTCCTGGGGAAAACGAGAAGGGATAATGCATGAAAGGAGATTCCCAATCTGGAGCAATAACGCATTTCCTTGCTTTTTGTCAAAGCAACATCATTGGTTTTCTCTCCTTTTGGCTGTCGCTTTAAAATTTATTCTTCTGGGAACAGAAACCTCAACCTCCCAAATAAGGAGTCCCAAAGCAGAACAGGTAACAGTAGGGCCCTACCAATTCGGCATCATGTTCAAGGCCTGTGTCATGGTGCTCAAGCTCTTCATCCCGAAATTTCTTTATCACCTGGTTAAATAAAAAGACACCAAAGCAAGTTAGCCTTCCAACTCTCCTACTGTTCCATTTCATTTTGGAGGCTAAAGCCTCTTATTATGGCCTAAGACAGGGAGGCCAGCTTTTCCTCTAAAGGGCCAGGGAGTAAATACTTTGTCCCAACTACCCAACTCTGCCACTGTAACCAGAAAAGCAGCGGGAGACAAGCAAATGGACATGCTTGTGTTCCAACAGAAGTTTATTTAAAGAAATAGGTGGCTGGCCACAGGCCATAGTTTGCCAACCTCAGATTTAGACTCTAAAAAACTAAACAGTTCCCGGCCGGGCGCGGTGGCTCAAGCCTGTAATCCCAGCACTTTGGGAGGCCGAGACGGGCGGATCACAAGGTCAGGAGATCGAGACCATCCTGGCTAACACGGCGAAACCCCGTCTCTACTAAAAACACAAAAAATTAGCCGGGCGAGGTGGCGGCGCCTGTGGTCCCAGCTACTCGGGAGGCTGAGGCAGGAGAATGGCGGGAACCCGGGAGGCGGAGCTTGCAGTGAGCTGAGATCTGGCCACTGCACTCCAGCCTGGGCGACAGAGCGAGACTCCGTCTCAAAAAAAAAAACAAAAGCAAAAAAAACACCAAAAAGGCCTCTTTTTTTGTGGAAAATTATCTCAGGATATCTATTCATTTATTTAATCTAAAGGGTTCCTGCTCACAGCATCTGCTCTGAATCTACCAATGATAAAGAAGTGGGCAGGGTGCGGTGGTTCACGCCTGTAATCCCAGCACTTTGGGAGGCCAAGGCAGGAGGATCACCTGAGGTCAGGAGTTCGAGACCAGCTGGTCAACATGGTGAACCCCCATCTCTACTAAAAATACAAAAATTAGCTGGGCATGGTGGTATGTTCCTGTAATCCCAGCTACCTGGGACGCCGAGGCAGGAGAATTGCTGGAACCCAGGAGGCGGAGGCTGCAGTGCAGGTGGAGACCACTGCACTGACAGAACGAGACTCCATCTCAAAAAAAAAAAAAAATGAACAGCACCAGGTGGTATGGCTCACACCTGTAATCTCAGCACTTTGGGAGGCCAAGGCAGGAGGATCACTTGAGCCCAGAAGTTCAAAACCAATCTGGGCAACAGAGAGAGACACTGTCTCTACAAAAAATTCAAAAAATTAAAAATAAAAGAAGTGAACAGGACAGGGCTCAAGAGACAAGGGTTCTGGCCCGATGTGGTGGCTCATGCCTATAATTCCAGCACTTTGGGAGGCCGAGGAGAGAGGATCACTGGAGCCCAAGAGTTCAAGACCAGCCTGGAAAACATGGTGAGACCCCATCTCTTAAAAAAAAAAAAAGGCCAGGAGCGGTGGCTCACGCCTGTAATCCCAGCACTTTGGGAGGCCAAGGCGGGCGGATCACCTGAGGTCCGGAGTTCGAGACCAGCCTGACCAACATGGAGAAACCCCATTTCTACTAAAAATACAAAATTAGCTGGGTGTGGTGGCGTATGCCTGTAATCCCATCTACTCCAGAGGCTGAGGCAGGAGAATGGTTTGAACCCAGGAGGCGGAGGTTGCTGTGAGCCAGATCACGCCACTGCACTCCAGCCTTGGCAATAAGAGCAAAACTCCGTCGCAAAAGAAAAGAAAAAAAAATTAGCTGGGTGTGGTGGCATGTACCCGTAGTCCCATAGCTACTTGGGAGGCTGAGGCGGGAGGATCACTTGAACCCAAGAGTTTGAAGATGCAGTGAGCTATGACTGTGCCACTGTACTCCAGCCAGGGCAACAGAGCAAAATCCCATCTCTAAATAAAAATTTAAAAAGACTAAGCAGACAAGGGTTCTAGTCCCAGCTCTGTCTGTGCTATATGGCCAGGGCAGATGGGTTCACCTCTCTGTTCCTCAGTTTGTTCACCTTTAAACTGAGGCTCTAAACCCCCATCATCCCCTAACAATCTCTAGTACGTTTTCCTCTTACCCAATTGCTATCTGCCCTTTTCTCCTTGAGCAGCCCTGTTTTAGAGCATGGACAAATACCTGAAGAAGTTCCTCGTATTTTTCAGGGTCCTCCTCCATCAGCTTCCTGATCTGGTTGTTGTAGTGATGTGCTATGCTCTCTTCCACCGCCACGGTGCAGGCCATTGCACCTTCCTTCCCGAGCAAGGCGGTCCCTGCCCCTGGGATTGTTAAACCCAGACCAGAAAAGAAAGAAGCAGATATGACTGGTAAAGGAGATCATCTGTGGCCAGGGCTTCTCAACCTCTGCACCAGACACTGGGCTGGGTCATTCCTTGTGTGCCCCATGCATGGTAGGATATTTAACTGCATCCCTGACCTCTACCAACTAGATGCCAGCAGCGTCAACTAAGTTTTGACAACCAAAACTGTCCCGAGGGCTGGGCGCGGTGGATCACACCTGCAATCCCAGCCATTTGGGAGGCCGAGGTGGGCGGATGACCTGAGATCAAGAGTTCGAGATCAATCTGGCTAACATGGTGAAACCCTGTCTCTCCTAAAAATACAAAAATTAGTCGGTGTGGTGGTGGGCACCTATAATCCCAGCTACTTGGGAGGCTAAGGCAGGAAAATCGCTTGAAGCTGGGAGGTGAAGGTTGCAGTGAGCCAAGATCGTGCCACTGCATCCAGCCTGGGTGACAGGGCGAGATTCCATTTCAAAAAAAAAAAAGTCCCTAGATATTGCCACATGTCCTCATCAGGGGGGCAAACTCACCCTGAGGGAGAACCACTGTTTTAGGAGAGACTGGATCCCAGTGTTAAACCTGGAATTACATAGTAAGAAAAGCCATTCTCTTTTCAATGCTGTTTTATCCTGACCGTGGCCAAGAGAAAGTCAGCATGTGGGGTGAATATACCTTTGATCTTTTATATCATTTATTCTTCTCCCTTTTTTAAAAGAGTGAACAAACCTCAGGTTGAGAATCTTTGTCAGGGAACAGTATTTGGCTGCAATTGAATTATACTAGCTTTTTTTTTTCTGTTGTTTATTTTTATCGTATTTTCCATTTATAATACTGACATTAGGCCAGGTGTGGTGCCTCACACCTGTAATCCTAGCACTTTGGGGAGGCCACAGAGGGAGGACGGCTTGAGGCCAGCAGTTTGAGACCAGCCTAGGTAACATAATGAGACCCTATCTCTACAAAAAAATAGACCTGTGCGTGGTGGCATGTGCCAGTAGTCCAAGCTATTCAGGCTACTCAGGCTCAGAGGCTCAGAGGCTCAGAGGCTGAGGTGGGAGGATCACTTGAACCCAAGAGGTTTCAGTGAGCTACAACTATACCACTGCTCTCCAGCCTGGGCAACAGAATGAGACCCTGGCTCTATTTTTTGTGTTGTTTTGTTTTTTGTTTTTTTTTGAGACAGAGTCTCGCTCTGTCGCTCTGTCACTAAGACTGGAGTGCAGTAGGCCGATCTCGGCTCACTGCAACCTCCACCTCCGAGGTTCAAGCAGTTCTCCCACCTCAGCCTCCCAAGTGGCTGGGATTACAGGCCTGCACCACCACACCCACCTAATTTTTTGTATTTTTAATAGAGATGGGGATTTCACAGGTTGGTCAGGCTGGTCTCGAACTCCTGACCTCATGATCTGCCCGCCTCGGGCTCCCAAAGTGCTGGGATTACGGGTACACGCCACCACGCCCGACCTTTTTTCTTTTTAAGTACTGACATTAAGATTCTATCTTAAATAAATTTAAGCCACACACCAAAAAAGGTAGTCAATTTAACTCTGGAAAAATACGAAGTAAACAGAATGAGGTCGTAAGAGGACATAGCAAGAATTGTGAACATGATACCTGAAGGATGTAATCATTCTAGATCCCCAAGCTTGCATAAGCTCTTCTAGAGAGACACGTACCCAGTGCAAACCCCAGCACGTTCCAAAAGGGCATCAGAACTGTCGGCCGGACCCTGAACGTAACCATCAACTCACTGAACTTTTTCAAATGGTCCTTTTCTTGATCCCACATTTTCTGTAAGAAACATAAAAATAAAGACATGCAAGAATTCCACAGAGGCCTCCCACTCATCCAAGCAGCATACAGGAAGCAAAATAGAAACGGAGAAAATGATGGGAACTGCTGTCTCTGCCATTCCCCTCAAAACGTCAATGGAAAAAGTAAGACATCAGAGTAAAGGAATCTTTGACAAAGAGAAGATAGCGCCGAGAATACAAAACAATCTATTATCTCAATTCCAGGTAAGACTGCCATGAGCTACAGTTCCAGCGGAAGTCTCTCAGGCCCACAATGTGCCTAGTAAATAACAAGGGTCCACACGCATAAGAAAAGACATGTTTAACCCATTTCAAAATCAGGAAGGCAGAACATTAGCTGTTGTGTAATTTCCTTCCAGACTACTAGAATAGTATCATCTTGTTGTTGTTGTGGTTTGCTTGTTTTGAGACAGGGTCTCACTCTCTCACCAAGACTGTAGTGCGGTAGCAAGCTCATGGCTCACTGCAGCCTCAACCTCCAGGCTCAAGTGATCCTCCAACCTCAGCCTCTCAAATTAGCTGGGATCCTCCAACCTCGGTCTCTCAAATTAGCTGGCTAATTTTGTTCTGTGTGTGTGTTGGGGGTGGGAGATTTGCTGCTTTTTTTTTTTTTTTCTTTTTTTTTTTTTGAGACGGAGTCTCACTCTGTTGCCCAGGCTGGAGCGCATTGGTGCAATCTCAGCTCACTGCAACCTCTGCCTCCCAGGTTCAAGCAATTCTCCTGCCTCAGCCTCCCGAGCACTGGGACTACAGGCGTGCACCACCATGCCTGGCTAATTTGTTTTGTATTTTTAGTAGAGACAAGGTTTTGCCTTGTTGGCCACGCTGATCTCAAACTCCTGACCTCAGGTGATCCACCCGCCACAGCTTCCCAAAGTGCTGGGATTACAGCTGTGAGCCACTGCACTCAGCTAATTTTTGTATTTTTTGTAGAGACGGGGTCTCGTCATGTTGCCCAGGCTGGTCTCAAACTCCTGGGCTCAAGCAGTCCATCGGCCTCGGCTTCCAAAGTGCTGGGATTATAGGCAGGAGCCACAACACCCGGCCCCAAATATTATTTACATCAGAGGAAGAAGGGAGAATGCTAGCTACGGCTAACACTTAGATGGCACTTCCTAAGTGCCAGGAGCTGTCAAAGAGCTTTATGCAAGCAATTCATTCAATCCACACAATCCCTGTAAAGGACACACTATGACTGCATACCTGTCTATGTACTCTATGTCTCTGTGCTTTAGCCATAAAAAGAACAATATGCTTTTTGCTCTCCATCTCCAAGAACCAACTTTCGCTCTCCTGGAGACAATGGCATCTCCCTGGGGAACGCCTGACCTCCCGTGATTCATTACTTGAAGGCCTTTGGATCTGCCCATTCGGTAGACCAGGGTGAGGGAGATGAAGAAGCACCCACCTGAATGACTGGCCCGACGCTTGTCCGACCCAGGACGGCCATCTGCCCGGCATAGATGCGGTTTGCTCCATATTCGCCCGCATGATCCACCCGGATTATTCGATCCACAACTGCCCGATTGATATTGTCTAAGGTCATTCCTGAACTGCGAAATCTGACAATGATCCTTCTTCCATAAGCTGAAATGCAAGTTTATTCTTCATTATGTTCAGGTAAAATCCAAATGTTCCTTTTACAGACAGAAGAAAGGGCACTTTGGGATGGAGGTCACAAACAAGCTCCCCGTGGGCCAGGCATGCCCATAAATGTACTCTGTTTAACCTACAGTGTTAAAAAAGAGGATTCTACCTAAAGATCTGGATTTCTGGCTTCACTTTAAGTGTATGAAGATCTGGAAATGCTGAGCCTATCTTCTTACCAGGCAGTTAACATGGCAGCCGCTTCTAGATGGGCATGGTTCTCCAGTTCACCGGCCCTCTGGCACATTTCCCCCAGCACATGCTGTACAGGAGAGGCCCATAGAGAGCTTTCAAAAACACGGTGCTCTTCCCCAATCCATCTCTGGGAGGAGGATCTCTGAATTGACATTTTTTAGAAGCTATGTGCGTAAGTCTTTGCTTCAGCCAAGGCTGAGAACCACAGACTAAATTCTCTTAAAACCCACACCTGCCGGGCGCAGTGGCTCACACCTGTAATCCCAGCACTTTGGGAGGCCGAGGCGGGTGGATCACAAGGTCAGGAGATCGAGACCATCCCGGCTAACTTGGTGAAACCCCATCTCTACTAAAAATACAAAAAATTAGCCGGGCGTGGTGGCGGGCACCTGTAGTCCCAGCTACTGGGGAGGCTGAGGCAGGAGAATGGCATGAACCTGGGAAGCGGAGCGTGCAGTGAGCCGAGACCGCGCCACTGCACTCCAGCCTGGGTGACAGAGCGAGACTCCGTCTCAAAAAAAAAACAAAAAACCCACACCTGTCCGGGCGCAGTGGCTCACGCCTGTAATCCCAACACTTTGGGAAGCCAAGGAGAATGAATCACCTGAGGTCAGGAGTTTGAGACCAGCCTCGCCAACATGGTGAAACCCCATCTCTACCAAAAATACAAAAATTAGCGGGGTGTGTTGGTACATGCCTTTAATCCCAGCTACTTGGGAGGCTGAGGCAGGAGAATAGCTTGAACCAGAGAGGCAGAGATTGCAGTGAGCCGAGATCGTGCCACTGCACTCCAGTCTGGGCAACAGAGTGAGACTGTCTAAAACCAAGCAAACAAACAAAACAACAGAGAAAAAATTTTAAAACCCCACACCCTTGGGCATTCGATTTTGAGACTAGCCTTAGAGTCTAAATTTCACCTCATTATGGTCCAAAATTAATTCAAAGGAACTCTTATCTTCAAAATGTAAATTCTTCATGACAGATTACATTTTATCTTTAAAAATAAATCTCCTAACCTTAACACTTTAATTATATTCTCTGAGCCTTATATTAGAGTAACTCAAGAGGCTTTTTTCCCTGCAAGGAAGAGTTTTGCAGCATTCTTAGGTGTGTACGGTGTATTCACCTCATTTTGCAGATACGGAAAATAGAAACCTAGGGGTCATTTAGTTTGTAATGGCAGCTTCGATCTGCACTGGTATCACTTTTTGTTTTGAGACAGACTCTGGCTCTGTTGCCCAGGCTGGAGTGCAATGGTACGATCTCGGCTTACTGCAAACTCCACCTTTCGGACTCAGGCAATTCTCCTGTTTCAGCCTCTAGAGTAGCTAGGATTCCAAAGTAGCTAGGACTACGGGCATGCACCATCATGCCCAGCTACTTTTTTGTATTTTAGTAGAGACAGGGTTTCACTATGTTGCCCAGGCTGGTCTCGAACTCCTGAGCTCAAGTAATCCTCCCATGTCGGCTTCCCAAACTGCTGCGATTACAGGCGTGAGCCACCGCCCCCAGTCAGCATTGGTATCACTTTGTAATGTTTTAGCGCTCTTAGGCCGTGACTACCATGTCTTTAATGCATACGTCTTTTCACTTAGGCTAACTTCAACATCCAGCGAATATGTGGAAAAAATTCATTTTGGATACATATGTGGTTCTTTCATGACAAAGGCTTGAGTGTTTTGGACACGAGGTGATGAGGTGGGTTGGTGAAATTTGGGGTGGCTCTGCACTTGAAATCTTCTACCAGATGGGGCTGTAAATGTCACACTTTTAATAAAGAAGTGTGGACGTAAGTTCTGAAGCATAATGACCCAGCTTTGGTCCATTCCTCGGCATGATCCCCTTCATCTCACTGAGCATATCTGACTCAAAAGACGGATAGGCCCGGTGCGGTGGCTCACGCCTGTAATCCCAGCACTTTGGGAAGCCCAGGCAGGTGGACTGCTTGAGACCAGGAGTTCAAGATCAGCCTGGCCAACATGGTGAAACCCCATCTCTACCAAAAATATAAAAATTAGCCAGCCATCGTGGTGTGCCTGTAGTCCCAGCTACTCAGGAGGCCGAGGCGGAACAATCAGTTGAACCCAGTAGGCAGAGGTTGCAGTGAGCTGAGATGGTGCCATTACACTCCAGCCTGGGTGACACAGTGAGACTCTGTCTCAAAAAAAAAAAGAAAAAAAGAAACCAAAAACATGTGTCCCATCTCCAACACTAGCCTTGGGAAAATCAGGATCGACATTTCTTACACATAAAATTGGCAGTAATCATTGGTGACTCATACCTGTAATCCCTGACTTTGATAAGCCAAGGAGGGAGAATCACTTGAGGTCAGGAGTTTGAGACCTGCTCATCATGGCGAAACTCCATCTCTACTAAAATTCAAAAATTAGCCAGGCATGGTGGTGCATGCCTGCAGCCTCAGCTACTTGGGAGTCTGAGGCAGGAGAATCGCTTGAACCCAGGAGGCGGAGGTTGCAGTGAGCTGAGATCGCACCACTGCACTCCAGCCTGGGCAACAGAGCAAGATACTGTCTTTAAAAAAAAAAAAAGGTGATAATCAGGCTCTTTCCTTTTTAAGGGAAAACACATAATAATAAAATTATCTTACTGAGTTATGAGGATAAAATGAGATATAAGAAGCAAAGTAACTTTATAAACAGAAATGATTCTTATTCTGTTATGCTCCCTGGCGAACAGAACAGCATTAAAATTCACATTCAACAACCCTCGGAGTTTTGCCTGCATTGCCACACACTTTAAAATAAAATTGAGGCTGGGTGCTAGAAGCTCTCAAATGCATCACTTTACGTCCATATTTTCCCAACGTGTGAAACACGCCAGTGTGGTACCTATGAAATTTTAAGTGGCTTATGGATATGCAATAAATAACCCCATGTAGTAAGGGGTACTCTTTTAAATTCTCTTGCAATCTTTTTTATTTCATTAAGGAAGATATCTCCATTTACAGCTGGCATATCCTCAACACCTTTCCAACACTTGCTAATTTCCCCTTTGTAACAGAAAGACAGTATTTAATACAATTTCGTAACTTTTTCAGTTTTTTTTTTTTTTAAATAATTACTCATCCATTTGTGGCAAGTGGCACTGGCTTCCCATTCACCAGAAGGATTTCGTTTCAAGGATATTAATTTAATTTTAAAATGGGACAGGGCTATACAAAAAAAAAAAAAAAAACACATCTAGTAATCAAACGTTCAAGCAGTATTGCCATTAGGCAAAAATCCCGAAGGTGGTACACAGTAATTTAACGTTGAGAAAACGACCTCATGACAAATTTTTTTTTTTTTTTTTTTTTTGCGGAGGTTGGGGAGACAAAGTCTCGCTCTGACACCCAGGCTGGAGTGCAGTGGTGCAATCTCGCCTCAACGCAACCTCTGCCTCCCGGGTTCAAGTGATTCTCCTGTCTCAGCCTCCTGAGTAGCTGGGATTACAGGCATCTGCCATCACGCCCGGCAAATTTTTATTTTTAGTAGAGGCGGGGTTTCACCGTGTTAGCCAGGCTGGTCTCAAACTCCTGACCTCAGGTGATCCTCCAGCCTCGGCCTCCTAAAGTGCTGAGACTACAGGCCGGAGCCACCGCGCCCGGTTTCATGACAATTTTCTAAGGCAGCACAGGTGAAACAAGGAAAGCAGGAACCACGATCCAAAACCATGTCTCTCTACTCCAAATTCGATGATCCTTCTACTACACTGATGGCTCTCAAAGTTTACAGTGCATGCAAATCACCTAAAGGGCCTGTTCACAGACCACAGATACCGACCAAGTAGGTCAGGGTGGGGCCCGACAATCTGTATTTCTAGCGAGCTCCCAGAAGTAGCGGAGGCAGCTGGTCGCCGGGCTACACTTTGCCTGGCAAGGCCCTGGGCAAAGACCACAAAAAGAGAGACTCCCTGAGACGCTAAATTTTCAGTGTCGCCAACTGTCCTCGACTCGGAAAGCTGGCTGCACCTGCCGTGACATCACTGCACAGGTGTGCCATGCGTCACTCCCCAGGCATCACTGCCGAAACCACCCCCGTCCTCCCGTCACTCTCGCCACGAACTACAGGCCCCGCCCCGCCCGCCAGCGCCCCGTAAGCTGAAGTCACGCAGTCGCGCTCCGTCGCAGGCCTGTGACGTTACGAACGTCTCCCCCGTGACCTCTTCGACCCAAACCTCAAGCGAAAATTCCCTAGCTTGCTAGCCCAGCGCAGGACTGTGACTGCGCGCATCCCTTTACCTGAGAGCGACCGCCGGGCGCCCGGGCGTAGCCGCCACAGGCAGGGAGCCGCCGCCGCCCCGGCGCAACTCATTGCCGGCACAAAAGAGCAACCACTTCGTTGAAAGGAGCGGGCCAATACTGCCCTTGGCTCGGACTGATGACGCACAGCAGACGTAAGGCAGGCTCAGCTTGCCCGCGCACCGGTGGGAACGCCCCCTAGCCCCGCGCTAGGGGTTGGATTGGTTAGATACGACAAACAAAAAGATTATATTGGATGGGGTCACTATCAATCACTCGCAAGACCAAGGAAGCCAAGGCGCCTTGGGTTGCCAGGGAGATGAAAATGCTAAATTGCTGTTTCAAAGATCAGGATAGGGTTAGTGATTTCTCACCCAAGTTCCTGGGAAAGAGGATCATGAGGGAATTACTTATTAACAAGGCACGGTATTTCCTGCTTTACCTACGTGGAAGGAGGTTTTTTTTTTTTTTTAGTTTGTATCCTATATCCACTTTAAAATAGTAAGCCTGGGCAACATAGCGAGACCCAGCCTCTACAAATAATTTTAAAAATTAGCTGGGCGTGGTGGAGCACACCTATAGTCCCAGCTATTCGCGGGGCTGAGGCGGGGGAATAGCTCGAGCCCGGGAGCTCGAGGCTGCAGTCAGCCGTGATCCTGCCACTGCACTCCAGCCTGGGCCCTGTCTCAAAAAAATATATATATATGTAACATATATATATAATATAAATTATGTAAATTACATGCACCACATGGTTAATGTGTTATATAATGTTGTCTCTATTGGTGGGCTGAAAGCCAACTTTAAACTTCTCCCCAGTCCTTTTCTCTGTTTTCAGATTTTCTACAGAGAACATGTTTTATCTCTGGGATCTACCTTACTGTATTGTGTGCATGTGTGCATGTATATTTGTGCAAATTGGAATTTTTTGGGAAGGGAGGGGAAATTTAGCAACATACTTTAAAAAGATCATATAATACAGCAGTCTTAGGAATCTACTCAACAGAAATAATTTTTACATGAGTAATGTACATGAGGGCAAAAATCAAAGATGTATGTCTGCAAGGATATACAACGTTTAATATTGGCACCATCAGGGGGCTGGAACTGGGAGAAGGGGGCTTTCACTTTCTACTTTACACCCTTGGATTATTTATATATTTTATCCAAGTTTACTATAAAATATTTTAAGATGCAATACAATTGTAAAATTATTGAATTCAAGTTTTTAAGTTGTTTTTATATCACTCTAGTGTTCACGTTGACACACCAGAATAACTTAAAATTATGATTAACCCAAATACTACTTAGTGAGGATGTTGTAGCACTCTCATGTAAAACTACTGGGATTCTGAATCTGGCTCTCAAAAGCCTTAAAATGTTCAAAACCTTTGCTGTAATCCCTCATCTAGGTCTCTGTTTCCTTTTTTGTTTTATTTTTTGTTTTTGTGTTTTTAGACAGAGTTTCACTCTGTCACACAGGCTGGAGTGCAATGGGGAGATCTTGGCTCACTGGAACCTCTTCCTCCCGGGTTCAAGCAATTCTCCTACCTCAGCCTCCCAAGTAGATGGGATTACAGGTACACACACCACCACGCCCAGCTGAGACTGGGTTTCACTGTGTTGGCCAGGCTGATCTCAAATTCCTGACCTCAAATGATCCTCCCACCTTGTCCTCTCAAAGTGCTGGGATTATAGGCGTGAGCCACCGCGCCTGGCCTAGGTCTGTTTCTAAGGAGAAAAAATGTTGACAAAGATTTATAGATGTGCCCGTTATTTATTACTGGGAAAATCTGGAAACAAAATGTTAAGCAACAATTGAATATCAAAACATTATGTCCGAGTGCAGTGGCTCACGCCTGTAATCCCAACACTTTGAGAGACTGAGGCGAGAGGATCACTTGAGCCCAGGAGTTTAAGACCAACCTGGGCAACATTGTGAGATCCCATCTCTACAGAAAATTTTAAAAATTAGTCAGGCATGGTGGTGTGTGCCTGTGATCCCACCTACTTGTGAGGCTAAAAGGATCACTTGAGCCCAGGAGGCTGAGGCTGCACTGAACCATGATCACACCACTGCATTCCAGCCTGGGCGATAGAGTGAGACTCTGGCTCAAAAAAAAAAAGAAAAAAAGAAAAAGATCTAACTGTATGATATTATGTAGTCCATTGAAATGTTTGTAAAAGCTTTTAATAACAGGAGAAAACACTATCTTTAGATTCTTCAAGAAAACACATATGGCCGGGTGCGGTGGCTCACGCCTGTAATCTCAGCACTTTGGGAGGCTGAGGTGGGCAGATCACGAGGTCAGGAGATCGAGACCACGGTGAAACCCCATCTCTACTAAAAATACAAAAAATTAGCTGGGCGCAGTGGTGGGTTCCTGTAGTCCCAGCTTCTCGGGAGGCTGAGGCAGCAGAATGGCGTGAACCCAGGAGGTGGAGGTTGCAGTGAGCCGAGATCGCACCACTACACTCCAGCCTGGGCCACAGAGCGAGACTCCGTCTCAAAAGAAAAAGAGAAAAGAAAACACATATTAAGTGAAAAAGAAATGAGAATACCAAAGTTCTTTCCTTCTTTCTCTATCCTACTTCCCTCCCTCTGTACTTTCTATCTTAAAAGGAATTTTGCCAAGATTAACAGGGGTGCCCATAAATGGTACTTTTTAACTTTTTGTCTCTGTTGCTTTTGATGTTCTCTGTATTTGCTATAAAAAACAAGTATTTTTCTAATGGCAAAACAAAATTTAAAAAACAAAAATGCATACTATTCCCTAATTCCATCCCCCTACCCCCCAGATTATCCATTAAAAATTTAAAAAAACAGTTTCCGCCAGGCATGGTGGCTCATGCCTGTAATCCCAGACTTTGGGAGGCCGAAGTGGAAGGATCACTTGAGGTCAGCCGTTCCAGACCAGCCCAGCCAACAGGGCAAAACTCCATCTCTACTAAAAGTACAAAAATTAGCTGGGCATGGTGGCACACACCTGTAGTCCCAGATAGTTGGGAAGCTGAGGCAGGAGAATCACTTGAACCCAGGTTGCAGTGAGCCGAGATCACACCACTGCACTCCAGCCTGGGCAATAGAGTGAGACTCCATCTCAAAAACAAAACAAAACAAAACATGCACATGGCCGGGCACAGTGGCTCACACCTGTAATCCCAGCACTTTGGGAGGCCGATGTAGGCAGACCACCTGAGGTCAGGAGTTTGAGACCAGCCTGACCAACATGGAGAAACCCTGTCTCTACTAAAAATACAAAATTAGCCGGGTGTAGTGGTGCATGCCTATAATCCCAGCTACTCAGGAGCCTGAGGCAGGAGAATTGCTTGAACCTGGGAGGCGCAGGTTGCAGTGAGCCGACATTGCACCATTGCACTCCAGCCTGGGCGACAAAAAAAAAAAAAACACACACACACAGACACACAAAACCCAGTTTCCAAAATTTCAGGGAGACTGATTTGAGTAATAATACTATTCTGGTCTCCTATTTAGCCAGTTCTGCATGAATTAAACTCTTTCTCTGTTGCAATTCATCTGTCTTGATGAATGGACTGTTATCCAGGCAGCGGGCAAAATGAACCAGTTGGGCAATTACACACATATACCCTCCTTGGCTTCAACAGAGCCAAGGAGCTTTAAAAGCACTCATCTGAGGACTACATTCAACACTTCTTTCTTCTCTCTCATTTTAGGAAAAGGCAAAGAGCAACTTTACAAACTGTTACAGTTTTCCATCATCACTTGACTGCTGACAAGAAGCCTCTTTGAATTCCAGTATACACGATCACATTTTAAAACCTTCAAGACACCATTTAATCAGGAGTTGTAAGGCACGTTTGTTAGAGAGAGCTGCACTTTAAAAATTATACAGACATCACCTGAGGTTATTAAAGTTATCAAAACATATAAAAACCTTCAAGTAAGAGGTATGCGTATTAGCAGCATTTAACTAAAATTATATCAGTTAGCATATTTCAATATCACTTTTATAATAGGGAAAAAAAGGCGTACATTTTTGTTCATCACACACACACACACACAAATAGAAAACTTGAATATCATCAAGCCTGGTCACAGTGAAAATGTTATATATATTAATATAAAGGCACTGGGCAGAAATGTTTACAATTACAATTTGTTTTTTTTCTTTTCACCTATCTTTTTTTTTTTTTTTTTTTTAAGATAGGGTCTCCCTCTGTCACCCAGGCTGAAGTACAGTGGCACGATCTCGCTCACTGCAGCCTCCACCTCCCAGGTTCAAGTGATTCTCATGCCTCAGCCTCCCAAGTAGCCAGGATTACAGGCACACGCCACCATGCCTGGCTAATTTTTGTACTTTTAGTAGAGATGGGGTCTTGCCACGTTGACCAGGCTGGTCTCAAACTTCTGACTTCAAGTGATCTGTCTGCCTTGGCCTCCCAAAGTGCTGGGATTACAGGCATGAGTCACTGTGCCCAGCAGAATCTATGTTTTTAAGTGAGACTGGAGTGAATCTTTGATTACTCAAAATTCCATGACACCAGTTATTAGATTTAGACGAAATCCGGTGTGTTCAGGGTGGTATGGCCGTAGTTATTAGATTTAGAAACCCATAAACCTTAACAAGTCAGGAAAAGACAGAAAAGCTCATTGGTCTCCCAGTTACAAAAATATCCCACTTTCAATAATACCTTTGTGGAAAAGCAAGAAAATGGCTGCAGGAAAGGGACGAGAAGACATCGTTGCTCCTCTGAGTAAGGAGTCAGTCATGTTTGAGTAGTGGAGTGGAGATGGTGGGGAGAATTACTGTTAACAGCAACAGCTTTCTAAAACCTGCACCCAACTTTAAATTCCAGGCTACTCCCCAGGAAACGTGTGGAGCCAGTGAAAGGAAGAAAAACAATGGAAGGAAGGCTTGAAAAGTTCATTACAAAACTACAGTGCTTTGAAAAATATTTCAAAGATATTAAAATGAAAACTGATTACATGAAACAATAACTTAAACTTCTGTTTTTCTGTTAAAAGGTTCACACCTATCCATTTTGGGTAAGCTTACAATGAGGTATTTATTGCATATGGTTTTTGCCATAATGGAAATCTTAAGAGATATTCTACGTTTGTTTTTTTTTTTAGACAGAGTTTTGCTCTTGTTGCCCAGGCTGGAGTGCAACAGTGCGATCTCGGCTCACTGCAAACTCTGCCTCCTGGGTTCAAGCAATTCTCCTGCCTCAGCCTCCCGAGTAGCTGACATTATAGGCATGTGCCACCATGCCCGGCTAATTTTGTATTTTAGTGGAGATGGGATTTCTCCATGTTGGTCAGACTGGTCTTGAACTCCCCACCTCAGGTGATCTGCCCGCCTCAGCCTCCCAAAGTGCTGGGATAACAGGCGTGAGCCACTGCACGCAGCCACATGTTTTGTGAAATAAAGGCACGTGCATTAAAAATTGTAAGCATGGGAAAACAAACAACCCTTAAAAATGTGGATATGTGTGTTTACGAAACCAGCTTCCAGTCTGTTTGTTATATATTCATGGGCTGGTCTGATTGACAGGCTGAGCTTCAGTCCACATCCCAAAACACTTGTTCACATAAACTCATGGCTCAAATACTACACTACCGTCCCTGCTCTTTCACTCTTGTAAAAGCTCAAACGGCTTGTTGGTTTTTGGTCGAGTCGTCACAGAGTGGCCGGTCCGCAGGCAAAGGCTTGGGTTTCCCCTGCTTTTCTAAGTCACTAACGCCCTGATTAAGGGCTGGGGGGTTAGGTAAACACAGCTGCACATATGGAAAAGCCTAAACTCCAGAAAAATATATTTTTAAATGTCCACTCAAAACCCAGGTAGACTCTGTAGGCTCAGCAGAATCACTAGGTCAGCTTAGAAGCAACAGGCAGCGCCATCTTCACGCTCAGTCTAGTTAGTTCCTCGTGTCCCTTTGGGCTTCTGTTAGTTTCTGGATTAGGTAGCGCTTGTCACGACTTTCCTAAAAAATAATAGGTTCACATGTGCATTTAATATATTTGGAAACAAATACCATCATTACCTACCCCACTGGCTGAGGATTCTAACCACTGGACTATTGTAATGACCTCTCATCTGGTCTGTCATTGTGTCCGCTCCACAGCCCCTTGTCCACAAAGCAGCTGATCCTTTTTTTAAAAAATGCACAGTACAGCCAGGTGTGGTGGCTCACGCCTGTAATCCCAGCACTATGGGAGGCTGAGGCAGATGGATCACCTGAGGTCGGAAGTTTCAGACCAGCCTGACCAATGTGGTGAGAGCCCATCTCTACTAAAAATACAAAAATTAGGCCGGGCGAGGTGGCTCACGCTTGTAATCACAGCACTTTGAGAGGCCAAGGCAGGTGGAACACCTGAGGTCAGAAGTTTGAGACCAGCCTGACCAACGTGGTGAAATCCCATCTCTACTAAAAATACAAAAATTAGGCTGGGCAAGGTGGCTCACGCCTGTAATCCCAGCATTTTGGGAGGTTGAGGCAGTTGGATCAGCTGAGGTCAGGAGTTCGAGACCAACCTGGCCAACATGGTGAAACCCCAAAACCCCATCTCTACTAAAAATACAAAACATTAGCCGGGCATGGTGGCGGGTGCCTATAATCCCAGCTACTTGGGAGGCTGAGGCAGGAGAATTGCTTGAACCCAGGAGGTGGAGGTTGCAGTGAGCAGAGATCACGCCACTGCCCTCCAACCTGGGCAATAAAAGCGAAATTCTGTCTCAAAAAAGAAAAAAAATTAGCCAGGCAAGGTGGCGCACACCTAGCTAGTAATCCCAGCTACTTGGGAAGCTGAAGCAGGAGACTTGCTTGAACCCGGGAGGTAGAGGTTGCGGTGAACTGAGATCACACCACTGCACTCCAGCCTGGGCGACAGAGTGAGAGCCTGTCTCAAAGGAAAAAAAAAAGACTGGCCATCACGGTGAAACCCCTTCTCTACTAAAAATACAGAAGTTAGCTGGTTGTGATGGTGGGTGCCTATAATCCCAGCTACTTGGGAGGCTGAGGCAGGAGAATCGATTGAACCCGGGAGGTGGAGGTTGCAGTGAGCAGAGACTGCAGCACTGCACTCCAGACTGGGCGACAGAGCAAGACTCTGTCTCAAAAAAAAAAAAAAAATGCACAGTAGACTCCTACTTAACACCCTTCAGCGGCTTCCCATCCCACTCAGAATAAAACTCTGTTTTAACAGAGCCCTCAAGGCACTGTGACTCAATGACTCTGGCTGCTATTACAATATCATCTTGCCTCTTCCCATCACTCACCACCCTGTGGCCACACCGCCCCCTCCCTCCTGTCCCCCAGAAGTGCCTGCCTCATTTCCTCACTGTGCTCTTTCCCTCTTACTCTCATCCTTAAATAGGACCTCTGATAATGGGCTCCTCTCTCTATTATTCAAGTCTCAGCTGGGTCCAGCTATATAATGGTTTCACCATTATAGGCTCATGCCCATAATCCCAGCAATTTGGGGGACTGAGAGGGGATGATCACTTGAGCCCAGGAGTTCAAACCAGCCTGTGCAACATAGGGAGACCTCATGTCTTTAAAAAATTAAAAAATTAGCCAGGCATGGTGATGTATGCCTATAGTCCCAACTACTTGAGAGGCTAAGGTGGGAGGATGACTTGAGCCCAAGAATTTGAGGCTGCTGTGAGCTATGACCATGCCATTGCACCCCAGTCTGGGCAAGAGAGTGAGACCCCATCCTAAATTAAAAAAAAAAAAAGGCCGGGCGTGGTGGCTCAAGCCTGTAATCCCAGCACTTTGGGAGGCCGAGACGGGCGGATCACGAGGTCAGGAGATCGAGACCATCCTGAAGACTGGCGGTGAAACCCGTCTCTATTAAGAAATACAAAAACTAGCGGAGGCCGAGTGGCGAGAGCCTGTAGTCCCAGCTACTCGGGAGGCTGAGGCAGAGGAGAGTAAAGTGAACCGGAGGCCGGAGCTTGCAGTGAGTGAGATCCGGCCACTGCACTCCAGCCTGGGTGACGGCGAGACTCCACCTCAAAAAAAAAAAAAAAAAAAAAAAAAAAATCACCTCCTCAAAGAAGCCTTCTACAGCCACATCTGCAGTAACAGATAGCCCATAGTCACTCTACCTTGTTTTTATTATTATCTTCAGAGAAATATAATTAATCAGCATTTATCTTAGTAACTACCCAGCAGTTTTGTTTTTTTGTTTTGTTTTGTTTTTGTTTTTGTTTTTGAGGCAGTCTCACTCTGTCGCCCAGGCTGGAGTGCAGTGGCGGATCTCAGCTCACTGCAAGCTCCGCCCTCCTAGGTTACGCCATTCTCCTGCCTCAACCTCCCAGTAGCTGGGACTACAGGCACCCGCCACCTCGCCTGGCTAGTTTTGTATTTTTATTGGGAGCGGGGGTTTCACCGTGTTAGCCAGGATGGTCTCGATCTCCTGACCTCGTGATCTGCCCATCTCGGCATCCCAAAGTGCTGGGATTACAGGCTTGAGCCACCGCGCCCGGCCTTACCCAGCAGTTTTATCTCTTGTTCACCGAAGTGTCCCAGCCCAGCACAGTACAAGGCACAGAGTAGGTACTTAATACACATCTTTTTTTTATTTTTATTTTTGAGATGGAGTCTCACTCTGTCGCCCAGGCTGGAGTGCAGTAGCACAATCTCAGCTCACTGCAACCTCCACCTCCTGAGTTCAAGGGATTCTCCTGCCTCAGCCTCCCAAGTAGCTGGGATTACAGGTGCCCACCACCACGCCCAACTAATTTTTGTATTTTTAATAGAGACAGGGTTTCACCATGTTGGCCAGGCTGGTCTTGAACTCCTGAGCTCAAGTAATCTGCCTGCCTTGGCCTCCCAAAGTGCTGGGATTACAGGCATGAGCCACGGTACCCCCGTTAATACACATCTTGAAGGAATAGATGAATCAGTGAATTAATGAAGCTGGATGGGGCTAGGCCTGAAGGCAGAGTTTTGGGGAGGTGGTGGTGAGAGAAGGCTGCAGTAATTTCACTCCCTCCCAGGAATACACCACTTTCCTTGTGGTGTCCCGGGTAAATGTCCCCAGTCATGACCCTCTGGGGCTGTGCTTCCTTACCAGGGATAGCTGCTCTCGGAGCTGGATGACCACCCGTTTGTGTGCTCCAGCTAAGGCAATGAAGTAAAACATGATGAGGCTGCAACACAAGACAGGCAGGTCACTAGGGAGTCTGGATCATCTGAAGGCCACTAGAAAAACAACCCAACGTATTTTTCCTTGAAACAGTTTTACTTTTGTTAGAAAAGAAGGCTGGGCACGATGGCTCATTTTCATATTCCCAGTGCTTTGCCCAGGCAGAAGAATCACTGAAGCCCAGGAGTTTGAGACCAGCCCAGGCAACATAGTGAGAGCCCCATCTCTAGAAAAATAAAATATGGCTGGGCGCGGTGGCTCATGCCTGTAATCCCAGCACTTTAGGAGGCCGAGGAAGGCAGATCACCTGAGGTCAGGAGTTTGAAATCAGCCTGACCAACATGGTGAAACCCCGTCTCTAATAAAAATACAAAAATTAGCTGGGAGTGGTGGTGGGCACCTAGAATCCCAGCTACTCAGGAGGCTGAGACAGGAGAATCGCTTGAACCCAAGAGGCAGAGGTTGCAGTGAGCCGAGATCGTGCCACTGCACTACAGCCTGGGCAACAGAGCAAGCCTCTGTCTAAAAAAAAAAAAAAAAAGAAAATGTAAAATTAGCCAGGCATGGTGGCGTGAGCCTGTAGTCCTCAGCTGCTCAGGAAGCTGAGGCAGGAGGATTTGAGCCCAGAAGTTCAAGGCTGCAGTGAGCTATGATCGCACTACCATACTCCAGACTGGGCAACAGAGCCAGACCCTGCTCTACAAAAAATAAAGAAAACCCTCATCTCTTCCAAGCAGAGGGTATAAGAAACAGCTACTGAAGTTTTTATTTGGCAGTGGCAGCAGAATCTGATTTATGCCTTGCTTTTTAATTTTAATATTAAAATTTGCTGATGTTCCCCTTGTACATACAGAATGACAGAAAGAGAGAACGACATGGTTGAGAAAGTCAGCCGGGCATGTAATTAACATGTGGATGATCACTGTGGAGACGCTGTAGCCCATTTCCTCATTTGTAAAATAGGGAAAACATAACAAAACCCAGTGATTTCAAGCTTTGGATAAAATCATTTTTATTTATTTTATTTATTTATTTTTGAGACAGAGTTTCACTCTTGTTGCCCAGGCTTGAGTGCAATGGCGTGATCTCAGCTCACTGCAACGTCTGCCTCTCAGGTTCAAGTGATTCTCCTGCCTCAGCCTCCCAAGTAGCTAGAATTACATGCCTGGCTAATTTTATGTATTTTTTACTAAAGATGGTGTTTCACCATGTTGGTCAGGCTGGTCTCGAACTCCTGGCCTCAAGTGATCTGCCCGCCTCAGCCTCCCAAAGTGTTGGGATTACAGGCCTGAGCTACCGCGCCTGGCCTGTTATGCCCATTTTAGAGACAGGAAAGTGTAGTTCAAAGAAGCTCAATAACTTGTCAAGTCTAGAGTGACCCCCACCCCCTGCCATTTCCCAAAGGGAGGAGCCCACATGCCTCAGTGGGTCCCGGTGGTTCTCACTCACCAAATAATCATGAAGAAAGGAACTGCAAAGGCTTCGGAAGTGACGCCGTGGATGAAGGACTGCAGCGAGCTGGGGAAGGTGCTCACCGTCTTGGGGATGACCTCCCAGGTGGTGTTGAAGTTGGTGAACGGCCCACAGGCTTTCGAGGAAGGGATGCTGCCAGGACACAGACCAACAGGCTCAGAAGGAGCCTGCAGCACAGGCTGAGTGTCCCGCCTCCGCACGCCCAGAATGTTTTGTTAACAGTGGCCTACAAGGAGCCACCTGACCTCCTGGGCCTTCTGGAATGTTTGGGTCGAAAATGCTTACCCCGGCTGGGCCCGGTGGCTCATGAATGTCATCCCAGCACTTTGGGAGGCTGAGGAAGGTGGATCACCTGAGGTCAGGAATTCGAGACCCGGCTAACCAAAATGGTGAAACCCCATCTCTACTAAAAATACAAAAATTAGCCGGGCATGGTGGTGCATGCCCACCCAGCTACTTGGGAGGCCGAGACAGGAGAATCACCCGAACCTGAGAGGTGGAGGTTGCAGTGAGCAGAGATTGAACCACTGCACGCCAGCCTGGGCAACAAGAGCAAAACTCCATCTCAAAAAAAAAAAAGAAAAAGAAAGAAAGAAAGAAAAGAAAACAAAAGAAAAGAAAAGAGAAAGAAAGAAAGTGCTTACCCTGAAATTTCATCAAGTCTCTAGACCTAACTTCCAGTTTACAGGAAATTCAGGAGAGAGAGCAAGTTAAATGACAGTGTAAGAAAATAACAAGATAAATCCAAAATGTGGGCATTCTACTCTCCGGTCTCTTAATTGAGAAGTGAGGAAACTGGCCTGGACTCTTCAAAGAATCAGGAATTAAAAGAGACTAAGGAGGGAGAGCATTAGGAAAAATAGCTAATGGATGCTGGGCTTAATACCTAGGTGATGGGGATAGGTATAGCAAACCACCATGGCACACATTTACCTAGGTAACAAACCTTCATGTCCTGCACATGTACCCCAGAACTTTAAATTTAAATTTAAAAAAAGAGAGACTAAGGAGATAGAACAAACAGAAGCAATGGGTCAAACTTGGAAGATCACTATTTTAAAAACAAATCTGTAATCCCAGCACTTTGGGAGCCCAAGGCGGATGTATCACCTGAGGTCAGGAAATGGAGGCCAGCCTGGCTAATGTGGCGAAGCCACGTCTCTACTAAAAATACAATAACTAGCCTGGCATGGTGGCGGGTGCCTGTAATCCCAGCTACAAGGGAGGCTGAAGCACAAGAGTTGCTTGAACCTGAGAGGTGGAGATTGCAGTGAGCTGAGATCGGGCCACTGTACTCCAGCCTGGGTGACAGAGCGAGAGCGAGACACCATCTCAGGAAAAAAAAAACAAAAAAACTATACTAAAGACTATTGAGGGACAATTGGAGAAATTTAAAATGGCAGAAATATGATATTAGTATTAATCTTCTTAAGTGTGATATATTATTGTGGAAACACATAAAGAGGAGTCCCTTAGTCTAGGAGCTGAAGTACTTAGCAATGAAATATTATGAGGTCTATAAGTTAATTTCAAATTATTTCCTATCCAAAAAAAAAGTATGCATAGAGAAAACAAATCCAGTTGGCCCCCCACATCCAAAGGTTCTGCATCATCAAATTCAACCAACCTCAGATAAAAATATTTGAAAAATAAAAAACAACAATACAGCCAGGCATAGTGGCTTGTGCCTATAATCCTGGCACTTTGGGAGGCCAAGGCAGATGGATCACTTGAGGTCGGGAGTTTTGAGACCAGCCTGGCCAATATGGCGAAACCCTGTCTCTACTAAAAATATAAAAATTAACCAGGCATGGTGGGGGCACGCACCTGTAATCCCAGCTACTCCAGAGGCTGAGGCATAAGAATCACTTGAACCCGGGAGGCAGAGGTTGCAGTGAGCCAAGATGGCAACACTGCACTCCAGCCTCGGCGACAGAGCCAGACTCCCTCTCAAAAAAAAACCAAAAAAACAAAAAACAAAGCAAATACCATGCTTTTTTTTTTTTTTTTTTCTGAGACAGAGTTTCACTCTTGTTGCTCAGGCTGGAGTGCAATCGTGCAATCTCGGCTCACTGCAACTTCTGCCTCCCGGGTTCAAGTGATTCTCGTGCCTCAGCCTCTGGAGTAGCTGGGATTACAGGCGCCCACCACCACGCCCAGCTAATTTTGAATTTTTAGCAGAGACAGGGTTCTCCATGTTGGTCAGGCCGGTCTCGAACTCCTGACCTCAGGTGATCCACCTGCCTCAGCCTCCCAAAGTGCTGGGATTACAGGTGTGAGCCACCATGCCTGGCCTACCATGCCATTTTATAGCAAGGACTTGAGCATCTGAAGATTTTAATGTGGTTGGGGGGAAGATCATGGAATCGATGCCTGAAAGATACTGAGGGAGACTGCATAGTAAAATGTTAACAGTTGGGACATCCAATTGAAGGGCATATGAGTTTTACTGCTGCTAGTTTTTCAACTTTTCTGTGGATTTCAAATTTTTCAAAATGAAAAGGATAGAAAAAAATAAAATAAAATTACAATAGGAAAGCACTAACATTAAGACCTGGAAAGAACTGACTAAATTCACATCACAAAGGTCTGTGTATAAGACTTTCCATTGCAGCCCTTTATGTAGGGATAAAAATAAATTCCTGGAAACAACCTAAATGTTGTTTAAGGAAATGGATGAACAATTTATGGGCCATTCATATGATGGAATACTAACGAACCACTGAGAGAAAAAGAGAGAAAAAGTGGCCAGTCACGGTGGCTTACGCCTGTAACCCCAGCACTTTGAGAGGTGGAGGTGGGAGGATCACTTGGGCTCAGGAGTTCAAGACCAGCCTGGGCAACATAGCAAGATAGCATCTTAAAAAAAAAAAAAAAAGACAGAAAAGACACAAATGTGAGGAGAGGACCATCACTCAGAGGAAAATTAAGTACTTGAGAAGGAATGAGAAAATGAATTTTCACCATTTTTGTATACCTTTTTAATTTTGTGCTATGTGAATGCATTTCCTATTTTAAAAAATCAAGCTGGGCACGGTGGCTCACATCTGTAATCCCAGCACTTTGGGAGACCGAGGCAGGTGGATCCCCTGAGGTCAGGAGTTCGATACGAGCCTGACCGACATGGAGAAACCCCATCTCTACTAAAAATACAAAATTAGCCAGGTGTGGTGGCACATGCCTGTAATCCTAGCAACTCGGGAGGCTGAGGCAGGAGAATCCCTTGAACCCGAGAGGCAGAGGTTGCAGTGAGCAGAGCTCACACCACTGCACTTCAGTCTGGGCAACAAGAGCGAAACCCCATCTCAAAAAAAAAAAAAAAAAAGAAAGAAAAAAAAATCAAAGCTAAAAATATTTTTTAAAGAAGAGTTTTGTATTTCCATGGACATGGGAAAGGATATAATATAAAACTAAGTGGAAAAAAAAGGAAAAAAAAAAAAAAAGAAAAAATATTAAATGAAAAAATAAGTTACCAAACAGGATTATACTATTATCTCATTTTTTTCTGAAAAAATAAATAATTGCTTTTCATAAATAATTTCCAGAAATATTCATAAGAAAATGTTAACAGTCATTACGTCACCTATGGAGAGTGAAAATAAGAGGTGAAGTTAAGGAGCAATTTTTTTCTCTTCAATTTACACCCTTCGGTACTGCTTGAATTTTTCATATAACATACATTACCATAACAATAAAAAGCAACAAAACACATACAGAATCAAATTGTTAAAAAAGAGCCACCAAGCACAGTAGCTCACGCCTGTAATCCCAGCACTTTGGGAGGCCGACATGCGCAGATCACTTGAGATAAGGAGTTCAAGACCAGCCTGGCCAACGTGGTGATACCCCGTCTCTACTAAAAATACAAAAATTAGCTGGGTGTAGTGGCAGGCGCCTGTAATCCCAGCTAGTTGGGAGGCTGAGGCAGTAGAATTGCTTCAACCTGGGAGGCAGAGGTTGCAGGAAGCCAAGATCACAGCACTGTACTCTATCCTGGGCAACAGAGTAAGACTGCATCTCATAAAAAAAAGAACAAAATCTGAGAGAGGGACTCAAAGTTCCAGGCTTTTCCTTTTTTGTTTGTCTATTTGCTTGTTTTTTGTTTTTAATTTGAGACGAGGTCTTGCTATGTTGCCAGGGCTGGTCTTGAACTCCTTGGCTCAAGTGATCCCCCTGCCCCACCTTGGCCTCCCAAAGTGCTGGATTACAGGTGTGAGCCACCGCACCTGTCCAGGCTTTTAATTTAAAGATGAAGAAACAAAATTCGGCCTGGTGTGGTGGCTCATGCCTGTAATCCCAATACTTTAGAAGGCCGAAGCAAAAGGATCAATTGAGCTCAGGAGTCTGAGATCAGCGTGGGCAGCATAGTGAGGCCTCGTCTCTACAGAAAAATAATAAAATTTAAATAATTAGCCAGGCGTGGTGGTGCGCACCTGTAGTCTCAGCTACTCAGGAGGCTGAGGCAAGAAGATCGCTTGAGCCTTGGAAGTCTTGACAGCCTGTGTGTGTAGAACACCATGAGAAAAGCCAATAAAGCCACGGTGGCTCACACCTGTAATCCCAGCACTTTGGGAGGCCAAGGCGGGCAGATCACCCGAGGTCAGGAGTTCAGACCAGCCTGGCCAACATGGCGAAACCCTGTCTCTACTAAAAATATAAAAATCAGCCAGGCATACTGGCACACACCTGTAGTCCCAGCTACTCAGGAGGCTGTTTGAACCTGGGGAGATGGAGATTGTAGTCCCAGCTACTTGGAAGAATCATTTGAACCTGGGAGATAGAGGTTGCAGTGAACCAAGATTGCGCCACCGCACTCCAGCCTGGGTGACAGAGCAAGACTCTGTCTCAACAACAACAACAAAAAAAAGTGATATGATGGATCCTTTTACATAAAAGAGGAATAGATCAAGAAGAAATGAAATGTTCTAGAAAACAACGTCGCATTTACCGTGATATGCTGATTGTCAGAGGTATGATTGCCAAACACAGCCCGATCAACAACACCAACAGGAAGAAGAAATTAGAATTGGATGCTCTGAACGGCCTGGGGGAGGGTCTGCAGGTATAAAGCAGACTCCACTACAAGGAGAGAAAGAAAGAAAAATTAAGATCAATGAGTACAGCTTCTATAAGGATAAATAAGCTCATTCCTGCATTCCAGTGGGAATGTTAATCACTCTAACCTTTCCAGAGGGTAGTCCAGCAATACAGATCAAAATGAAAAAGGTTTCATCCAGACTCCAAACTTTGGGGAATTCATGCTGATGAAATAGAAGGAGAAATGGGCCAAAACACAGGTATGTGGATGTTTTGTTTGTTTGTTTGTTTCTTTGAGACGGAGTCTCGCTCTAGCGCCCAGGCTGGAGTGCAGTGGCGCGATCTCGGCTCACTGCAAGCTCCACCTCCCGGGTTCACGCCACTCTCCTGCCTCAGCCTCCCGAGTAGCTGGGACCACAGGCTCCCGCCACCATGCTCGGCTAATTTTTTGTATTTTTAGTAGAGACGGGGTTTCACCGTGTTAGCCAGGATGGTCTCGATCTCCCGACCTCGTGATCTGCCCGTCTCGGCCTCCCAAAGTGCTGGGATTACAGGCTTGAGCCACCGCGCCCAGCCAACAAAACAATTCTTAACAAAACTCTCAAAATTATAAAAACACAAAAATTCATCAAGAGTAGGCTGGGCGCGGTGGCTCACGCCTGTAATCCCAGCATTTTGGGAGGCCAAGGCGGTTGGATCACGAGGTCAGGAGTTCAAGACCAGCCTGGCCAAAATGGTGAAACCCCATCTCTACTAAAAACACAAAAATTAGCCGGCACAGTGGCAGGCTCCTGTAGTCCCAGCTACTCAGGAGGCTGGGGCAGGAGAATCACTTGAACTCAGGAGGGGGAGGATGCAGTGAGCCGAGATCGCGCCACTACACTCCAGCCTGGGTAACAGAGTGAGACTCCATCTCAAAAAAAAAGCATATTTTTCTAGAATAAACGTATATTTTAAATAAAGGATGTAATTTTGACATGTCTCATGGGATATGAGGTGAGCTCCAGACATATTGGTGCCCTGGAAGGTCGAAAATGGCCCAGCATATGAGCCCCCATTCCCACCGGCTCCTTACCTCTTTCACATAGAAGATGATAATGAATTTCAAGGTTGCAATTGCAGGGAGAAGGGGTGAGAAAAAGGCTCCGATCCAGCAGATGGTTTGCCCATAAACTATCCCCAGGACGTTATCAGGAATGGCAAACTCCTGCTGCCCCCAGCACTGAATCAGCTTCCAAGAGGAACAGTAGGTCACCAGGAGCCTGGAAACAGACAATTCTCACTTGGGCTACTGGTGTCTGCCAAGGCCACAGAACCGTATCACAGAGATCAGGACTATTTCCATGCATATTTCTCACGGACACTGGTTAGTCATATGTCTTAAAGATGCAGAATATAATGAACTCAGGAATCATTAAGATCAGGTTCCAAGTCTCAGATCTACAGTTCGGCACTCAAATTGATACAATCCTTGACTTTTTTTTGTTTTTTTTTTTTTTCGAGACAAGGTCTCACTGTCACCCAGTCTGGAGTGCAGTGGTGCAATCATAGCTCACTGTACCCTCAACCTCCAAGCCTCAAGCGATCCTCCTGCCTCAGCCTCCCAAGTGGCTGAGACTACATGTGCATGCTTGGCTAACTGGCTAATTTTTGTTTCTTGTAGGGACAGGGTCTCACTACTTTGCCCGGGCAGGTCTCAAACTCCTGGCCTCAAGTGATCCTCCTTCCTTGGCCTCACCAGTGCTAGGATTATGGGTGTAAGCCACTGTGCCCAGGCTTCCATATTTATTTTTAAGGACTCACTAGACCTCTGGCCTCTGCCTAGATTATCTGCATACATGGGTAAAGAGTGGTTAAGTGAACAGAGAATAATAACAGAAATGACAACACAGTTTATGATAATCATGCTGGTGATAGCTAACGTTTTGTTGAGTTCTGTACTGTGGAGTGTTCTCAGTGCTTTCATCTGCATTACTTACCCCATTTACTCCTCACCACAAAGTTACTGGGTGGGTACTTCTACTATCCCCATTTTACAGGTGAGAAAATAGGCACAGAGCTTAAATAACTTGCCCAAAGTCACAGGACTAGCAAGGGGCAGGGCGGCAGCTTGAACCCAGATCAGGACACGGGCGTCCATTGCCGCCTGGAGAGTCTGCACCTTTTGTGCTGATGGCAGAAGGCCATCCCCAGCAAAACCTCATGGAAAGTGACCCCATTTCTGCTCTTCATGCTGCCTTTAGATTAGCAACTAATGAATGCTGAGGTCAACAGCCTGGAGCTACTTGAAAGTTTCCAGTTATGAACAGACACAATGGTTCAAACCTGTAATCCCAGCACTTTGGAAGACTGAGGCAGGAGAATCATTTGAGGCCAGTTTGAGACCAGCCTGGGCAACATAGCAAGAGCCCCTCTCTATAAAAAATTTAAAACTTGGCCTGGCATGGTGGCTCATGCCTCTAATCCTAGCACTTTGGAAGGCAGAGGCAGGTGAATCATGAGGTCAGGATATCAAGACCATCCTGGCTAACATGGTGAAACCCTGTCTCTACTAAAAATACAAAAAATTAGCCAGGTGTGCTGGCAGGCGCCTGTAGTCCCAGCTACTCAGGAGGCTGAGACAGCAGAATTGCTCGAACCCAGGAGGCAGAGGTTGCAGTGAGCCGAGATTGCGCCACTGTACTCCAGCCTGGGTGACAGAGCGAGACCCTGCCTCAAAAAAAAAAAAAAAAGTTACCAGTTGTCAGATTTCCAGGGCTAGAGAGTCATCCAGCAGCTTCTGGAATGCAGCTGCAATGGGACCCTCCAGTTATATGTGTGTGTGTGTGTGTGTGTGTGTGTGGTGGGGGGGGGATAATAAGGGCACCCCTCACACTTACTTTCTAGGAAAATCCACGAAGAGTGTCACAGCCAAGATGATGATGAAGTCGAAGATCATCAGCTTGTACATTTCCTGCCCAACTTGGGTCTCCCAGCACTGAAACCAAAGAGAGTGAGGGAAACTGAAAGACCCTAGCTGAGGCAGAGAAAGCCAGGCTCCCAAGACACCTTCTAATTCCCTTTCCAACTCCAGATCCTGTGGCTCCAGCGAGGGCATCAGCTGAGGCAAACTCTGAGCCTCAGCACAGACTTTGGTTTCCAAGCCCTCAGAAGTGCCTGGGGTTGGACTCCAAGGGGCCACACTCTGTCTCATCACTAGAACTAGAAAGCGAAGCAACTGCAGTTCAAACCCATGACTTCAACCGCTGTTCTCTTGACCATGACACTGTATTCCGGAAGGACCCAGCCACGCCCCTGCCCCGCAACTCACTGGGTAGAGTTTCTGGTTGTAGCCGCAGAGGTCGCATGTGTCATCATCACAGGATGTGATCTTAGAGCCCAGCGTGAACACCAGGACACATATGGTGGCCAGCCGCATAAAGACACACCTTTGGAAAGAGAAGGAGAGAGGATGGGAAGATGAGGCCTTCAGGGCGGCTGGTCCCTTGGAACTGCGGCTAGGGAATGTAGAAGTTGCCTTTTTTTTTCTTTTTCTTTTTTTTGAGACCGAGTATCGCTCTGTTGCCCAAGCTGGAGTGCAGTGGCGCGATCTCGGCTCACTGCAACCTCTGCCTCCAGGGTTCAAGCGATTCTCCTGTCTCGCCCTCCCGAGTAGCTGGGACTACAGGCGCCCGCCACCACACCCGGCTGATTTTTTTAATTTTTAGTAGAGATGGGGTTTCACCATGTTAGCCAGGATGGTCTTGATCTCCTGACCTTGTGATCCACCTGCCTCAGCCTCCCAAAGTGCTAGGATTACAGGCGTGAGCCCCAGTGCCCAGCATTTTTTTTTTTTTGGCAGTGGGGGATGGAGTGTTTGTTCTGTCGCCCAGGTTGGAGTGCAGTGGCACGATCTCAGCTCTCCTGCCTCACCCTCCCAAGTAGCTGGGATTACAGGTGTCTGCCACCATGCCCAGCTAATTTTTTTTCTATTTTTAGTAAAGATGAGGTTTCACCATGTTGCCCAGGTGGTCTGGAACTCCTGGCCCCAAGCAATCCACCTGTCTCGGCCTCCCAAAGTGCTGGGATTACAGGTGTGAGCCACCATGGACAGCCCAAAGCTGCCTTTCTTAAAAGAAAACCCCAACCAGGCATAGCGGCTCATGCGTGTAATCCCAGCACTTTGGGAGGTAGAGACAGGAGGATCACGTGAGCCCTGGAGTTTGAGACCAACCTGGGCAACAAAGTTAGACCACCACCCACTGGCCATCTCTACAAAAAAATAAAAATAAAAATTAGCAAGGTATGGTGGTGACCCAGCTACACAGGAGACTGACTCAAGAGGATTGCTTGAGCCCAGGAGAACAAGGCTGCAGTGAGCCGAGATTGATCCACTGTACTACAGCCTCAGGGACAGAGTGAGAAAAAAACAAACAACCAACAACAAAAAACAATGTAGGGCGTGGTGGCTCACGCCTGTAATCCCAGCACTTTGAGAGGCCGAGGCAGAGGGATCACCTAAGGTCAGGAATTCAAGGCTGACCTGGTCAACATGGTGAAACCTTCTCTACCAAAAACACAAAAATTAGCTGGGCGCGGTGGCGCACGCCTGTAATCCCAGCTACTCCAGAGGCTGCGACAGGAGAATCGCTTGAACCTAGGGCGCGGAGGTTGCAGTGAGCCAAGATCACACCACTACACCCAGCCTGGGCAATACAGCAAGACTCCATCTCAAAAAGAAAAAAGCAGGCCGGCGCGGTGACTCACGCCTATAATCCCAGCACTTTGGGAAGCAGACGCAGACAGATCACCTGAAGTCAGGAGTTCGAAACCAGCTTGACCAACATGGAGAAACCCCATCTCTATTACAAATACAAAGTTAGCCAGGCATGGTGGCACATCCCTGCAATCTCAGCTACTCAGGAGGCTGAGGTAGGAGAATCGCTTCAACCCAGGAGGCGAAGATTGCCACCACACCCAGATGAGATCGCGCCATTGCACTCCAGCCTGGGCAACAAGAGCGAAACTCCATCTCAGAAATTAATTAATTAATTAATTAATTAAAAAAGCAAACCCCTAAATGGGTACAGAATTTCTTTTGGGGCTGATGAAAAGGTTCTGGAGATGGATGGTGGTGATGGCTACCCAACACTGGGGCTGTATTTAATGCCACTAAATTGTATTCTGACAATGGTTAAAATGGCAACTTTTATGTTACATATATGTTACTATAATTTTTTTAAAAGATCAGAAAGCTGGGACCTCCTAATTCCATGATGACATAGTGACACTATAGGACATGACACATTCCTGAAAAGAACCACTGGAATATTTTCTGTATCAGTGTCGAGGGATGTCTGGTATGCTGAAAAGTGAAAAAAAGTATGCTGCAGAGATATCACAGAGATATGATACTATTTTTGGAAGAAAAAACCTGTGAGTGTTGGCACAAACATCAGGAACTGTGTGGACAAAAACACACTGGGTTCAAGGGAGGTGGGTGGAGACGGTGAGTTTTTGTTCTCGTTTTTTTGTTTTTTTTTTTTAAAGACAATTTTCTATTGTTTGGTTTGTAATACAAAAATAAATAGAAATGTTTGGCTAGCATGGTGAAACCCCGTCTCTACTAAAAAATACAAAAAATTATCCGGGCGTGGTGGCGGGTGCCTGTAGTCCCAGCTACTCAGGAAGCTGAGGCAGGAGAATGGCGTGAACCTGGGAGGCGGGGCTTGCAGTGAGCCATGATTGTGCCACTGCACTCCAGCCTGGGCGACACAGTGAGACTCCGTCTCAAAAAAAAAAAAAAAAAAAAAAGAAAGAAAGAAACATTAAAGAATAAGGGAGGCTGGGCATGGTGGCTCATAAGCCTGTAATCCCAACGTTTTGGGAAGCTTAGGTGCGAGGATTGCTTGAGCCCAGGAGTTTCAGAACAACCTGGGCAACGTGAGAATATCCTGTCTCCACAAAAAATTAAAAAATCAGCTTGGCATGGTGGCGTGCACCTGTAGTCCCAGCTACTCGAGAGGCTGAGGCACTTGGGTCCAGGTGGTCAAGGCTGCAGTGACCTATGATCATGCCACTGCACTCCAGCCTGGACAACAGAGCAAGACCCAGTCTCAAAAAAAAAAGGAAAGAAAAGAATGAGGGTAAAAGTGAACCCACGCCCTCTAATCACTCTTCTCATTACTAACACCACACTCTGTGCCTCTGCTGGGATACAACAGGAAGGACATGGCATCGCTGATGAGGTTTCCTTAACTAAAAACTGACACAGAATCTAACAAAAACTCTGAATCTATGCAGTCATTGACAGCAACTATGGGCACAGAAAAACAAATTAAACACACCAGGAAGAAACAATGGACGAAATCCAGATATTTCCTGTAGGAGATATTCTACAGGAAAACGATCCAGTTTCTTCCACAAATCAAAGGCTTAACAAAAGGGGAGGGGAAACTCTGAAAAGAATACAAGAGATTTAGGAGACATGACAACCAAACACAGCATGTGGGCCGTGTTTGGATTCTGCCTTGAACAAATCAACTGTGGAAAACCATCTGCAACCCCACCGGGGAGACCGACTCGATTTTATTAGATGTGATGATGGTTATATGTTTAAAGCTCCCATCACTTAGAGATATAATGAAGTTGGCTGGGCACGGTGGCTCACGCCTGTAATCCCAACACTTTGGGAGGCTAAGGTGGATGGATCATCTGAGGTCAGGAGTTCGAGACCAGCCTGGCCAACATGGTGAAACCTCGTCTCTACTAAAAATATATTTTTAAAAATTAGCCAGGTGTAGTGGCCCGTGCCTGTAGTCCCAGCTATTTGAGAGGCTGAGGCAGGAGAACTGCTTGAACCCAGGAGGTGGAGGTTGCAGTGAGCCGAGATCACACCACTGCACTCCAGCCTGAGCAAAAGGGCAAGACTCCGTCTCAAAAAAAAAAAAAAGGTATAATGAAGTGTTTACAGATGAAATGGCATGTTGCCTGAGATTTGCTTAAAATAATCCAGCAAAGAAATGGGGAATGGATGGAAGTAAGATTAGCAAAATGTTGGGAATGACTGAAATGTAAGTGAAAGGCATATGGGAATCATTACACTATGCATTCTGTTTGAAAACTTTGAGACCAAGCATGGTGGCTCTTGCCTGTAATCACAGGATTTGGGAGGTGGAGGTAAGAGGGTGACTTAAGCCCAGGAATTCAAGACCAGCCTGGGCAACATAACAAAAGCCTGTCTCTACAAAAAAAAAAAAATTGTTTTTAATTAGCTGTGCATGGTGGTGCATGTCTGTGGTCCCAGCTATGTGGGAGGCTGAGGTGGGAGGATTGTTTGAGATCAAGGATTTGAGACTGCAGTGAATTATGATCTGTCCCCCCACTGCACTTCAGCCTGGGGGACAGAGTGAGACCCCATCTCAAAAAAAAAAAAAATTTTTTTTCAAAATAAAAAATGTTTTATATAACATGCAAATGCTATCTAAGGCATGTGAGAAACAGAAAGAAAACTCTCAAGTCCTGCACAGTCCCACCTGGTCTTCTCCACTCATTTGTTAACTCCCTGGACTCTGCCTTATAGCTGTCATTTCTGACAGTTTTAGAGTAACCCCTGCTCTTAGGGTCCCAGCCTATGCCCTGTGCTATTATATGGACCAAAAACATAATATCAAGGAGTAGACTCTCAAATCAAAGACATTTCACCATATGTACAAATTCTGATTCATTCATGGGGGCTGTCTGAAGGTTGAGGAGGACTCTTGGCTCAGCAGGAAAAGGCACCACAATTGATTAGCGATGTCTGCCATGGGCAAGAGAGGGCAGGTAGTGATTGGCTTGACATGCCTGCCATCTTCATGTTAGGCATTACCTAAGGATTGTCAGCCGGATCTCAAAGCCTGGGGAATAATCCTCATAGCGGATGATCTTGGCAAAGATCATTGGGGTGATAAAATTGGCCAGCGTGATCACAATAGACGGTAGATACAATATCAAGAGGTTCTCTCCAAAAACCATCTTGTCGATTTCCTAGGAGGATAACAAAACTTATTAGTCAGGAGTATATAAGGAAGTTACACCACAAATAGATACAACAGAAAAGAACTCAACTATGGGTGTTGGCAAATGAAACATATTTGTCATTCAACATGGCCTGTAAATGTAAGTCATCTCCTTCCTTTTTTTTTTTTTTTTTTTTTTTTTTTGAGATGGAGTCTCCCTTTGTCGCCCAAGCTGGAGTGCAGGGACATGATCTCCGCTCACTGCAACCTCCGTCTCCCAGGTTCAAGCGATTCTCCTGCCTCAGCCTCCCGAGGAGCTGGGACTACAGGCACCCGCCACCATGCCAGGCTAATTCTTGTATTTTTAGTAAAGTCAGGGTTTCACCATGTTGGTCAGGCTGGTCTCAAACTCCTGACCTCAGGTGATCCACCTGCTTTGGCCTCCCAAAGTGCTAGGATTACAGGCATGAGCCACCGCGCCCAGCCGCCATCTTCTTCTTCAGATGTTCAAAAAGAGGTATCTAGTACTGTGCGGGAAGAAAACCAAGCTCTACTGGATTGATTAAGGGGTTATATAAGAAGACCCGTGAGGCCGGGCGCGGTGGCTCACGCCTATAATCCCAGCACTTTGGGAGGCCGAGGCGGATGGATCACGAGGTCAGGAAATCGAGACCATCGTGGGTAACACGGTGAAACCCCGTCTCTACGAAAAATGTAAAAAATTAGCCAGGCGTAGTGGCGGGCACCTGTAGTCCCAGCTACTTGGGAGGCTGAGGCAGGAGAATCGCTTGAACCCAGGAGGCGGAGCTTGCAGTGAGCCGAGATCGCGCCACTGCACTCCGGCCTGGGCGACAAGCAACACTCCGTCTCAAAAAAAAAAAAAAAAAGAAGAAGACTCGTGAGTTCTGTATAAATGGGCAATTTAAAGTATCTTCAAGGGTGTAGGATTGATTGATTTGAAATTGAAATAGCAATTCCCTGCTTTCACAGTAACAGACTACTCAGACAATATATAGCTATCTGCAATAAAAAGTAAATTTCCTAGCCTCCCTTGTAGCTAGGTACTACCATGTGACTAAATTCTGGCCAAGGGGATATGAGTGGAAGTTTTTAGTGTAAACCCCAGGTCATGCCCTTTAAAGGAAGAAATGCGCCCTCCTTAGCCCCTTCTTCTCCTTCCCCTTGGCTAGAATGTGGCCATGGTGGTGAGCTATCTTGTACCATACAGAAGACCATACTCAGCCAGGCGCAATGGCTCATGCCTGTAATCCCAGCACTTTGGGAGGCTGAGGGAGGTGGATCACTTGAGGTCAGAAGTTCGAGAGCAGCCTGGCCAACCTGGCGAAACCCTGTCTCTACAAAAAATACAAAAATTAGCCAGGTGTGGTGGCGGGTGCCTATAATCGCAGCTACTTGGGAGGCTGAGACAGGAGAATTACTTAAACCCGGGAGGTGGAGGTTGCAGTGAGCCGAGACTGCGCCACTCACTGTACTCCAGTCTGGGTGACAGAACGAGACTCTGTCTCAAAAAAAAAAAGAAAGAAGAAAAGAAAACCATATCCTAGGGAGGGCAGAGCCACAAGATGAATGGAACCTGGACCCCTGATGATTGATTTCATAAAGCAGAGCCACTAGACAAACTTGGATTTTTAAAACCACTGCTATTTTAGGTAAACTAAGGCCTTAGTTCATAAATAACAGTCAGGGATAAAACCCTAGTCCAGCCTAGTTTTGCATATTGCAAATTCCAGGAGTAGTAAGGATCTCAAACACTACACTTTAGATGCTTTTAAAAATTTCTCGGCCAGGCATGGTGGCTCAAGCCTGTAACCCCAGCACTTTGGGAGGCCGAGACGGGCAGATCACGAGGTCAGGAGATCGAGACCACCCGGCTAACACGGTGAAATCCTGTCTCTACTAAAAAATACAAAAAACTAGCCGGGCGAGGTGGCGGGTGCCTGTAGTCCTAGCTACTCGGGAGGCTGAGGCAGAAGAATGGCGTAAACCCGGGAGGCGGAGCTTGCAGTGAGCTGAGATCCGGCCACTGCACTCCAGCCTGGGCGATAGAGCAAGACTCCGTCTCAAAAAAAAAAAAAAATTTCTCTAAAGCCAGGTGCGGTGGCTCACACCTGCAATCCCAGCACTTTGGGAGGCCAAGGTGGGTGGATCTCTTGAGGTCAGGAGTTCGAGACCAGCCTGGCCAACATGGTGAAAACCCGTCTCTGCTAAAAATACAAAAATTAGCTGGATGTGGTGGCGTATCCCTGTAATGCCAGCTACTAGGGAGGCTGAGGCATGAGAATCACTTGAACCTGGGAGGTGGAGGTTACAGTGAGCTGAGATCACACCACCACACTTCAGCCTGAGCGACAGAGTGAGACTCTGTCTCAACAACAAAAACAAAAAAAATTCTCTTAAAAGTGAAAACTGGGCAGGGTACAGTGGCTCACATCTGTAATCCCAGCACTTTGGGAGACGGAGGAGGGCAGATCACCTGAGGTCGGAAGTTCAAGACCAGCCTGATCAACATGGAGAAATTCCATCTCTAATAAAAACACAAAATTAGCCGGGCATGGTGGCACATGCCTATAATCCCAGCTACTAAGGAGGCTGAGGCAGGAGAATCGTTTGAACCTGGGAGGCGGAGGCTGCAGTGAGCCAAGACAACGCCATTGTGCTCCAGCCTGGGCAACAAGAGCAAAACTCCGTCTCAAAAAAAAAAGTGGAAACTGATCACTCTGATTTTCAGGTCTTGATCATATTAGCCAAACTTGTATCTCCATATGTAAAACAGAAATGACAATGGTACCTACCTCACAGGTTTTCAGTGCACTAGACATAATGTCCAGCCAGAGTTCAAGTTAACTTACCTTTTTCATGTGCTCTTGAGAGAAGACAGTTGCTACATATATTGCATAAAAGCATGCCCCTAAAACAGCCAGAACAATACAGTTCAAAAACAGTCTCAAAGAGTAAATGCGTATTGTTTCTTCTGAGGTCCTTTCTGCTATTTTCTGCCGTATTCTTTCTTCCTCCAGATCTGCCTGAAGATAAAAGAAAATTCATTTGTGAGCAGTGGGATGAAGGGATACTCAGGGATAGAAACTGATTAATCACTCTCTCCCCACCCATCTTTAAGAGTTCTAGCCAGGCGTGGTGGCTCACTCCTGTAACCCTAGCACTGTGGGAGGCCAAGGTAGGAGGATCACTTGAGCCCAGGAGTTCAAGACCAACCCTGGCAACATAGGGAGACTCCATCTCTACAAGAAAACCCAGAAGATTTAGCTGGGTGTGGTGATGAATGCCTGTAGTCCCTGCTACTCGGGACGCTGATGTGGACGATTGCTTGAGCCTGGGAGTTCAAGTCTGCAGTGATGTATGATCATGTCACTATACTCCAGCCTGGGTGACAGAGTGAAATGCTATCTCAGGAAAAAACAAAAACAAACAACAACAACAACAACAACAAAAACTTCTTTTAAATATTCATCTCCCACAAGATACCATCCTAGACTTAGCCTAACTACTTTTTTTCTTTTTTTTGAGATGGAGTCTCGCTCTGTTGCCAGGCTGGAGTGCAGTGGTCCAATCTCGGCTCACTGCAACCTCTGACTCCCTGGTTCAAGTCATTCTCCTGCCTCAGCCTCCCGAGTAGCTAGGATTACAGGCATGCACCACCATGCCCAGCTAATTTTTGTAATTTTAGTAGAGACGGGGTTTCACCATACTGGCCAGGATGGTCTCAATCTCCTGACCTTGACCTGCCTCAGCCTCCCAAAGTGCTGTATTACAGGCATGAAGCTCTGCGCCTGGCCTAGCCCAGCTATTTTTTATGTCTACTAAAGGCTTAAGTAAAGGTAGAACCTATTTAAGACTGCAATTGGGCTTTGCAATAAATGTGAAAACAGAACTATAAACTATTCATGATATTACTTAAATATAGTATGTGTCATTTCTTCAAACAGCATACAGGTGAGGTGTTGTTATTTTTTCTTTTACACAATCTAGTAGTCTCTGCTTTTATTAGGAGAATTTAATCTGTTTGTATTTAGTGTAAGAAATAATAGATTTGATTTGATTCCTTCCATTTTATTATGCTTTTGATTTATTTGTCCCCTCCTCCTTTGCTTTGATGGGTTTATTAACATGCTATTCTTTACTCCTTTCTCTCGTTATTCATTTGGAAACTCCTGTGTACTTTTTTTTTTTTTTTTTTTTTTTTTTTGAGACCGAGTCTTGCTCTGTCACCCAGGCTGGAATGCAGTGGTGCAATCTCGGCTCACTGCAATCTCCACCTCCCGGGTTCAAGCAATTCTCCTGCCTCAGACTCCCGAGTAGCTGAGACTACAGGCATGTGCCACCTTGCCTGGCTAATTTTTTGTATTTTTAGTAGAGATGGGGTTTCACCATGTTAGCCAGGATGGTCTCGATCTCCTGACCTTGTGATCTGCCTGCCTCAGCCCCCCAAAGTGCTGGGATTACAGGCATGAACCACCGCGCCCGGTCTGTACTTTTTCATATACTCTCCATCCCACACTGTGGTCATAACATTCCCTCCTTACTCCCATTTCTCCTGGTATAAGCAGTGTTTATGACAGGTCCTCCTCATGTGGAAAAATAACAGTGTAAAGTAGTAGGGTCTGGGGAAAGACATCACCTCCTTCCAGCCACTGTGTCCCCACCGCACTTCCCAGTTCCAGTTCACCAGAGCTCCTATTCAGGTCTAGGGTAATCAACCCTAATAACGTGTTTGCTGTGAAAAGTTCTTGAAAGCTATAGAGGGGTAACTTGCTAAGCACCAGGGACAACCTGTCCCCCACCCTTGATTCTCTGAAAGCTGAAAACTCAGGCTCCAAAGGCAGGACCTTGCTGGTGAGGACCCCACCACGGGAAAACCCAGGAGCACTCACTCGGAGCTCGTACCGCAAGCTGCTGTGCTTCAGATCCGCCATGCTGCGGTTAGTGATGCAGAAGTCCCAACCGGCAAAGATCTTGTTGCAGTAACTCTGAAAGTGCTCCTCACTCCGAATCAGGTTGATTTTGAATCCTTCCACCGACCTGACCCCAAAACACAATCATCCTTCTTATAGAAACAACAGCAAAAGAGAGTCCCCTGAACTGGCTGTGTCTGAAACTTAAAAAGTGAGACATAGCTGCATTTTCAGCCCATTGCGACATGGTCAAGTTTGGGGCCATTCTAAATATATGTGGCAGCTAACAAGGTATCTCATTGTTGATCATTTCCTTTACCCATCTAATTGCTTCAAACACAGCTAGAATAAAATCCATACTTTTTTACCCAACTTTTATTTTAGATTCAGGAGTACATGTGCAGGTTTGTAACCTTAGTAATACTGCATGATGCTAAGATTTGGGGTAGAAATGATCCCGTCGTCCAGGTACTGAGCATAACATCCAACAGTTCTTCAATCCCTGCCTCCCTCTCTCCCTCTCCACTCTAGGAGTCCTCAGTTTGTTTTGCTGCCATCTTTATGTCCATAAGTACCCCATGTTTAGCTTCTACTAATAAGTGAGAAAATGCGGTATTTGGTTTTCTGTTCCTGCATTAATTTGCTTTGGATAATGGCCTCTAGCTGCAACCATGTTGCTGCAAAGGACATTATTTCATTGTTTTTTATGGCTGTGTAGTATTCCATGGTGTTTATGTACCACATTTTCTTTATCCAGTCCTCCGCTGATGGGCACCTTGGTGGATTCCATTTCTTTGCTATTGCGAATAGCACTGTGATGAATATACGAGTGCACATGTCTTTTTGGTAGGACGATTCATTTTCTTTTAAAATCCAAACTCCTTAATACAGCTGAGAGATCCCTATGTGATCCAGCTGTGCCATCGCCTCTCCTCCCATGTAACTATACTTGCTTTCTCTCTTTTCTATAAATACACAAATTCCTGTTCCTGCCTCTGGGAAATTCCCACTACTATCTCCAGGGATGGTGCTCCTCTCACCCTCCCTATGGCTGGTCTCCTTCCCATCCTTCAGGTTTGGGTTCAAATAACCCCTTTGTAATCCCTCATCTCCCCATCTAAGGCTGTAACCCCCACTTCAAGCCAGTCCTTTTTACGTATTTATTTATTTACTTATTTTTGAGATGGAGTCTTACTCTGTCACCCAGGCTGGAGTGCAGTGGCGCAGTCTCGGCTCACTGCAACCTCCGCCTCACAGGTTCAAGCGATTCTCCTGCCTGAGCATTCCGAGTAGTTGGGATTATAGGCGCCTGTCACCGCGCCCAGCTAATTGTCTGTATTTTTAGTAGAGACAGGGTTTCAACAGGTTAGCCAGGCTGGTCGCGATCTCCTGACCTCAGGTGATCCGCCTGCCTCGGCCTCCCAAAGTGCTGGGCTTACAGGCATGAGCCACCACGCCCAGCCCAGTCCCTTTTATTTAATTCACAGCAGTGATACTAACCTGCAATTATCTTATTCATCTGTTTACTGCTTGTAACTCCTTACTCTAACTAAATTTTAAATTCCTTGAGAGCAGGTCCCCTGGCTATCTTTGCCACCTTTCTATCCATAATGCATGGACTATATACTTTGGTTAACATGCAACTGATGGATAAAGCAATGAATAAATGACTTAAATAGTATATTAACTATTTAGTGAGCACCTGTTTAGGTCAGATACAATTGTTGCGTATTTTTATTCATTCAAATGCTTTCATGGAAAAAATACACCTGGCACTGGATATAAAACACCAGATGCCATACACAGTCCTCTGTAGACGAAACAGGTTATTTTTAGGATTTGCCAGTGAGGCATAAAGACAATAGAAATGGAAGGAATTGTTATGATCAGTCATTCTGCCAAAGGATTACAGCAAAGAATTTATGTCAGAACCACATGGAGTACTTTCCCCAAATCCAGTTCCCAAATGGTTTCTTACCTGAGATTTTCAATTCGGTAAGTCTCATGCAGGCTCCAGAAATATGCTATGTTATAAAGCTTACGGTGACCCATCCCAGTTGCAAGCCTCTGATTTAGACCAGACCTACATTTTATTTTTTATTTTTTGAGATGGGAGTCTCACTCTTGTCACCCAGGGTGGAGTGCAGTGGTCTGATCATGGCTCTCGGCAGCCTTAACCTCCCCAAGTTCAGGTGATCCTCCCACCTCAGCCTCCCACATAACTCATACTACAAGCATGCACTACGACACCTAGCTATTATTTGTATTTTTTGTAGAAATAGGGTTTTGCCATGTTACCCAGAGTTGGTCTTGAACTCCTGGGCTCAAGCGATCCACCCACCTTGTACTCCCAAAGTGCTAGGATTACAGGTGTGAGCCAGCATGCCTGACCCAGACCTACATTTTACAGATGAGAAAACTAAGATCCAGAGGAAGGAAAATTATTTCCCTATATCCAGAGAGTTAGATGGCAGAACTGGTGTTACTTTGATGATAATGATGATGATGATGATGATAATAATTTTAATTCAATAAATGTCTATAAGGTGCTAGGCACAGTGCTAAGGTGTTCATTCACCTGCCTAGTTTATGTTAATCCTCCCAACAACCCTTCCAGGTATGCGCATTTCACAGATGAACAAAATGAGGCTCAAAGAGGTGAACTGACATTCTAGTCACGGTCTCTGGCCTACAAAGTCCATACTCTTTATCACTCTGTGGCACATCCACTTCCTGGGCCACAGCAGGGCTTTCTCCCATTACATCACACCCAGCCCTCCCTCCATGGCCTTCCCCAGAAAGCAATCAAGGCCTTGAGCTTGAACAAGATTCATAGTTGGATTCGCTGTACAACTAACAAACCTTATTCATTCGGCCCGGCGCGGTGGCTCACGCCTGTAATCCCAGCACTTTGGGAGGTCGAGGTGGGTGGATCACGAGGTCAGGAGTTCGAGACCAGCCTGGCCAACATGGTGAAACCCCATCTTTACTAAAAATGCAAAAATTAGTCAGTCGTGGTGGAGAGCGCCTGTAATCTCAGCTACTCGGGAGGCTGAGGCAGAAGAATTGCTTGAACCCGGAAGGCAGAGGTTGCAGTGAGCCAGGATTAGGACACTGCACTCCAGCCTAGGTGACAGAGCAAGACTCCATCTTGAAAAACAAAAACAAAAACAAAAAACCTTATTCATTCTTCAGGGACCCTTCCAAGGCTTTGGAAGACTCTAGCAATGTGTTCCTATGGTCTTATTTGTTGTTTTATTTATCATTTACAAAACATATTTTCATACTCTTTGTCTTAAAGATGGCGCTTCCAAATTGTCTCGCCTGTAGGTCCCTAAAACTTGGATCTCCCCTGGCACAATCACGGAACCCCAATCAACCAATGTTTCTTTACCAAGCATCTCTTTGCCCCTCAAAAGCAGCCTCAGGCTTCTTCTCATTTGTACATAGTACATTTGGGTGGGGGATGGACGCTCACTAGTTCACGTTCATCTCATAGATTCTGACTCAGGATACAATGCCAGGTTGGGCATTGGGGTTTTCTTTGCAATGGTGAATCCTGGTCCTTATGGAGGGCCAAATCCATCCGCAGCACCCTGGTCTGTTCTGCACCTGTGATAAGGGGCTTCGCAGCTCCATGGCTTACAACACTGTGTATGCTCTCACAGGGACAATCAAGTGGGCAATAAGGAGGTCCATCCATGATACTGTCTGTGAAGAAACTCCCCTGGGGCAGAGATGGCAAGTTGTCCATCAAAAATTTGTGGTTCACCTTCTATAGTACAGTATCACTGCTGGGTAATGGCTGCCCAGCCAGGAACAATGTTTCCCGGCCTCCCTTGCAGTTGGTTATAGTCATGTGACTAAGCTGTAGCCAATGGGATGTGAGTGATGGACACCACTTCCAGGTCTGGCCTATAAATACCCTCCGCATGGTTCTCCTCCATGCCTTTTCCTTTCCCATTCCTCCGTGGGACCTTCGAAACCACATGCTGAAGATGGCTGAACTTTGGTCAACTTTAGTCCTAGAATACTATAAGAATTCTACCACACTAACCTGTGCCCCTACCCAGAACTGTCATGTAAAAGAGAAATACAGGTTTTGTTTTTGTTTCATTTGTTTGTTTTTGAGAGTCTTGCTCTGTCGCCCAGGCTGGAGTGCAGTGGCACGATCTTGGCTCACTGCAGCCTCACCTCCCAGGTTCAAGTGATTCTCGTGTCTCCACCTCCCAAGTAGCTGGGACTACAGGTGTGTGCCACCATGCCCAGCTAATAAAAAAGAAATAAAATTTCTATTGTGTTTGGGTCATTGTACCTTTTGTACCGGTTGTTTGTTAAGGGAATTAATACTCTTCTCTTCTCTTGGGAATTGCTCTCTCTCCCTAAAGCACTTGTCTCCCACAGGAAAAGCCATGTTGTCATAGGACCCTAGCCCCTGGCCACAGCTGAAGGAGTGTAGTGCTGAGCACTTGAACCTCCAGGGGCTCATCGTAGACACGCTGCTCCCCATGGCCACGGTGGAAGGGTCAGGGCTGGAAACCTGAATGAAGCAGAAACAACAAGTTTCTTCTAAGGATTTCTGCACCTGTGACCCAGGAGGTCAAGGCTGATGCAAACTATAAGATGCCCTATTTCCCACCACTTAAGAAAGCCACCACTACACCAAAGAATTGAAGACGAGGGATTCTTGCTTTTGATGTTGTTCCTAAGCCATGGCTCCATCTTTGTCCTTCCTGTAATTTGAGTTTCCTCCCTTCCTTGGATCTGTGAGCCACTCAATAACCATCAGAGTTAGGTTTCTGCTACTTACAACCCAGTAGACACCTTGTTAACATACACACCAAAGCAAAGGAAAGGGTGTGTGTGCAGTGGGGTGGGATTGCCAGATGTGTTCAGTAGTGATTGAGTGGAGAACCCCACGCCAGGCACCGTGGCTTACACCTGTAATCCCAGAATTTTGGGAGGCCAGGGTAGGCGGATCACCTGAGGTCAGGAGTTTGAGACCAGACTGGCCAACATAGTGAAACGCTACCAAAAATACAAAAATTAGCTAGGCGTGGTGGCATGTTCCTATAGTACTAGCTACCCAGGAGGCTGAGGCATGAGAATTGAAACCAGGAAGTGGAGGTTGCAGTGAGCCAAGATTGCACCACTGCACTCCAGTCTGGGTGAGAGAGAAAGACTCTGTCTGGGGAAAAAAAAAAAAAAAAAAAAAAGAACCTCAGTCTGCTACTCCATCCCAAATCCTGACTTCTATTTCTCCCAGGTCTCTTCAGCTGCCAATGTACTCACAAACCCTTCCCCACAAAACCCACCACTGGACTTCGCTCATCCTTTAGGCAGTGGCCCCCAGGGCTCCCGTATCTCCAACAGCCTCCAGCCATCAAGGGTAATTCAGAGAGAATACAAGGACAGACTTTACCTTTTCACTATCCAAAGAAGGCTCAGGGCCAGGTAGGCGATTGTGCTTATCAAATACGCCAGGGGCAGATCATAGGTGAAGTTCTGAAATTTCACCCCATCAACGGTGTAATGTCCGTAAAAGAGGCTAGTCTCCTCCAGGAAACCCTGAAACGAAGCCAAGAGCATGAGGTTAGACTGGTCAGCTCACTGTGGGGCAACCAGAAGAGTAGTCCCTGCCTCAAGGAACACAAGTTCCAGTGTCCCCTTTCCTCTCTGTATCTCCAGAGACTGGAACAGTCCCAGAGGCACAGGGAGTACTCAGTGTTTGGGAAATAAAGCACTGATAAAACCCTGGCATTAAAAATGCACAGGTGGGCCAGGCAAGGTGGCTCACACCTGTAATCCCAGCCCTTTGGGAGGCCGAGACGGGCAGATCACCTGAGGTCAAGAGTTCGAGACCAGCCTGGCCAATATGGCAAAACCCCCGTCTCTACTAAAAATACCAAAAAAATTAGCCGGGCTTGGTGTTGCGTGCCTGTAATCCTAGCTACTCAGGAGGCTGAGGCAAGAGAATCACTTGAACTTAGGAGGCAGAGGTTGCAGGGAGCTGAGATCACACCGCTGCACTCCAGCCTGGGTGACAGAGTGAGATCCATCTCAAAAAAAAAAAAAAAATGCACAGATGGCCGGGCATGGTAGCTCACACCTGTAATCCCAGAACTTTGGAAGGCTGAGGCAGGAGGATTACTTAAGCCCAGGAGTTTGAGACAAGCCTGGACAACATAGAGAGACCGCTATCTCTACAAAAATTGTTTTTTAAAATTAGCTAGGCATAGAGGTGCATGGCTATAGTCCCAGCTGCTTGGGAGGCTGGAGTAAGCCGTGATTGTGCTACTGCACTGGAAAACAGAGCAAGAGCTTGTCTCTGAAAGAAAAAAAGCATATATAACAAGCCAAAACTGAAATTAACAATAAAATTCCATGTGCCATAGCATCAAAAAGAATAAAACATTAGGACTAAATTTAACTAAAGAAGTGCAAATCTTGGCCAGGCACGGTGGCTCATGCCTGTAATCCCAGAACCTTGGTAGGCGAAGGCAGGTGGATCACAAGGTCAGGAGTTCGAGACCAGCCTGGCCAACATAGTGAAACCCCATCCCCACTAAAAATACAAAAATTAGCCAGGCATGGTGGCACGTGCCTGTAGTCCCAGCTACTTGGGAGGCTGAGGCAGGAGAATCACTTGAACCTGGGAGGTGGAGGTTGTGGTGAGCTGAGATCACGCCACTGCATTTCAGCCTGGGCAAGAGGGCGAGACTCTGTCTCAAAAACAAAATAATAATAATTAAAGAAGCCATAAAGAAACAGAAAACATCCCATGTTTATGGATCAGAAGATCTATGGCCAAATTCCTCAAATTGATTTACCAATTCAACATTATCCTTCTTAGCAGCCTAGCTGGCTTCCTTACAGAAGCTGACAAGCTGATCCTAAAATTCATATGGAATCGCAATGTACTCAGAAGAAGAGCCAAAACAACTTTGAAGAAGAAGAACAGTAAGGCCTGGTGGCTCAGAAAACTCTCTGACTTCTTCTCCTTCTTTTTTTAAAATAAAAAAGTAGAGCTATGGTCTCGCCATGTTGCCCAGGCTGGTCTCCAACTCCTGGGCTCAAACGGTCCTCCAGCCTCAGCCTCCCAAAGTGCTGGGATTACAGGTTTTGAGCCACTGCACCCTGCTGCCTGACTTCTTATGGTAGGAATGACTGAACGCCTCAAATACCTCCTTGGATGGCAGGAAAACTCCAGGAGAGTGAAGGAGAGAACAGATATAGCAGACACATTGTAGGTAGGTAGTACATAGCGGTTGCCTACGGCATTGTTTACAAAGGAAGGAAATGAGAGGAAATCTGAATGTCCATACAGGGATCGGGCTAGATCACTAAAAATCTATATTATATTGATATTTCATATATCAAGCAAGACCACGTAAGTGCACAGAGAAAGGTCAACAGTCAAGTAGGCTGTAAACCATGGGGTTAAATGTTCAGTGACCTCCGAGGAGGGATATTTTCACTTTTTTACTCTATAAATTCTGTATTTTTCATGACAACCGTGCATTCTCTGTGTGTGTGTGTGTGTGTGTGTGTGTGTGTTCTTAAATGTATTGAAGCTGAGCACATTTACGTTATACAATTGTGCATATCTGTGTTTTAAAATTATACAAGACAACCGTGCATTCTTATATTATTTGGGTAACGAAGTCGTTTGTTAACTGGAAAAGAAAAAGTAGAAGCAGAAGACTCCATTCTCCTTTCAACTCTCCCAAAGGCCATAAAAACATGTCCAACCAGAAGAAACCTGTGTGTGCTGCCAAGGGCTGGTATCAGGGTTATCACCAACCTCTCCCTCAAGACAATGTAACGATTACAGGGCAAAGGTCTGCTGGGCCTGGAAAATGTTTTCTGATTTGATAATGAGCTTGGTTCAATTGTTTTCAAGAAAAATGAGCCCCTGTTTGAGCTCTCTGACCCTCTTTCACTTGTGCCTATTTACATTCAGATTATGAACAATCACATCACATTAAAATTCAGTTTCCCAGCCACACTAGACATATTTCAAGTGCTCAAGAGTTAGTGGTCCTGGGCCCGGCACAGTGGCTCATACCTGTAATCTCAGCACTTTCGGAGGCTGAGGCAGGCAGATCACTTGAGGTCACGGGTTCGAGACCAGCCTGGCCAACATGATGAAACCCCGTCTCTACTAAAACCAAAATTTAACCAGGCGTCATTGCGCACCCCTGTATTCCCAGCTACTTGGGAGGCTGAGGCACAAGAATTGCTTGAAACCAGGAGGCGGAGGTTGCAGTGAGCCAAGATTGCACCACTGCACTTCCAGCCTGGAGTGACAGTGAGGATTTCTGTCCTAAGGCAGGCCAGCGGTGGCTCAGCCTGTAATCCCAGCACTTTGGGAGGCAGGCGGAGTGGATCACGAGGTCAGGAGATCAAGACCATCTGGCTAACATGAGTGAAACCCGTCTCTACTAAAATACAAAAATAGCCCGAGGCGTGGTGGCGAGCCTGTAGTCCCAGCTTCTTTCGGGAGGCTGAGAGAAGCGGGGAAGAATGGCGTGGAAGAGCCCGGGAGGTGGAGCTGCACAGTGGTGGATGGCCGCCACTACACCAGCCTGGGGCGACAGGCGAACTCTGTCTCAAGAGATCCAGGCCTTGGCCCGGCTCACACCTGTAATCCCAGCACTTTCAGAGGCCGAGGTGGGCAGATCACTTGAAGTCATGGGATCGAGACCAGCCTGGCCAACATGGTGAAATCCCGTCTCTACTAAAAATAGAAAAATTAGCTGGGTGTGGTGGCGGGTGCCTGTAACCCCAGCTACTTGGGAGGCTGAGGCAGGAGAATCACTTGAACCCAGGGGGCAGAGGTGGCAGTGAGCCAAGATCGCGCCAATGTACTCCAGCCTGGGCGACAGAGCGAGACTCTGTCTCAAAAAAACAAACAAAAAAGAGTTAGTGTTTCCATTGTTACACAGCACAGGTCCACATTCTCCAGATCATTGCAGAAAGTTCTCTTTCAGACAGGTCATTATCATGCTTACTTTATTGAACGTCTATAATCAAGCGCAGCTAACTCTCCTATAAAATTTTTCCTATCAGGAAGAAGGTTACAGTATGCGAAGAAACTTTTTTTTTTCCTTCCAGAAACAGAAACTTTTCTTGTGGGATGTAATCTAAAGAAATGGGGTTAACAGCAGCTCTGGGATTTGATCCCAACTTTGCTTTCAAAGGCAGTGTGACCTTGGGTAGGTCACTGAATTTCTTTTCTCATTTGCACAAGTCAACATTTGCATGGCTTTTATCTTCTAATTTGCATAGTGGACATTTGCACAGTTTCTGTTTTCTCATCTGCATAGTATACTTTTTTCTTTTATTTTTTTTTTTTATTTTTATTTTTTTGAGACAGAGTCTTTCTGTCACCCAGCTTGGAGTGTAGTGGCGCAATTTTGGCTCACTGCAACCTACGTTTCCCAGGTTCAAGAGATTCTTGTGCCTCAGCCTCCCAAGTAGCTGGGATTACAGGTGCACACCACCACGCCAGGCTAATCTTTTTTTTTTTTTGAGACGGAGTTTCGCTCTTGTTGCCCAAGCTGGAATGCAGTGGCTCAATCTCGGCTCACTGCAACCTCTACCTCCTGGGTTCAAGCAATTCTCCTGCCTCAGCCTCCCGAGGAACTGAGATTACAGGCACCAGCCACCACATCCAGCTAATTTTTTTGTATTTTTAGTAGAGATGGGGTTCCCCATGTTGGCCAGGCTGGTCTCAAGCTCCTGACCTTAGGTGATCTGCCCACCTCGGCCTCCCAAAGCGCTGGGATTATGGGCATGAGCCACCGTGCCTAGCCATGTATTTTCTTTTTAAACTTTTTTTTTGCATAGTAGACTTTTGAACAGCCATCCAACAATTCCTCTGAGTTGTTTTTAGGAAAACATGAGATCAGAGATGTAAAAGAATTTTTTCAAAATCAGGCGGGGTGTAGTGGCTCACACTGTAATCCCAGCACTTTGGGAAGCCAAGACAGGTGGATTGCTTGAGCTCAGGAGTTCGAGACCAGCCTAGGCAACATGGCAAAACCCTGTCTCTACAAAGCACACACGCGCGCGCACAAATTAGCTGGGCATGGTAGTATGCACCTGTAGTCCCAGCTACTCAGGAGGCTTGAGGTGAGAGGATGGCTTGAGCCTAGAAGTAGAGTTTGCAATGAGCCAAAATCCTGCCACTGCACTCTCTGAGCGACAGAGCCAGAGCTTGTCTCAAAAAGAAAGGAAAAAAAAAAAGGTAGGGGTGCTTTTTCAAAATCAAACACAGTGGACAAATTCAAGGCTTTCTACCAATTTATTCAGAAAAGTGGAAGCTCAATGGTATGGCATTTTTGTTTGTTTGTTTTGTTTTTGTTTTGTTTTGAGACGAACTCTCCCTCTTGTTGCCCAGGCTGGATCGTGCAGTTGTGTGATCTCAGCTCACTGCAGTTTCTGCCTCCCGGATTCAAGCAATTCTCCTGCCTCGGCCTCCTGAGTAGCTGGGATTACAGGCGCCCCCCACCGTGCCCAGCTAATTTTTCTATTTTTAGTAGAGATGGGGTTTCACCATGTTGGGCAGGCTGGTCTTGAACTCCTGACCTCAGGTGATCTGCCTGCCTTGGCCTCTCTGAAGTGCTGGGGTTACCGGCATAAGCCATCGCGCTCGGCCGGTAAGGTATTTTCATACCAGTAATTTTCAGAAAGTATTTCTGAAAAAATAAAAGTACTTATTTGTATTTCTCAAACACCTAGAGCAGTGGTTCTCAACTGGGGGTAATTTTGTTTGCTAGGGAACATTTGGCAATCTCTGGAAACATTTTTGGTTGTCAGAGTCGGAAGAGGGCAGTGCTGCTGGCATCTAGTGGGTGGAGACCAGGGATACAGCTCAGCGGGCTACCATGCACCAAATAGGCCTACACAACACAGAGTTATCTAATCCACTGGGCATGGTGGCTCATGCCTGTTACCCCAGTACTTAAAATCTCATTGCTTTTATGGTAGCTCTAAAAGGTTTTTTTTTTGTCACCTTCTAAAAAAATTATTTTGGCCAGGCACAGAGGCTCACACCTGTAACCCCAACACTTTGAGAGGCCGAGGCAGGAGGCTTCATCGAGGTCAGGAGCTTGAAACCAGTCTGGGCAACATAGTGAGACCCCACATCTCTAGAAAGAAAATTAAAAATTAGCCAAGTGTAGTGCACACCTGTAGTCCTAGCTACTTGGGAAGATCGATTTAGCCCAGGAGTTTGAGATTACAGTGAGCTATGATTGCACCACTATACTCTAACCTGGGGAACACAGCATGATTCTATCTCCAAAAAAAAACAAAAAAAGAATATCAATAGTGCCAAGTTTGAGAAACCCTGGTCGAAAGGGCAAAGATGGCTACTTTTCATAGCTGCAATCTTATTTGCTGAAAAAAGTGAAATAAAAAAAAGAAAAATCACAAAATCTTTTTTTTAAGATGGGGTCTTGCTCTGTTGCCCAGGCTTAAGTGCAGTGGTACAGGCTGCAACCTCAACCTTCTGGGCTCAAGTGATTCCCCTACCTCAGCCTCCAGAGTAATTGGGACTACATGCGTGCCACCACGCCCAGCTAATTATGTTTATTTTGTGTAGAGATATGTTGCCCAGGCTGGTTTCAAACTCCTGGCCTCAAGCAATCCTCCTGCCTCGGCCTCTCAAAGTGTTGGGGTTACAGGTGTAAGCCACTGTGCCTGGCCAAAATCATTTTTTTAGAAGGCGATAACAAAAACCTTTTAGAACTACCATAAAAGCCAAGAGATTAATTCCATTTTAGAGTCAGGGACTGGTGATGGGGGATGGTAACCTGGGATTGACTTATAAGGGATTTCAGAGAATCTTCATATGCCCATGTACATGATATGCAGGTATATGTGCATATCATCTGAAAGTGTGAGTTTGTACATCACACACATCCCTGTGTGTAATTTCTGGAAAAAAAGAGCCACATCTTTCATCCATCTAGTCTGGGGCTCCAAAATGTTCGGGTTTATCAGTGTCAGAGAAATTGTAAACATTCTATCTGGGTTCATTTTCACTGAAGCTTCCTTCTGTGGGGGAAGTCAGTATCTTGTTGCAGATCAACACAAAGGTTGAAGGACTAGAGGCCAGGCATGGTGGCTCACGCCTGTAATCCCAGTACTTTGGGAGGCTGAGGAGGGTGGACCACCTGAGGTCAGGAGTTCCAGACCAGCCTGGCCAACATGGTGAAACCCCATCTCTACTAAAAACACAAATATTAGCTGAGCGTGGTGGCACGCACCTGTAATTCCAGCTACTCACGAGGCTGAGGCAGGAGAATCACTTGAACCCGGGAGGCAGAGGTTGCAGTGAGCTGAGATTGCACCACTGCACTCCAACCTGGGCGACAGAGCGAGACTCTGTCTCAAAAAAATAATAATAATAAATAAAAAGAAAGAACTAGAAAAAGGCCAATGGCTGAAAGTGACAAAGCATATTTCCTGACATTCTAGCAGTTGATGGTGAACGTTGTTCTTTCAGATGAGGTAACTGCAAATCCTGTTTCATTTACTGGTATATATGTCAACCAACACCTGTGTTTGGCTCTCACTGCAGAAATTCGGGAAACTGATCTTTAAATCAATCAATTTTTAGTAGATTGAGGAGCTAAACAAAGGATTATGTTAAATACTTACAGTGCCAGAAAGCAAGTCTATGATATAACTGTAAAAGTAAATGAGTCCAGAACTGCTTACTGGATAGACTGTACATTGTATATCTATAAGAAACAAAAACCAGAATGTCAGTGGAAACAGTTTTACAGTCTCTATAACCTACTTGTTTTTTTTGTTTGCCTGGCCAATTTTTGTATTTTTAGTAGAGATGGGTTTTCGCCATGTTGGCCAGGCTGGTCTTGAACTCCTGACCTCAGGTGACCCGCCCACCTCAGCCTCCCAAAGTGCCAGGATTACAGGCGTGAGTCACCACACCTGGCCATAGCCTGCCTGTTTTTCACAATTTGTGTGTATAAGCATGTACAGTCATGCATGGCTTAACAAGGAGGATACAGTCTGATAAATATGTCCTTAGGCAATTTCGTCATGCGAACATCACGGAGTGTACTTACGTAAACCTAGATGGGATGGCCTACTACACACCTAGGCTGTATGGTATGGCCTAATGCTCCTAGGTTACAAACCTGGACAGCATGTTACTGCACTGAATACTATAGGTAACTGCAATACAATGTTAAGTATTTGTGTATCTAAACATGTCTAAACAAAGAAAAGCTACAGTAAAAATACAGTATTATAATCTTAGGGGACCACCATTGCATGTGTGATCCATTGTTAATTGAAACATTGTCATGGGGTACATGACTGTATATGTATATTACATTTAGAAATGTCATATATATTTGCATATTTGCACAGATATGTTTGTATATTTGTGATTTGCCATTTTCAGTCCAAACCCCAATGTGTCCAATACAGTAATATTTCTTTCTCCTTCTACTTCTAGTGTTTCCTTCACTATTCTCCCCAAACATCTGGCAATATGTCTTTTTTATATATTTTGTATGTAAGTCCGCATATAGAGCTTGTTTTTTGCTTGTATGTGTGACTATCAATGCTCCAGATAGAGGCTGCTCCAACAGCTTGGGCTCCAGAGTGAAGCTCACCAGCCCACAGTGGGCATGGACTGTGGGTGAGAAATGAACCTTTGTGGTTATTTCTCACTCACAGTCTCAAATAGCCACAAAGGTTTATTTCTCACTCACCATCTCATACTGTTATGCTGTCATGCTTGCATGCTGTTATTCCATAGCAGCATGAGTGTTATGGGATCACTTGTTTCTGCAGCATAACCTAGACCATCCTGACTAATACAGTTGCCCAAGAATTAGAATAAGATTCTTAGCAAAGCAAGCATTGTAGGGAGGTACACAGTGAAAAACAAACACACTTCATAGTAAACCAGGCCTTAGACTCACCCGTGTCTTTGAAAGGAATGAGCACAAAGCTGCTGTTGGTGATCTTGTATTTCGTGAGTAAGATTGGGAGCAAAACCAGCATAAAGATGATCAGAAATATCACCAAATTCAGCAACACCAGGAATCTCAAGAAGGAGAAATAGGACTGAATCCCAGTGCCAAATTTCCCTGGAAAAAACAAACCTGGACATCACTGACCAGGGGTATTGACACACTACACATCATAGATTCAATTAGCCACAAAAGCTGAACCTGGAGTAATCAGTAGCTGGAAAGAGGAAGAAACTTTTTTTTTTTAATTGTTAGCTTTAAGACTCGATCTTCTAGTGTTTTAACTTTTCACCTGTAGATCTACAATCAATCTTGAATTAATCACTCGAGAATGGTATGAGGGAGGGCTCAGTATTTATCTTTTCTTATAGGAATCTCTGGTTGACTCAGCACCATTTATTGGCTGCTTTTTTTGGAAATAATCACCTGACCACATATGTATGAATCTGTTTCTGAACTCTATCCTGTTCCGTGGGTCTACATGTCTATCCTTACACCAATGCTAGACTGTCTTAATTATTGCAGATTTGTAAGACTTGATACATGGTATCTTTTTTTTTTTTTTTTTTGAGACAGTCTCACTCTGTCACCCAGGCTGGAGTGCAGTGGTGCGATCTCAGCTCACTGCAAGCTCTGCCTCCCGAGTTCACGCCATTCTCCTGCCTCAGCCTCCCGAGTAGCTGGGACTACAGGCGCCTGCCACCACACCTGGCTAATTTTTTGTATTTTTAGTGGAGATGGAGTTTCACCGTGTTAGCCAGGATGGTCTCGATCTCCTGACCTTGTGATCCGCCCACCTCAGCCTCCCAAAGTGCTGGGATTACAGGCGTGAGCCACCACACCTGGCCCACTGATACATGGTATCTTTCAGCTTTGTTACTCCTCAAGATTGTCTTAGACATCTTTGGTCTTTTGCATTTATATACAAATGTTAGAATTAGTGTTTTAATTTTCATGCACAGTCTGCTAAGATTCTGACTGGGATTACATAAAATATATAGGTCAATTTGAGGAGAAGTGACATATTTATAATATTAAGTCTTCTGATCCATGAACATGGTATATTTAGGTCTTCCTTAGTTTTTCTCAATAATACTTTATAGTTTTCTGTGCACAATTATTGCATATGGTTCTTTAGATATATTCCTAGATATCTGATTTTTTTTTTTTTTTTTTTGACACCGAGTCTCACTCTGTTGCCCAGGGTGGAGTGCAGTGGCGTGATCTCAGCTCCCTGCAACCTCTGCCTCTTGGGTTCAAGGAATTCTTACGCCTCAGCCTTCCGAGTAGCTAGGACTATAGGCGTGAGCCACCACTCCCAGCTAATTTTTATGTTTTTAGTACAGACGGGGTTTCACCATGTTGGCCAAGCTGGTCTCGAACTCCCGATCTCAGGTGATCCACCTGCCTCAGCCTTCCAATGTGCTGGGATTATAGGCGTGAGCCACCACGCCAGGCCCTGACATTTTTGATACTATTGTAAACTGTATCATTTTAAAAAATTCACTTTCTAAATGCTTGTTGTTGGTATATAGAAATACAATTCATTTTAAATAGAGACACTTTAAAATTAACCATAAACCTTGTTACATAACATTAATTTCAATAGTTGTCTTCTTAATTATCTACATGCATATCATTGTCATCTGCAAAAAAAAAAAAAAAAAAAAAAGACATTTTATTTTTTCCTTTCCAATTATTATCCTTCCCCCCGACCATCCTGCTACATTGGCTAGAACTTCTAGGATGATTTTGAATAGAATCGGTGATAATCGGCACCTTTTTCTCATTTTCAATCTCAGGGAAAAAGGTTTTAATATTTCATCATTAAGTATGTTGTTAGCTGTATAATTTTCATAGGTTTTTAAAATAAAATTAAGAAAGTTCTTATCTATTTATTATTTGCTAAAAATGAGAACTGAAGTTTGTCAGTGCTTTTTCTGCATCTGTTGGGATGATCCTATAATTTTTTTCTTTTATTCTGTTTTGTGGTGGATTACATCGATTGATTTGCAAATAGAAAACCAACCTTCCGCTAGATAATAATTAAATTGCTGAGGATAGAAAGCATTCTGAAGAGCAAGGATGGCTTCTTGCTCTTGGTAGGAGCAAAGAACTCATTACTGGAGACCGAAGATATAAGATACCCACAGTTTTTTGCCACTCTCTAATACTTAGCAATCTGCCAGAGGCAAGAAATTTATTACCACACCTGCACTTCATGTCAGATGAGCACCTACCCAGCCAAGAAATCACAGGGGTAGAGTAATTGCAGAGAACATCAAAATCCCAGTTCCCAGGGAGAACCTACCCTCTACTACACAAGCCACTTTCTGAATGAACATCTCCAGAAAGCCTACCACTTTGCAAGAGAGGAAGCTAGACATAGTGGCTAAAACCTTGGACTCTACATCTTGAATGCCTGGGTTCAAACCCCGGTTCTGCCTCACCCTGTCTGAGTGAACTTGGACAAGATCTCAAACTCTCTGAGCCATGCAAATGACAAGCACCTAAATGAAAGTTTCCCTTGAAGATTAACTGAGGTAACGAGTAAAGTGCTTAACACAATGCCTGGTTCACAGTAAATGCTCAATAAAAATTAGCTTTTATTATTTTGCTCCAAACATAATATTACACTTAAATCTCAAGAGAAAAAGTATGAGTGCATGGTTGAAGTTTTAAGTGAGCCATGAAGCCTTTTAGAAATATATTATATTCTCCAAACAAAACAACAATTAAAAGGTTGTTCATTGGATAGATTACCAATTGTATTTTATAGGTCTTAAAATAGTAATAATGGAGAAAATAATTTCTTTTATTTATCCTACTACATTCCTTACAAACCTCACGAAGTTTCCATTTTAGCAGTTTTGGGGAGATGTTTGAAAAATGTTTTGCTGTAAAACAGATAATCCTGGCCAGGCGCGGTGGCTCACACCTGTAATCCCAGCACTTTGGGAGGCCAAGGCAGGCAGATCACCTGAGTTGAGGAATTCAAGACCAGCCTGTCCAACATGGTGAAACCCTGTCTCTACTAAAAATACAAAAAGTAGCCGGCCTGGTGGCACCTGCCTGTAGTCTCAGCTACTTGGGAGGCTGAGGCAGGAGAATCACTTGAACCTGGGAGGTGGAGGTTGCAGTGAGCCGAGACCGCACCATTGCACTCCAGTCTGGGCAACAAGAGCGAAACTTCATCTCAAAAATAACATAACATAACATAACATAACATAACATAACATAACATAACATAAATAATGCAAAAAAAGTTTAATGTTTCTAATTTTGTATTTTGGTTTTTTATTTTCATTTTTATTTTTAGATTAAATAGAGACAGGATCTTACTATGTTACCCAGACTGGTCATAAACCCCTGAGCCCAAGTGATCCTCCTGCCTCAGCCTCCCAAAGTGCTAGGATTACAGCAGGCATGAGCCGCTATGCCCGGCTAATTTTGTATTTTGGCACAACTTCCAATTTTTGCATACTTGCTATGGACCGAATTGTGTCCCCACCCTCAAATTCATATGGTGAAGCCCTAACCCCCAGTGTAATGGTATTTGGAGATGGGCCTTTGGGAGGTGATTAGGTTTCGATGAGGTCTTGAGACTGGGCCCCCATGATGGGATTAGTGTCATTATAAAAAGAGACACCAGAGAGTTTGCACTCTTTCTCAGAGCACACTCAAAGCAAAGGTTACGTGAACACAGCAAGAAGGCCTGTTCAAGTCTCCAAAACTATGAGAAAAAGATTTGTTTTTTGCCGGGCGCGGTGGCTCACGCCTGTAATCCCAGCACTTTGGGAGGCCGAGGCGGGCGGATCACGAGGTCAGGAGATCGATACCATCCTGGCTAATACTGTGAAACCCCGTCTCTACTAAAAATACAAAAAAATTAGCCAGGCGTCGTGGTGCGCGGCCTGTAGTCCCAACTACTCGGAGGCTGAGGCAGGAGAATGGCGTGAACCCGGGAGGCGGAGCTTGCAGTGAGCCGAGATCGCACCACTGCACTCCAGCCTTGGGTGACAAAGCGAGACTCCGTCTCAAAAAAAAAAATTTGTTTTTTAAGCCATCCAGTCTGCAGTATCTTGTTATGGCAGCCCAAGCCAACTAGCAACAACACTTTTAATCCCAAATTCTCACCATTATAGGAAAGGAAGGGTTCACAGTATTTTCAGGGCCATGGGAACTCTCTGCAGTTTGGTGAAAGTGATGAACCTCGTCTCAGGATAATAAAGCTTTCTGTTTGTTTATTTATGTTTTTGTTTTGAGACCGTGTCTGGCTCTGTTGCCCAGGCTGGAGTACAATAGCACAATCATAGCTTACTGCAGCCTCAAACTCCTGGGCTCAGGCGATCCTCCTGCCTAAGCTACCCCAGAAGCTGGGACTATGGGTGTATAGCACCACATCCAGCTAATTTTTAAAACTTTTGGGCCAGGCGCGGTGGCTTACGCCTTTAATTCCAGCACTTTGGGAGGCCGAGGTGGGCGGATCACGAGGTCAGGAGATGGAGACCATCCTGGCTAACACAGTGAAACCCCGTCTCTACTAAAAATACAAAAAATTAGCCAGGCGTGGTGGCGGGCGCCTATAGTCCCAGCTATTTGGGAGGCTGAGGCAGGAGAATGGCGTGAACCCGGGGAGCGGAGCCCGCAGTAAGCCGAGATCACGCCACTGCACTCCAGCCTGGGCGACAGAGTGAGACTCTGTCTCAAAAAAAAAAAAACACTGACTAACAAACTTTTTGTTGTAGAGGCAAGGTCTTACTTTGTTACCCAGGCTGGTCTCAAACTCCTGGGCTCAAATGATCTTCCTGCCTCAGTCTCCCAAAATGCTAGGATTACAGGCATGAACCACGGCCTGGCTGGGATAATGTTTTTAATAATATGATAACTGTATGTCTGTTTTTATTTTATGCATTGAAATTAGAAGTATAACATTTTTAAAATAATATATTTATGCATAATATTGTAATGCATAAAATAATAGTCTACTAATATTAATATATTATAATTTAATATTATTTTGAAATAATACTATTTATGCATTTAATTTAAATTAAATTATTAAATAATTTATTTTATTTTATTTTATTTTGAGACGGAGTCTCGCTCTGTCACCCAGGCTGGAGTGCAGTGGCGCCATCTCGGATCACTGCAAGCTCCACCTTCCGGGTTCACGACATTCTCCTGCCTCAGCCTCCTGAGTAGCTGGGACTACAGGTGCCCACCACCACGCCCAGCTAATTTTTTGTATTTTTAGTAGACACGGGGTTTCACTGTGTTGGCCAGGATGGTCTCGATCTCCTGGCCTCATGATCCGTCCGCCTCAGCATCCCACAGTGCTGGGATCACAGGCGTGAGCCACTGCACCCTGCCAATTTAATATTATTTTTAAATAGTACTATTTTGTGCATTTAATTTAAATCCATAAGATAAAAACAGATACACAGTGATCATCTTATTAAAAAAATATGTGTGATAGAATGACCTACGTGAGCATCAGTGAGCACCTTTACTGGCACTTCTTTTGAGACAGAGTCTTGTTCTGTCACCCAGGCTGGAGTGCAATAGTGCGGTCTTGGCTCACTGCAACATCCACCTCCTGGGTTCAAGTGATTCTCATGCCTCAGCCTCCCAAATAGCTGGGATTACAGGCATGCACTACCATGCCCAGCTAATTTTTTGTAGTTTTAGTAGAGATGGGATTTCACCATGTTGGCCAGGCTGCTCTTGAACTCCTGACCTCGTGATCCACCCATCTTGGCCTCCCAAAGGGCTGGGATTACAGGAGTGAGCCACTGTGCCTGGTCTTCACTAGCACATTAAATAACAAGATCTAGCGGCAAGTCTAATAACGACTGAAATTTCCAAGCAGTCATGAGCATTAGCGGTATTCCAAGATAAATACAACTGGAAGGGACAGGAAAATATCCACGATTTTTTCCTGACAAAGACACAGGTTCTGCTAAACCTTGCGGTGGTTTGTTGTTCACATTCATCATAGAAGGAAATGCTCAATTTCAGCTAGACGCTAGTGGAAACGAAGCTGTACTTGCTCCCCAGACACAGAGGCTTCTGAGGAGGAGCCTGCATAGAGGCCGGGGCGGGATACCTTCTATGCTGCGAATGTCCTCCCGCCACAGCTCCAGGTGGGTCGTCATCTCTCGAGCCTTCTCCAGGAACCTCTTCCAAGACTTGCTGCTGTACCGCTTCCACTGGTCCCACTCGGAGAGATACTTCATTTGTGTCTCCTGAATGTCCCTGCATGGAAAACATAAGTATCACAATCACAACAGCAGCAGCATCAAGACTCAGCATCCCAGCCCAGCGCGGTGCTCCACGCCTGTAATCCCAGCACTTTGGGAGGCCGAGGCAGGTGGATCATCTGAGGTCAGGAGTTCGAGGCCAGCCTGGCCAACATGGTGAAACGCCATCTCTACTAAAAATACAAAATTAGCCAGGCATGGTGGCGGGTGCCTGTAATCCTGGCTACTCCAGGAAGCTGAGGCAGGAGAATCGCTTGAACCTGGGAGGCAGAGTTTGCAGTAAGCCAAGATTGTGCCATTGCACTTCAGCCTGGGCAACAAGAACGAAAGTTCGTCTCGAAAAAAAAAGAAAAGAAAAAGACTCAGCATCTCATAAAACCCCAGCTGAAAGGACAGAGAAATATGTGAGCTCTCATACATTGCTGCAAGGAATATAAAATGCTGCCGCCGCTATGGAAAAAAGTTTGGCAGTCCGTCAAAATGTCAAACAGAGTAACCATGCGCCCTGCGGTTCTCAGATCACATGAAGCCAGGAGTTCAAGACCAGCCTGGCCAACATGGCAAAACCCCGTCTCTACGGAAAATACCAAAATTAGCCAAGCGTGGTGGCGGGCACCTGTAATCCCAGCTACTAGGAAGGCTGAGGCAGGAGAATCGCTCGAACCCAGAAGGTGGAGGTTTCAGTGAGCCGAGATCATGCCATTGCACTCCAGCCTGGGTGACAGAGCAAGACTCTGGATCAAAAAAAAAATTATTTTAAATAAAAATAATAAAAATAAAAGACAAAAGAAAAATAGTATTTTGTGACACATGAAAATCACATGAAATTCAAATTTCAGTGTCCATAAATATTCCTAGAACACAGCCATGCCAATTCATTTATGAACCATCTGCAACAGCAGAGCTGAGTAGTTGCAACAGAGACTGCACAGCCCACAAAGCTGATCCTGAGTCTAGAGGGAAAGCAAACATGTTGACATTCAACAACGACAGCTCCCTGGGAGAAGTGCTACAAAAGGGGATGTGGTCAGGGCTCTGGAAACCTGGAGGAGATGCCCCAAGTCCAAGCTGGTGTTAGAGGAAGGAGTAAGGAGAGCAGGGGAAAAAGAAAGTGCTGGGGCCTGAAGGCGAGAGAGGAAACATGAGGAATTTGCCAACCATCCATGGCACATGGCACATGCCTCCACCCTCCCACCAGTCTGTCCTCCTCCATCAGACAGGGAGCTCCTATTAAAAGGACTTGAACCTCCCATCCAAACAAGCCTCCCTGTGTTGTGCGTCAGTTTCCTTATCTGTAAGTTGGAGTTAGTAAAGTACCTACCCTTAGATCAGTGGTTCTCAAGTGGGGGCAATTTTGCACACCTCCCAAAGAACATCAAGCAATGGTCTGGGGACATCTTTGACTGTCACAACTTGGGGGAGGGGGACATGCTTCTGGCATCTAGTGGGTAAAGGCCAGGGATGCTACTAAACATCCTCCAATCCATAGACAGCCCTCCACAACAGAGAACGATCTGGCCCTAAATGTCAATAAGCAAGAGTGTGGCTGGGCGTGGTGGCTCACGCCTGTAATCCCAGCACTTTGGGAGGCCGAGGTGGGCGGATCACGAGGTCATAAGATTGAGACCACCCTAGCTAACACGGTGAAACGCCACCTCTACTAAAAAAAAAAAAAAAATTAGCCGGGCGTGGTGGCAGGCGCCTGTAGTCCCAGCTACTTGGGAGGCTGAGGCAGGAGAATGGCGTGAACCCAGGAGGCAGAGCTTGCAGTGAGCCGAGATGGCGCCACTGCTCTGCAGCCTGGGCGACAGATCGAGACTCTGTCTCAAAAAAAAAAAAAAGCAAGAATGCTAAGGTTAAAAAACCCTCCCTTGGCTGGGCGCGGTGGCTCATGCTTGTAATCCCAGCACTTTGGGAGGCTGAGGCAGATGGATCACCTGAGGCTAGGAATTCCAGACCAGCCTGGCCAACATGGTGAAACCCCGTCTCTACTAAAAATACAAAAAATTAACCAGGCATGGTGGCAGGCGCCTGTAATCCCAGCTACTCAGGAGGCTGAGGTGGGACAATCGCTGGAACCCAGGAGGCGGAGGTTGCAGTGAGGCAAGATGGCGCCACTGCATTCCAGCCTGGGCGACAGAGTGAGACTCGTCTCAAAAATAAATAAATAAAATAGCCCGGGTGCGGTGGCTCATGCCTGTAATCCCGGTTCTTTGGAAGGCCGAGGCGGGCGGATCACCTGAGGTCGGGAGTTTGAGACCAGCCTGACCAACATGGAGAAACCCTGTCTCTGCTAAAAATACAAAATTAGCCGGGCGTCGTGGCGCATACCTGTAATCCCAGCTACTTGGGAGGCTGAGGCAGGAGAATCACTTGAACCCGGGAGGCAGAGGTTGCGGTGAGCCGAGATCGCACCATTGCACTCCAGCATGGGCAACAAGAGCGAAACTCCGTCTAAAAATAAATAAATAAAATAATAATAATAATTTGAAAACCTTGCCTCAGAGGGTGGAGTGGGGATTAAAGGAAATAAAGAGCTTAGAATAACAACTGTTAGCAATTAGAATTATCCTCCCTGGCCGGGTGCAGTGGCTAAACCTGTAATCCCAGCACTTTGGGAGGCCGAGGCGGGTGGATCAGGAGTTTGAGGAGTTTGAGACCAGTCTGACCAACATGGTGAAATCCTGTCTCTATTAAAAATACAAAAATTAGCCAGGAATGCTGGTGGGTGCCTGTAATCCCAGCTACTCAGGAGGCTGAGGCAGGAGAATTGCTTGAACCTGGGAGGGGGAGGATACGGTGAGTAGACATCGTGCCATTGCACTCCAGCCTGGGCGACAGAGCAAGACTCTGTCTCAAAAAAAAAGAATGATCTTTCCTGTGTCCTTTTCTTTGCCACTTTATTTTTTTGAGACGGAGTCTCACTCTGTCACCCAGGTTGGAATGCAGTGGCACAATCTCGGCTCACAGCAACCTCCGCTTCCCGGATTCAAGCGATTCTCCTGCCCCAGCCTCACGAGTAGCTGGGATAACAGGCACCCACCACCACGCCTGGCTAATTTTTGTATTTTTAGTAGAGATGAGGTTTCACCATGCTGGCCAGGCTGGTCTCAAACTCCTGACCTCAGGTGATCCACCCACCTTGGCCTCTCAAAATGCTGGGATTACAGGCATGAGCCACTGCACCCAGCCTTCTTTGCCACTTTCTAGGGATTCACTGGTAAACCACATAGACATGGGCCCTGCTCTCATGAGTCTGTTAGTTTCATTTTTCCAGTGAACCTGGAAGTCCCTTGATGGAAGAAAATATGTCTCTCTCTTAGGTGTGGCAGAGTTTGGGTATAGAGCAGTAGTAGTTTATAAGAATTCAAAATCTGTGAATCTGAAAAAGTGGGAAATAAAATACATTTATTATTTATTTATTTATTTGATTTTTAAATACATTTATATATGGAATGCTTCATGAATTTGTGTGTCATTCTTGTTCAGACGCCATGCTAATTTTCTCTGTATCATTCCAATTTTAGCATATGTGCCGCCAAAGGGAGCACCAAAAATTTTTTTTTTTTTTTTTTTTTTTGAGACAGCGTCTCGCTTTGTCACCCAGACTGAAGTGCAGTGGCGCCATCTTGGGTCGCTGCAGCCTCAACCTCCCGGACTCAGGTGATCCTTCCACCTCAGCCTCCTGAGTAGCTGAGACTACAGGAGTACGCCACCATGCCTAGCTAAATTTTGTAATTTTAGTAGAAACAGGTTTTACCACGTTGCCCAGGCTGGTCGCAAATTTCTGAGCTCAAGCAATCCACCTGCCTCAGCCTCCTGAAGTGCTGGGACTACAGGTATGAGCCACTGTACCAGCTGAAATACATTTATAAAGTCTCAATATTTTTTGAGAATACAAGACCACCCAAATTAAAAATAAAACCAGAGATAACATAGTCTCAAACCTACAAAGCACAGTGTATCATCCAATGTGCATCATCCAATGTGTTATTTTGTATTTTTGATTTGTTTTGTTTTGTTTTTTTTGAGACACAGTCTTGCTCTGTCGCCCAGACTGGAGAATAGTGGCACGATCTTGGCTCACTGCAACCTCTGCCTCCCGGGTTCAGGCAATTCTCCTGCCTCAGCCTTCCAAGTAGCTGGGACTACAGGCGCCCGCCACCATGCCCAGCTAATTTTTGTGTTTTTAGTAGAGACGGGGTTTCACCATATTGGCCAGGCTGGTCTTGAACTCCTGACCTTGTGATCCACCTGCCTCGGTCTCCCAAAGTGCTGGGATTACAGGCGTGAGCCACCGTGCCCAGCCCAACGTGTTATTTTGTTTTGCTGTTGTTTTCGTAGAGACAGGGTCTTATTCTGTCACCGAGGCTGGAGGGTAGTGGCATGATCATAGCTCATTGCAGCCCTCCTATTCCTGGGCTTGAGTGATACACCTGCCTTAGCCTTCTGAGTAGCTGGGACTATAGGCACACATCACCACACTCAGCTAATTTTTCTATTATTATTTTATTTATTTATTTATCTATTTATTTTGTAAAGACAGGATCTTGCTATGCTGCCCAGGCTGGTCTGGAACTCCTGGTCTCAAGCAATCCTCCTGCCTCAGCCTCTCAAAGTGCTGTAATTACGGGCATGAGCCACTTTGCCTGACCTTTCTAATGAATTTACGCTACTGACCCTGTGGGGGGAGCAATTAGAGAGTTAAGCAGAAATACCCACTTCTGTCATGACACCAGGTCAATGGGAAAATTATGTTTTAAATTCTTCAAGAATGGGGGAGATGGCAAGCTACCACCCGAATCCATTCTCCCCTTCTCTGGCACTAGCTGGAGACACTTCCCAGCTTTCTCAGCAGTTAGGTTATGACCATGTGGCTAAATTCTCTCTGGTAGAAATGTTAAAAGCCAACCTTTCAGACTTGGCTCTTAACCCACTCCCAAAACTCCCAGTGACTCAATGAATGTGTAAATGCCCCGTGGCCATGAGACTTTACACCTCTTCCCATTAGTGGGAAGAATCTCTTTCCACCAAATTGAATCTGGACTGTGATCTGGTTAGACCACAGACTGCAGTAGGAGGGAAGTTGAACTGGTTCTAAGCCTAGTCTCAGGAGGTTTTGCAGGCTTCTGATCCTCTCTTGGGCTCCAGCTGTTGCCATGCGAACAAACCCGAGCTATCATGATGATACCATGTAATCATCCCAGCTGAAGCCACCCTAGACCAGCTTACAGCCAGCTGATCCCCAGCCTAGATCAGCAGAGCCACCTCCCCAACCACAGCTGACTATGGATAAAGATTCAGCCCAACTGAAACTAGGATTTGTCCAGCTGACTGGTAGACTTGAGAAACTATTATTTTAGGCTACTCAGTTGTGGGGTGATTTATTCTGCTGTGTAGCTAACTGGTATACTCATACTCCAAACTCTTTCTTTTTGCCCTGCTTGGTTGCAGACAAAAATGAGGCTTTAGGGGTATGCAGAGCCGCAAGATGGAAAGAGCCTGGATCCCTGAATGGCTGCAAAGTCCCTCAGTTCCTAGTACTTTATGCTAGCAAGAAATAAACTGCCAGGCACGGTGGCTCATGCCTGTGATTCCAGCACTTTGGGAGGCCAAGGCAAGCGGATCACCTGAGGTCAGGAGTTCGAGACCAGCCTGGCCAACATGGTGAAACCCTGTCTCTACTGAAAATACAAAATTAGCTAGGCATGGTGGCACATGCCTGTAATCCCAGCTACTCGGGAGTCTGAGGCAAGAGAATCGCTTGAACCTGGGAGGCAGAGGTTGCCAAGATCGCACCATTGCTCTCTAGCCTGGACAACAAGAGCGAAACTCTGTCTCAAAAAAGAAAGAAAAGAAAAGAAAAGAAAGAAAGAAGGAAAGAAGGAAGGAAGGAAGGAAGGAAGGAAAGAAGGAAGGAAGGAAGGAAGGAAGGAAGGAAGGAAGGAAGGAAGGAAGGAAGGAAGGAAGGAAGGAAGGAAGGAAACACCTTTTTTTTTTTTTTGAGACAGAGTCTCGCTCTGTTCCCCAGGCTGGAGTGCAGTGGCGCAATCTCAGCTCACAGCAAGCTCCACCTCCCGGGTTTACACCATTCTCCTGCCTCAGCCTCCCGGGTAGCTGGGACTACAGGCGCCCGCCACCACGCCCGGCTAATTTTTTGCATTTTTAGTAGAGATGGGGTTTTACCGTGTTAGCCAGGATGGTCTCAATCTCCTGACCTCGTGATCCGCCCGCCTCAGCCTCCCAAAGTGCTGGAATTACAGGCATGAGCCACCGCGCCCGGCCTAGAAAGAAACTTCTAATATGTTGAGTATGTTTGGCTATCTTTTTTTTTTTTTTTTTAAGGCTAGTCAAGTGAAGCAGTAGGAGTGGAGAAGAAAGTTCGGGTATCTTTGTCAAAGAGGCTTAACTTACCCTAAGGAATAAAATTTTAATTATATGAGCTCTTCAGGAAAAGCATTTCATGCACAAAATGTACCTCTAGGCCATAACATACACAATGCAGGTTCCGGGTGGCTAGTGAACAAACCTTAGTCTCCGCTTCTCAGAGATGTTCAGTGCATAATTTCGAAGAGATTGGCTGCTGAGGTTTTCAGCGATTCTGTCCTCCAGCTGGGAGCTGTAAGAGTCGGTTGACTTTAGCAAAGTGCCGCTTTGCTTGTCCCGGGAATGGACAGTCGTTCTCCTGCGTGCAATGGACCGGTAGCTTGGCAATTCTTGGAGGAAGTTCACAGGTGGAGAGGAGAAGCAACTGGCATCTAGAGAGAGGTTCTCTTTGTAAAAGAAAAGAAAAAGCCATCATTCACTCCAGTGAATGATGAAAAGAAAGCCATCATTCACTCCAGTGAGTTTGGAAGCCAAGCAGGAAACTTGGATCTTGGGCATCATCACTGACCCTTGCAGATAGTTACTAGCCTGGGTCTGTGAGGACAGCATTTTGACCTTATTATATTTACCACGGTGGTGCTCAGGACAATGAAATCATCTGCAGATGGGCTCACTTTCTGCAGATGCGTTTGCAGACATGCTTTAAATTGCACAACATCTGATTTCCAGTGTATGGCTGCAGCCACTAGCTAAAAGCATGGCCTTGAGCAAGTTATCTAAACTTGCCCAAAGTTTTAAATATTTTAAATATTTGTCAAATGGGGCTAGTAATATTTGCTCCAACTTCCTCCCACAGTGTAGGGTATAGTAATGTATTCAGTAAAACTCTAAAAAGCGTAAAGTATACTATGCAAATGCATGGCAACAACATCAACAACAATAATAGCATTTCCTGTGTGTCAGGCATGGTGTTAAGAGCTTCACACGTATTCATGGGATCCGGACTGGCCTCCTGATCTGCTTGGACCAACAGAACAGAGCAGAAGTGATGCTGGGCCAGTTCTAAGGCCAGCCTTAAGAGGTCTTGCAGACTTCTCCTTCTCTCTGGAGCCCAGCCAGAACAAGCCTGAGCGAGCCTGCCGGAAGATGAGACTATGTGGGATGACCGCCCTAGCTGAGGCCACTCCAGACCAGCCTTCAGTCAGCTTGACCGCCCTGTTAACCACAGACACTTAGAATGAATGACATTCCCAATTTACTTGCATTTAGAGAGCGGGTGATTGGGCGCATGGCAGACAAATCCAGGGTTGACTCCAAAACCCTTATTTCTATATCAGGCCAGTGCTAGAAGTCAAGCTTTGCTGTGTCTTGGGCAGGTGGGCTTTCTGCTGGTGGGCTTTCTGCTGAAGGGGAGGGAAGCAACCTTCAAGATGGGTTTTACCCCTCATCGGATTTTAGTTGCAGGAAGATCAGTCTGAGTGGAGACAGACAGGACTCAGGGAGAAGAGGGGGCAGGCAGCCATAATTACCTAAGCAATTACCCCTACGCAGCAAAGCTTCTACGGCTTCTTGATCGAAGCTAAATGTTTGAGTGTGGATCCCCACTCTGTCACTTATTAGCTCTGTGTCTTTGGGAAAGTTACTCAACCTTTCTAAGCTCTGTTTCCTCATCTCAAATATTCATTCAACAGCTCTATCTACCATGTGTCCTATCTGGAGTTAAGGGAACTGCAGTGAAGAAGGCAAGTGCCCTACTCACGTGGCAGTTATATTCTGAGATGGGGGAGAGGGAGATCAAATAATAAACAGGCAGTAAATATTATGCCAGGAAGTGACAAGTGCAATGAAAAAAAAAAAAAAAAAGAACAGAGTGGTGTCAGGGGACAGAGGTGATATGAGGGAGGGTGAACTGTTTTTGATAAGGTGGGGTCAGGTACGGTCTCTCTTTAAAGGTGACATTTAGATGAATGAAGGGAAGGAGTGAGACCCCTGGATATTTGGGGAAAAGCACCCCAGGCAGAGGGAACCCAAAAGTGGAAAGGCCCAGCGGCAGGAGTGTGTGTGACAAGTTGGAGGAAGAGTGAATGAGCAAGAACCTGGTAGGCGGTTTTGTTGGTGGCCTCCAGTGAGCCACACTGGCCCTCTGCGTGGTCCCCTCCTTGGATTTGCACTGGACCTATGCTTGCTTCAACCAAAGGACTCAATGGAAGTAATGCTCTGCCATTTCCAGCCCAAAGTCATAAGAGGGCCTTGCAGTAGCCACTTCTGTGCTCTTGGGCCAGGGCTGCCTGGAAGGAAGTCCAACTACCTAGGACAACAAGGTGGAGAGGAAGAGCCCCTAAGCCTACAAAAAGAACCAAGGACCTGGGTGATTGCAAGAACCAAGGCCCCAGGCTCCTGTCTTCAACGCCCTGGGACAGCCAGGTGGCTCACACCTGGATTACACCTGTAATCCCAGCACTTTGGGGGGCCAAGGCAGGTGGATCACCTGAGATGGGGAGTTCAAGACCAGCCTGGCCAATATGGTGAAATTCCATCTCTACTAAAAATAGAAAGAAAAAAAAAAATTAGCTGGGCATGGTGGCATGCGCCTGTAATCCCAGCTACTCACAAGGCTGAGGCAGGAGAATAGCTTGAACCCGGGAGGCAGAGGTTGCAGTGAGCCAAGACTGGACGACTGCACTCCAGCCTGAGTGACAGAGCAAGACTTCATCTCAAAAAAACCAAAACAAAAGAAAACAACAGCAACAAAAATCCCTGGGGCATCCTCACCAGGCATCGCCGTGATGAGGCCATTTTGGGCACTCCAGCCCCAGCAGACATCCCAGGCAGCAGGGCAAGCGGGCTCCCCCATGCCCCGAGTCATCCCTGATGCACAGAATCAGCAGAAATAATAACATGGCTAAAGCCAGCACGTTTGGAGCAGTGTGTTGAGCAACAATAGGTATTTAGGACAGGGAGAATGGAAACGCTGAAGTCAGAAGGGTGGCTGGGGTCGGACCAAACCAGACTTTGTAGGCCATGGCAGAACCTTGAGATGTCATGCTTCGACTGCGTTTTAAAGGTCACCCTGGGCCGGGCGTGGTGGCTCACGCCTGTAATCCCAGCACTTTGGGAGGCCGAGGCGGTCGGATCACAAGGTCAGGAGATTGAGACCATCCTGGCTAACATGGTGAAACTCTGTCTCTACTAAAAATACAAAAAATTAGCCGGGCGTGGTGGCGGGCACCTGTAGTCCCAGTCACCCGGGAGGCTAAGGCAGGAGAATGGCGTGAACCCGGGAGGCAGAGCTTGTAGTGAGCTGAGATCGTGCCATTGCACTCCACCCTGGGCGACAAAAAGAAAATCAAAAAAAAAAAAAAAAAAAAGGTCACCCTGGGCCCGGCAGGGTGGCTCACACCTGTAATTCCAGCACTTTGGGAGGCCAAGGCGAGGGGATCACCTGAGGCCAGGAGTCCAAGACCAGCCTGACCAACATGGAGAAACCCCGTCTCTACTAAAAATACAAAATTAGCTGGGCACGGTGGCGCATGCCTGTAATCCCAGCTATTCAGGATCGCTTGAACCCAGGAGGCGGAGGTTGCAGTGCGCTGAGATCATGCCATTGCACTCCAGCCTGGGCAACAAGAGCGAAACTCCATCTCAAAAAACAAAAAGACCACCCTGGAGGCTGCAAGGCTGAGGTCAGGACTTGCTACACAGCCTGTTTATGAACATTAAAGAGGATCACATGGGTCGACGGTCCCAGGCAGTGCTTGGCACACACAGAGCTCCATAAAGGCACCAACCGGATGAGGATGGGCAGGGGCAGGGCCCGGTGGGGACCGGTCAAGGCCTGGCTCTGACACTGTCGGCCTGGCTCTGACACTGTCATCTTTGCCTTTCTCAGATGGGCAAGTTCAGACACAATGGAGCAGCTGTCCCACTGTAGATGACACACGGACACGTGGCTGGGGCCCTGCCAATCTCCATGCGCAAGTCTGCGAGCCTCACCCACCCTTCTACCTCCCTGCCTAGCACACCCTGAGGATATGACACACTTCCATTAGTGGCAGTGGCTCCCTCGAGCCAATATGAGGGTAGGGCGGGTGTGGACCCTGAGAAGGAAAAGGGTCTAAGCCCTGCATGGAGGCTACCCTCCCGCTAGCAGAAACAAAGAGCTATTATTAACCACGAACAAAGGTCTTTGAATATAGAACAGCATGGACCTACTGAATATTCAACTGCCGTGGGGTCAGGGCCCCCAAGCTGGAGCCTGGGTTGGTTTAAAACACTGGCCTCTCACCCACCAGCCAAGCCACCCCAGGAGGGACCACAGCTGCCTCAGAATTTTCTCATCTCAGGAATGGAGGATCTAATACCATGGGCCTCATCAGCACAATGGTGAGGAAGGAGTTGCAAACGGCATGAATAACACCGGCTAAGATTTCTTGAGTACTTGCCTACCTCGTAGCAGGCTATTTAAAGTATTTAACATGCGGGCTGGGTGTGGGGACTCACGCCTGTAATCCCAGCACTTTGGGCGGCCGAGGCGGGTGGATCACGAGGTCAGGAGATCGAGACCATCCTGGCTAACACGGTGAAAGTCTGTCACTACTAAAAATACAAAAAATTAGCCGGGCATAGTGGTGGGTGCCTGTAGTCCCAGCTACTTGGGAGGCTGAGGCAGGAGAATGGCATGAACCCGGGAGGCAGAGCTTGCAGTGAGCCGAGATTGTGCCACTGCACTCCAGCCTGGGCGACAGAGCAAGAATCTGTCTCAGAAAAAAAGAAATACATTTAAAAAAAAAAGTATTTAACATGCATTGTCACACTTAATACTCCAAACTACTCTTTGGAGAGAATTATCCCCATTGTGCCGGTGTGGTCTCAGCTACTTTGGGAGGCTAAAGCAGAAGGATTGCTTGAGCCCAGGAATTCAAGACCAGCCTGGTCAACATAACAAGACTCCAATTCCAAGGAAAAAAAAAAACCCGAAAGTCAAACAAAATCATTATCTCCATGTTACAGATGAATACCTGAGGCTCAGACAATTAGTAAGTGTTGCTTGCTTACACAGTAAGTGTTGGAACTAGGAACGCATCACAGGCTGATCAGACCCCAAAGCTGTAGTCTTCACCATGAAAAAATTCAGGGGGTCGCGGATTTACAAGTGCTTTGTAAATGTTAAAATGCCATATAAGCCGGGCACGGTGGCTCATGCCTGTAATGCTAGCGCTTCGGGAGGCTGAGGCAGGTAGATCACTTGAGGTCATGAGTTCAAGACCAGCCTGGCCAACATGGTGAAACCTCGTCTCTACTAAAAATACAAAAATTAGCTGGGCGTGGTGGCGGGTGCCTGTAATCCCAGCTACTCAGGAGGCTGAGACAGGTGACTTGCTTGAACCCAGGAGGCGGAGGTTGCAGTGAGCCGAGATCACGCCGCTGCACTCCAACCTGGGCAACAGAGCAAGACTCCATTCCAAAAAAATATACAAATAAATAAATAAAATAAAAATAAAATTCCACACAAATCAACTAAGTAATTATCCTGTTTTTCATACACCACCTACCCCCTCCCAGAAAGAACTGTTCTGATTTTTCCTCTTTAGACACTCCAGGGAAGTTCCCCAACTTCAAACAAAAAATGTCACGACCATGTCTTCAAACACAGGCATCATTATTTTTACAACTAGGCTCCACCCCCTCTTGTTTCCATATAGGAACATACACTTTTCCCAGCATGACGTCACCTCATTCCTCACGCCAACCTGCAGAGGTAAGTGCAGAGGGCTTCACTGCCCTGGCATGTTTTTTTTTTTTTAGAGATAGGATCTTGCTCTATTGCCCAGGCTGGAGTGTACCTTAAACTCCTGGGCTCCAGCGATCCTCCCACCGCAGCCACCCAGATAGCTGGGATTACAGATGCACACCACTACACCTGGCTGATTTTTTAATTTTTCAGTTTTTAGCAGAAACGGGGTCTTGCTTTGTTGCCTAGGCTGGTATCAAACTCCTGGGCTGAAGTGATCCTCCTGCCTTGGGCTTCCCAAAGGACTGGGATTATAGGCATAAGCCACCACCCTTGGCCTGCTCTGGCTTTCCAACAGGGAAACTGAGGCCCAGGCTTGGCGACTTGCCCAAGGCTTGAGTGTCAAGACAGACTCCTGGTTGTACCGCAGGTCATTTCACCACTGAGAGCCTTGATGTTCTCCTCATCCTTAAAGAAGATGTCTCATTACAGTTATTGTCAGACGTTCTACGGAATTGGTCCAGCCAAGAGCCTTGCTGTTGCGATGGCCACTGTAGTCCTGTGGTCAGCGTGGGCTGCTGTTGACCATCTGCACAGGAGTGGGTAGCATATTTCAGATACCGGGGTGCCTCTAAGAATGCCTAGAACTTCTTGGTCACTGGAGCCAGATTTCAGCAATTAGGAGATTATTACTCAGGTGGGAGAATGACTGGGTAATTCCAGGAGACACGAGGGAGCAGGGCCAGGCATAACCAATTTTTCTGCCATATACTATTCTTCCAGGTTAAGGACAAAGTCTTTCTGAGGCTTAAAAGCAGTGTCCTGCTCATAGAAGGCCCTCCATCTGGGCTGAGCACTGTGATTCATGCCTGTAATCCCAGCATTTTGGGAGGCCAAGGCGGGTGGATCACCTGAGGTCAGGAGTTCAAGACCAGCCTGACCAACATGGTGAAATCCCGTCTCTACTGAAAAAATACAAAATTAGCTGGGCGTGGTGGTGGGTGCCTGTAATTCCACTACTTGGGAGGCTGAGGCAGGAAAATCGCTTGAACCCAGGAGGCAGGGGTTGCAGTGAGCTGAGATCACTCCATCACACTCCAGCCTGGACAACAAGAGCAAAACTCCATCTCAAAAAATAAAAAAAATTAAAAAATTTTAAAAAAAGAAGGCCCTCCATCTGAAGAATGAATGAATGAATGAATGAGCAGTGCAGAGGCAGGCCCATCGAGAGAGCATCGTGAGGTCCTAACTTTCTTGGCAACATTTCCCACAAGACACCACATCCTACCAACAGGCATGAACCCTCCCAGGAAGTGGGCACCAGCCAAGTATGATCTAAAGGGCACTAAAACCACCACCACCTTCCCCCGCATCCTAGCCAAGAACCTTGCCCAACCGTATTTGGTGCTGAGTTCACAGCAGAGGTTTGTTTCCCACGCAGAGTATCACGGAAACTCTGGGTAAAAAGAGACTTCGTAGGTCACTGGGTCCAGGCCTCTCACCAGCTGCTATGGGAATTAGTTCTGTTTGACAACTTGTATGGAGCCTCTCTCTGTGCCAGACTCCAGACTGAGAGCTGGGACTCTGGAGAAGATGAACGCTTGCTCTCTGCCTTGATGAGCTTTTGCTCACTCCTTCGAACACCACATAGCTCCTAAGTGCCCACTCCACTGCACTCACTCACCCTCGTTACTACTCTATCCTTTTTTCTGTTGTTTGTTTAAGACAGGGTTTTGCTTTGTTGCCCAGGCTAGAGTGTGGTGGTGCCAACATAACTCACTGCAGCCTTGACCTCCCAGGCTCAAGCAATACTCTTCACCTCAGCCTCCTGAGTAGCTGGGACCACAGGTGTGCACCACTACACCCAGTTAATATACATATATTTTAGTAGAGATGAGGTTTTGTTATGTGGCCCGGGCTAGTCTCGAACTTCTGGACTCAAGTGATCCTCCCCACCTCAGCCTCCCAAAGTGCTGGGATTATAGGTGTGAACCACCACAACTGGCCTAGTCTGTTCTTTTTAATTGTTTACTTGTGGTGTGTTGTCTCTGACTCTATAACCTCTATGAAGGCAGGGACCTTGTCTCTTTCTGTTACCGCTGAATTACCAGGGTCTAGCACAGAGCCTGGTACATGACAGATGCTTAATAAATACCTTCTAAGTTGAATGAATGAATAATTCAGGAATGAATGAATTTGGTGCTGAGGATACAAGATACGTTACATCACCCACCAAGCCAACCAAAGTACTTTAAATACCAGGAAAGCAAGGATGTCAAAAAAATGAGAAAAAGATTTTAGGAATTTAAACCTTGAATAGTATTCTTTTCTATATGAATGATGTATTTTTTTCACAATACAAAACGTTTTGTTGTTTTGTGTTTTTTTGTTTTTTTTTTTTGTTTGTTTGTTTTTTGAGACGGAGTCTCGCTCTGTCGCCCAGGCTGGAGTGCAGTGGCCTGATCTCAGCTCACTGCAAGCTCCGCCTCCTGGGTTTACGCCATTCTCCTGCCTCAGCCTTGTGAGTAGCTGGGACTACAGGCGCCCGCCACCTTGCCTATCTAGTTTTTTGTATTTTTTAGTAGAGACGGGGTTTCACCGTGTTAGCCAGGATGGTCTCGATCTCCTGACCTCGTGATCCGCCCATCTTGGCCTCCCAAAGTGCTGGGATTACAGGCTTCAGCCACCGCGCCCGGCCTGTTGTTTTGTTTTTGAGACAGGGTCTCACTCTGTCACCCATGCTAGAGTGCAGTGGTGCCATTTCCACTCACTCTGCCTCCCAGGCTCAAGCAATCCTCCGGCCTCAGCTTCCCAAGTAGCTGGGACTACAGGTGTGCGCCACCACACCTGGTCAATTTTTTGTATTTTTTTGTAGAGATGGGGTTTTACCATATTACCCAGACTGGTCTCAAACTCCTGGACCCAAGCAATGCACCTGCTTCCACCTCCCAAAGTATTGAAATTACAGGGGTGAGCCACTGCACCTGGAACAAAAATAATTTAAAGAGTAAAAAAAGCTGGCAAAAAATATTGACTGAGATGTTGACCATATGTTACATTCTTCCTATTTCAGGTACTTTACACAAACCAGCCCTATTGGAAATGTGCTTTGCTTTTCTTTCTTGTGAAATGATAAAATGTCATGCACACACACACAATTTGATATCACTGATAAGTCAATGTAGATATCAATCTCAGAACATTATGGACTTCTTTTCACTTGAATTGTTTTTATTTTTGTTTTTGCTTTTGAGACAGAGTCTTGCGCTGTCACCCAGGCTGGAGTGCAGTGGCGCAATCTCGGCTCACTGCAACCTCTGCCTCCCGGGTTCAAGCGATTCTCCTGCCTCAGCCACCCAAGTAGCTAGGATTACAGGCGTGCGCCACCACACCCAGCTAATTTTTTGTATTTTTAGTAAAGACAAGATTTCACCATGCTGGCCAGGCTGCTCTCGAACTCTTGGCCTCAAATGATCCACTTGCCTCAGCCTCCCAAAGTGCTGGGATTACAGGCGTGAGCCACCGCGCCCGGCTGAATTGTTTTTATTTTGGATGTCAGGTGAAGGTAGAGTGTCCAGATAATCTGTGCTTACAGCTACCAAAGGGCCTTAATCCAAGAACTCATAAAGTCCCCGGACTCAACAGGGCGTGGTGGCTCACGCCTGTAATCCCAACACTTTGGGAGGCTGAGGTGGGCAGATCACGAGGTCAGGAGATCAAGACCATCCTGGCTAACACGGTGAAACCTCGTCTCTACTAAAAATACAAAAAAATTAGCCGGGCGAGGTGGTGGGCGCCTGTAGTCCCAGCTACTCGGGAGGCTGAGGCAGGAGAATGGCGTGAACTCGGGAGGCAGAGCTTGCAGTGAGCCGAGATCGTGCCCTGCACTCCAGCCTGGATGACAGGGTGAGACTCTGTCTCAAAGAAAAAAAAAGTCCCCAGACTCTAGTTGAAGCTGCTATGACATGTCAATCAAGTGCAAGAAGCCCTCCAAAGCCAGGGACTCATCACTGCCCTGCTCCTGGAAAGACCCATCTATCCATTCACTTATTCACCCACCACTCAGTCACTCAGAAACATTTACTGAGCAACTGTCACCACTCAAGCACTGTTCTAGGACTACAACATAGCCTTGAACACCACACACCATTTCCCTGCTTTTATGAAACTTTCATTCTATTTGGAGGAGACAGACATTAAACAAGTAAAAACAATGTACTTCAGATGTTGATAAGTGCGTGGAGAAAAATAAGTCAGGGGGCCGGGCATGGTAGCTCACCATTTGTTGGGCTTCTGCAATGAAGGGCATGTTCTATATCTGCACTGTCCAATACAGTGGCCACTGGCCACATGGGACTATTAAGCAATTGAAATATGACTGGCTGGGTGCAGTGGCTCATGCCTATAACCCCAATACTTTGAGAGGATGAGGCGGGAGGATGGCTTGAACCCAGGAGTTCAAGGCCAATCTGGGCACCATAGTGAGACCCTGTCTCTACAAAAAAATAACATGTTTTTTGGCTGAGGTGGGAGGATCGCTTGAGCCCGGAAGGTGGAGGCTGCAGTGAGCTGTGATCAAAGCAATGCACGCCAGCCTTGGTGACAGAGCAAGACGCTGTCTCAAAATAAATAAATAAATAAATAAATACAGCCTAGAGGGGCCTCATTCACAGCAGCCCAGTGCTTAGTCTGAGAGGGGAGGAGCCAGAGGCCCTGGTAACCTCCCGGATCTGCTAGACTTCGTAACAGTAGTGTCAGGAGAAACTGCATGAGTCACGCCAACTGGCACCTGGGTGGGGCTGGTGACTGGCTAGTCTAAGGCTTTACAAACAGATGAGCAAACAGCCTTCAGGAGCAGTGACTAACTCCATCATTAGAGCTGCTGCTGGGCCTGGAACTCAAGCCCCTGCTTTTCATGCCCATGGAGTATCTGGTCGGGTGTCTGTGGGGCAGTTACTGCGATTCTGTCTATCTGAGAAGGTGGCAAGGCCTGTCAGTTAAGAGCAACCCACCCTGCCTGGATTTGGACCCCAGCCTCACTTGCCGCCTGCATAACCTGGCAAGTTTCTTGATCATTCCATGCCTCAGTTTTCCCACCAATAAAATGGGGACAGAGGTTCCTACCTCCTATAGCTGTCCTGAGGATTAGATGGCAATCACATGTAACATGCTTAGAACAGAGGTCAGCAAACATTTTCTGTAAAGAGGTAAGAATTTACTATTTGCAATTACTCAGCTTTGTCCTTGTAGGAGGAAAGCAGCCACAGATAATCCATAAATGAATGGGCACGGCTGTGTTCTACTAAAGGTTTATTTACAAAAAAAAAAAAAGGTTGGCCAGGCTCGGTGGCTCACACCTGTAATTCCAGCACTTTGGGAGGCCAAGGCGGGTGGATCACGAGGATAGGAGTTCAAGACCAGCCTGGCCAAGATGGTGATACCCCATCTCTACCAAAAATACAAAACAATTAGCTGGGCATGGTGGCAGGTGCCCATAATCCCAGCTACTCGGGAGGCTGAGGCAGAGAATTGCTTGAACCAGGGAGGTGGAGGCTGCAGTGAGCTGAGATGGCACCACTGTACTCCAGCCTGGGCAACAGAGCGAGACTCCATCCAAAAAAAAAAAAGGCCGGGCCCAGTGGCTCATGCCTGTAATCCCAGCACTTTGGGAGGCCAAGGTGGGTGGATCACGAGGTCAGGAGATCGAGACCATCCTGGCTAACACGGTGAAACCTCATCTCTACTAAAAATATAAAAAATTAGCCGGGCGTAGTGGCGGGCGCCTGTAGTCCCAGCTACTTGGGAGGCTGAGGCAGAAGAACGGCGTGAACCCAGGAGGCAGAGCTTGCAGTCAGCCGACATCGTGCCACTGCACTCTAGCCTGGGCGACGGAGCGAGACTCTGTCTCATAAAAAAAAAAAAAGAAAGAAAGAAAAAAAAAAAAAGGCTGGATTTAGCATAGGAGTTGTTTGCAGATCCTTGGCTCAAAACACTGCCTGAGGCCAGGTGCGGTGGCTCACACCCATAATTCCAGCACTTTGGAGGCCAGAGGCGGGTGGATCACCTGAGGTCAGGAGTTGAAGACCAGCCTGGCCAACATTGCGAAACCCTGACTCTACTAAAAATGCAAAAATTAGCCGAGTATGGTGTCAGATGCCTGTAATCCCAGCTACTTGGGGGGATAAGGCAGGAGAATCGCTTGAATCCAGGAGTCAGAGGTTGAAGTGAGCCGAGATCATGCCACTGCACTCCAGTCTGGGTGACAGAGTGAGACCCTGTCTCAAAAAATAAAAAGGCCGGGCATGGTGGCTCACATCTGTAATCCCAGCACTTTGAGAGGCCGAGGCAGGCTGATCACCTGAGGTCAGGAGTTCGAGACCAGCCTGGCCAATGTGGTGAAACCCTGTCTTTACTAAAAATACAAAAATTAGCCGGGCATGGTGGCGCGCACCTGTAATCCCAGCTACTCGGGAAGCTGAGGCACAAGAATTGCTTGAACCCAAGAGGCAGAGGTTGCAGTGAGCCGAGATCACACCACTGTACTTCAGCCTGGGCGACAGAGCTAGATTCCGTCTCAGAAAAATAAAATAAAAAGGAGTCACCTCCCCCAAGAGGCCTATGGACCACCCCATCTGAGTAGGCTACTCTTCCTTCTCTATCTTACCATCTTGTTTGTTTCCGTCCAGTAGTTAGGGCTACCTCCGATAATCCTATTTGTCTCTTTACTGTTTAGTGCGTCTCGCTTGACTAGAAGCTCCATGAAAGCAGAGACCCTACCTGCTTCCTTTGCCACTAGAACCCCAAGGCCTGGTATGTGATGATCCCTCAGGGCCCATTTGCTTCCCTTCCTCCTCCTCTAAGGGTGGAGACAGAACATCAGAAGGTCTAGGCAGACCCAGACCCAAACAATATAAAAGGAAACCAGATTGTGACAAAGGTCAGAGGCTGAAAAGTTATTTCCGCCTTTTATCCCTCTAAATTCTTCACTTCCTGAAAAAACAAACAAGAAAAAGCCACTGAGGGCCCCTGGACTTAATCCAGGCCTGAGTTGCTGGGCAGAGGTCAGTCTTGTCCAGACATGGGAAAAAAATAACTCAAGTCAGACGGGTGGGTCACCAGAGAAAGAATCCAGCCTGCGAATGGCCTGTGCGAGCTTCAGCTCTGTCCAGACCTGCCTCCCTCTGGTGATGCCTTTAAAGGTGGTAAGTGACCTGGACAAATGGGCTTAGAAGATAAGAGGGAAAACAAATATCACAGGTCAGATGGTTATGTGTCTTTCAAGTTTAATACCGTCTACTGGACTGAAAGACGTCCAAAGAATAGTTACTCAACTACATAAATTCCCTTTTTTTTTTTTTTTTTTTTTTTTTTTTTGAGACAGAGTCTCGATATGTTGCCCATGCTGGAGTGCAATGGTATGATCTTGGCTCACCACAACCTCTGCCTCCCAGGCTCAAGTCATTCTCCTGCCTCAGCTTCCCAAGGAAGCTACAGGAATGTGCCACCACGCTCAGCTAATTTTTGTATTGTTAGTAGAGATGGGGTTTCACCATGTTGACCAGGCTGGTCTCGTACTCCTGACCTCAGGTGATCCACCCACCTCGGCCTCCCAAAGTGCTGGGATTACAGGTGTGAGCCACCGTGCCCAGCCAACTACATAAATTCCTAACAATGTATCTCCAGAAAGTATAGGCACAACGGCACATGCAGTCATGCCTGTAATCAAGTGCTCTGGGAGGCCAAGGCAGGAAGATCCCTTGAGCCCAGGAGTTTGAGACCAGCCTGGACAACATAGCAAGACTCTGTCTCTACAAAATATACAAAAATTGGGCGGGGTATGGTGGCTCAGGCCTGCAGGCCCAGCACCTTGGGTGACCAAGGCAGGAGGATCGATTGAGCTCAGGAGTTTGGGACCAGCCTGGACAACATAACCAGACCCCGTCTCTACTTAAAATCAAGAAAATTAGCCAGACGTGGTTGCATGCGCCTGTAGTCCCAGCACTTTGGGAGGCCAAGGCGGGTGGATCACCTGAGGTCAGGAGTTTGAGACCAGCCTGACCAACACGGTAAAATCTCATCTCTACTAAAAATACAAAAATTAGTATTTTGTATTTTTAGTAGAGGCATGGTGGTGCACAAGTACATATGGTGGTGCACACCTGTAGTCCCAGCTACTTGGGAGGCTGAGGCAGGAGAATGGATTAAACCTGAGAGGTGGAGGTTGCAGTGAGCCGAGATTGCACCACTGCACTAAAGCCTGGGCAACAGAATAAGACTAAAAAAAGGAAGAAAGAAAGAAAGAGAGAGAGAGAGAGAGAGAGAGAAAGAAAGAAAGAAAGAAAGAAAGAAAGAAAGAAAGAAAGAAAGAAAGAGAGAAAGAGAGAGAGAGAAAGAGAGAAAGAGAGAAAGGGAGGGAGGGAAGGAAGGAGGGAGGGAAGGAGATAGAGGGAGAGAAAAGAAAAGAAAACAAAACAAAAGAAGCCAGGTGTGGTTGCATGCACCTGTAGTCCCTGCACTTTGGGAGGCCAAGGCAGGAAGATCAATCAAGGCCAGGAGTTTGAGATTGCAGAAGGAAACCCTGTCTCTAAAAAAAAAAAAAAAAAAAAAATCAGGGTCCAGTTCCACCACAAGAGCATCTCCAGGGGCTGCTGAGTTTTGTCTCTATCATTCCAAGTCGTCCCTGCTCCAGACCAAGTCCCACCATCTGGCAGTCAGGTCAGTTCAAACACAGTCACATCAGGGCCCTTCCAAGTTCTTTTTTTTTGTTTGTTTGTTTTTTGAGACGGAGTCTCGCTCTGTCGCCCAGGCTGGAGTGCAGTGGCCTGATCTCAGCTCACTGCAAGCTCCGCCTCCCGGGTTCACGCCATTCTCCTGCCTCAGCCTCCCGAGTAGCTGGGACTACAGGTGCCCGCCATCTCGCCTGGCTAGTTTTTTGTATTTTTTAGTAGAGACGGGGTTTCACCGTGTCAGCCAGGATGGTCTCGATCTCCTGACCTCGTGATCCGCCCGTCTCGGCCTCCCAAAGTGCTGGGATTACAGGCTTGAGCCACCGCGCCCGGCCCCCTTCCAGGTTCTTTCCTTGAGTGCCCCTTGAGGAGGCTGGAGGAGAGGCCAAAGACATTTGCACCTGAGACTCCAGAGTCTAGATTTACAACCACTATGTTACAGCTGCCAGTGTGGCTGCAAGGACACTTCATTCATTCATTCACTTATTCATTCAAAATAGATATAGCATCTGCTGTGTGCCAGATGCCATTCTAGGTTCTAGGGAAACAAGGCAAAGCCCCTGTTTTCCAAAGCATCCACATTCTAGGAAAGACTGCTACCAGCCTGGCACGGTGGCTCACATCTGTAATCCCAATACTTTGGGAGGCCGAGGTGGGCAGATCACTTGAGGTTAGGAGTTCGAGACCAGCCTGGCCAACATAGTGAAACCCCATTTCTACTAAAACTACAAATCAGCCAGGCATGGTGGCACATGCCTGTAGTCCCAGCTACTCAGGAGGCTGAGGCAGGAGAATCGCTTGAACCTGGGAGGCAGAGGTTGTGGTGAGCCGAGATCGCACCACTGCACTCCAGCCAGGGCAATAGAGTGAGTCTCTATTTCAAAAAAAAAAAGACTGCTACTAAACAAGAAAATAACCAAACCAGATGACTTCAGGTGGTGGTAAGAGCTTTGAAAGAATAAGCAAGGGCCGGGCGCGGTGGCTCACGCTTGTAATCCCAGCACTTTGGGAGGCTGAGGTGGGCGGATCACGAGCTCAGGAGATCGAGACTATCCTGGCTAACACGGTGAAACCCCATCTCTACTAAAAATACAAAAAAATTAGCCAGGCGAGGTGGCAGGCGCCTGTAGTCCCAGCTATTCAGGAGGCTGAGGCAGGAGAATGGCGTGAACCCGGGAGGCGGAGCTTGCAGTGAGCCGAGATCGCGCCACTGCACTCCAGCCTGGGCAACAGAGCGAGACTCCACCTCAAAAAAAAAAAAAAAAAAAGAAAGAATAAGCAAGGTAACTAACTGGTCAGAGAAAGAGAGATGGGCGCATTCCCTCAGATAGACAGCCCCAGAGGTCTGCCTCTCTGACGTGACATTTGAGCAGAGACCCAACAGGAAAAGGAAGAGGCAGCCCTATTAAGAAGGAAGAGGAGTCCAGGTGAAGAGAATGGCAGATGCAAAGGCCCTGAGGCAGAAACAATCTTGGTATGCTGGAAGGATAGGAAGGCAGCCAGTGCAGCTGGAGCAGGATAGGTTAGGGCGGGTCGAGGTGATGAGGGCCTGGAAAGAGGGGCTGGGGTTGAATCACCAGATCCTGTTGGTTGCTATGGAAGAGCCTGGAGTTTATTCTCAGAGCAATGAGAAACCACTGGAAAGTTGCTTTTTGTTTTTTTGTTTTTCAGACAAAGACTACCTCTGTCACCCAGGCTAGACTGCAGTGGTGCAATCTCGGCTCACTGTAACCTCTGCCTCCCGGGTTCAAGCGATTCTCCTGCCTCAGGCTTCCCGGTAGCTGGGATTACAGGCACATGCCACCACACCCATCTAATTTTTTTTTTTTTTCTTTTGAGACGGAGTCTCGCTCTGTCGCCCAGGCCGGAGTGCAGTGGCGCGATCTCGGCTCACTACAACCTCCACCTCCCAGGTTCAAGCGATTCTCCAGTCTCAGCCTCCCGAGTAGCTGGGACTACAGGTGCGTGCCACCACGCCTGGCTAATTTTTTGTATTTTTGGTAGAGAGAGGATTTCACCATGTTAGCCAGGATGGTCTCAATCTCCTGACCTTGTGATCCACCCGCCTCAGCCTCCCAAAGTGCTGGGATTATAGGCGTGAGCCACTGCACCTGGTCAGCCACGGGAAAGTTTTATGTAAGCAAGGGAGTGATCTGTTTTATCATTTGGAAGGATAAACACCTCTTCTTCTTCCTCCTCTGTTTTTAGAGATGGAGTCTAGTTCTGTCACCCAGGCTGGAGCCCAGTGGCACAATCACAGCCTACTGTAACCTCAAACTCCTGGACTCAAGTGATCCTCCCGCCTCAGCATCCCAAAGTGCTGGGATTATAGGCATGAGTCACCATGCCTGGTCACACTTCTCATTCTTTTTTTTTTTTTTTTTTTTGAGACGGAGTCTCGCTCTGTCGCCCAGGCTGGAGTGCAGTGGCCGGATCTCAGCTCACTGCAAGCTCCGCCTCCTGGGTTCACGCCATTCTCCCGCCTCAGCCTCCCGAGTAGCTGGGACCACAGGCGCCCGCCACCTCGCCCGGCTAATTTTTTGTATTTTTTAGTAGAGACGGGGTTTCACCGTGTTAGCCAGCATGGTCTCGATCTCCTGACCTCGTGATCCGCCCATCTCGGCCTCCCAAAGTGCTGGGATTACAGGCTTGAGCCACCGCGCCCGGCCCACACTTCTCATTCTTTAAGCCAGACCTCATTTGTCACCTCCCCCATCCCCCACCCCACCCCACAGACTGTCCTATAATGCCCATACAACAGGTCACTGTTTAGAAAGTGCTACAAAGTTACAAACACAGTCCCTTCTGAGCCTCCCACCAATGTTGGTGGGTACAAGGTCAAAAAAAAAAAAAAAAATCTCTTCTATCAAAGAGGCATAGGAGACTTTTTAGTTACAGGGCCCAATTATAGTTGTCCTAAAAAGATGCCAAAAGTACCCTTAAACACTTAGCAAAGATTCAAGAACGATGAATCTCACATTCTTTGTATGGGAAATGAGGAACTTGACATCTTCAGTATAATGGATTCCACTAAAATAAGATGACGATCAATAGGAACCAACTAAAAAAATACTGGACAAGCTATTATTGAAAGGCTGAAATTCAGCTGACATAAGCAGTATTAATATTGAGATAGAAAATAATTCGCATTGAATCCACCGCAACTTTTGTTTTCTGATGTGGGTCTCTTCTAATTTTTTTTTTCTTCTGAACATTGAGAACAATCCAATTTGAAGGCCACAATGCCCAAATCTACACTCATGTTTTGTCCTACATCCTTGGTTTAATTAAATCTCTATTCTAAAATTGAAAAACAGAAAACATTGCAGATAAAACTTTACGGCAGGGTCTTGTGTTTTGCAAGATTCCTAAGCTCCAAATGCTACAAGGAACCCTGCCTGAGTGCTGGCAGCTTTTCTGTCTTGACTGGGCAGCAGTTGTACATATTTCTGTAGAAATTGATGGAGTTGTATACTTTCCTGTAATTCTACCCAATACAAAAGATTCTAATACTTGGCTGGCTACCATGTATTGTGACTGTCTAGCCACAATGCCAGACACTGTCCTAGACACATCACACGATTCTCAGCTACTCCCTGCACCATCCTATTCCCATTTTACTGCTGAAGGATCTGAGACTCAGAGAAGGCAAGCCACTTACCAAAGGTCCCACAGCAATAAACAGACAAGGCAGAATTCGGTTTCAAGTTGGTCTAACTGTATGTGAAGGCTGAAATGCCTGGGAGGCAGGCACCTCATACCAGAACGTTAGGCGTGGAGGGGGTGCTCGCAATCCCTTCATTTAACAGATGAGGCTATTGAAAGACTGTCTTGGTCAACAGCTGGAAGACAAACCCACCACGGTCCGGACTGCCATTCTAGTGTCCTTTTGGCCCGGCTGGGTCCCACTGGATTGGACGAGGACGCGTTGGAGGAGGGAGCAGGAATAAGAAAGATCCCCTTCCCACCTGCTGTTCCCCAGAGCCGGGAGCACCCCGCGCCGCGCGGGGCGTGAGAGTGGATAGCGGCCAAGCCGAGCCTCCAGCAGCCGGCTCCCTCCGTGCGCCCTAGGACCCCAGGGGCACCGTCCCCGCGCGCGCCCCCCGCAGCCCTACCTGGATGGACCGCGGGCTGCCGGCTGGGCCTGCCGAGCTGGAGCGCACTGGCGCTGGACTCGCTCATGGCTGCGCCCCGCGCTCCTCAGAGGCTGCCGCGGACCCTCTCCACCCGCGGCCGCCGCCGCCTCCGCCTCCCCAGCCTTCCCTCGCGGAGCCGGGATTCCAGGTTCCGGCGCTGACATCACAGAGGCCGGGGCGGGGCGCCCAAGCCTTCCCTTCTCACGCCCGCCGCCCGCTGGACCCCGCGAGGAGCCGAGCACAGAGACCGGAGAGGGGCTGCAGAGCCCGGGAGATCCGGCAAGGCTCCATCCAGCGGCGGCGACAAGCAGCGACCTCCCTGCTGTCTCACTGAGTTTAAAACATCACAATAGAATGGGCACAATGGGAGCCCAGTCCCCACCAGTACCCGGTACACCCATGTAATGAACATGCACATGGGCCCGCTGCAACTAAAATCTAATCTAATCTAATCTAATAAAGAAATAAATAACGAAAATAACCGGTTGGGCGCTGTGGCTCACGCCTGTAATCCTCTCATTTTGGGAGGCCGAGGCTGGAGGATCGTGTGAGCCCACAAGTTTGAGACCAGCGTAGCCAACACAGTGAGACCCCCATCTCTAAAATTAAAAAATAAAAAATCCACACACACACACACACACAAACCCCAAGATTCCAAATAAGTGCATTTAGTAAGTTACCATTTGGGAACAAAAAGGAAAACAAAAAATATATTTGTACGTGTTTGTAAACGCCTAAGCTATCTCCCTAGAGAGTGCAAGAAACTGGCTACCTGTGGTAGCCCTGGATGGGGAGCTAGAGGGCCGAGTGAAGAGAAAACTACATGCAGAGTTTGTCTTTTACGTTTTACACTATAGCCTCGCTTCATCTCTACCTCTGTACGTGTGCAGCTTAAAAACATAACATTGCCAGGCACAGTGACTCACGCCTGTAATCTCAGCACTTTGAGAGGCCGAGGCGGGCAGATTACCTGACATCAGGAGTTAGAGACCAGCCTGACCAACGCGGTGAAACCCTGTCTGTACTAAAAATACAAACTTAGCCAGGCACGGTGGCACACGCCTGTAGTCCCAGCTACCCTGGAGGCTGAGGCAGGAGAATCTCTGGAACCCAGGAGGCAGAGATTGCAGTGAGCCGAGATCACACCACCGCACTCCAACCTCGGCGACAGAGCACAGAGCGAGAATCCATCTCAAAAAAAATAATAATAAATAATAAAAAATAAAAAATTTTTTTAAAAACCATGAAATTAAAAATAATTGCTAGGCCGGGCGCGGTGGCTCAAGCCTGTAATCCCAGCACTTTGGGAGGCCGAGACGGGCGGATCACGAGGTCAGGAGATCGAGACCATCCTGGCTAACACAGTGAAACCCCGTCTCTACTAAAAATACAAAAAATTAGCCGGGCGTGGTGGCGGCGCCTGTAGTCCCAGCTACTCGGGAGGCTGAGGCAGGAGAATGGCGTAAACCCGGGAGGCGGAGCTTGCAGTGAGCCGAGATCGCGCCACTGCACTCCAGCCTGGGCGACAGAGCGAGACTCCGCCTCAAAAAAAAAAAAAAAAAAAAAAAAAAAAATAATTGCTAGTGACCAGCCTGGACAACATGGGGAAATCCCATCTCAATTTTAAAAAAAAGAAAGAAAGAAAGAAAAGTAATTGCTAAATATAAATAAATGGCTAAATAAATAAATGGGGAAAATGGAGAGAAATCTCCTGTGCAGATTTTGAAATCATTTATGTAGATACTTCAAGGACAGAGAGTTTAGCTCCCTACTCCTTAAGTGTGGGTTGCCTGTAGTGACATCCTTCCAAAGAGTGCAGTATGGAAGTGGTGGTGGAAGAGGGCAGGGTGGCCTTTACAGTAGATAACACCTGAAAACACTGTCTCAGACAAATGATCAAAGTTAACATCAGCTGGGCTCCGTGGCTCACACCTGTAATCCCAGCACTTTGGGAGGCCAAGGCAGTTGGATCACTTGAGGTCAGGAGTTCGAGACCAGCCTGGCCAACATGGCAAAAACCCATGTCTACTAAAAATACAAAAAAATTAGCTGGGCATGGTGGCGGGCACCTGTAATCCCAGCTACTCAGAAGGCTGAAGCAGGAGAATCTCTTGAACCCAGGATGTGGGCGTTGCAGTGAGCCAAGATTGCACTACTGCACTCCAGCCTGGGCAACAGAGTGAGACTCCATCTCAAAATTAATTAATGAATTAATTAACATCAACAACATTAAGCTATGTGGCTAGTACGCACTCTTCATACGATGTGATGAGAAGGGCACTTTACCTCTGTGGTCACAAGAAAAATATCAGACAAATTCAACCGAGGGGTGTTCTACAGAATACCTGGTTAGTACTCATCAAAACTGTCAAGGTCATTTTTTAAAAAAGGAGGCTGGACTCTGTGGCTCATGCCTGTAATCCCAGCGCTTTAGGAGGCTGAGGTGGGAGAATGGCTTCAGCCCAGGAGTTGGAGACTAGCCTAAGCAACATATTGAGACCCCATCTCTACAAAAAAGTTTAAAAATTAGCTGAATGTGGTGGAGCATGCCTGTAATCTGAGCTACTCAGTTCCTGGAACACAAGTTAAAACACATTAAAAACTATAGAAATCTGAATAAAGTAGGGACTTCAGTTAATAGTCATGTATCAATCTTGGTTCATTAATTGTGAGAAATGTACCATATTGATGTAGCATGTTAACAGTAGGGGAAACGGCGTGGGCCGTGGGAAAACTCGCATTCTCATCCTCAAAGGCTTTCTGTAGATCTAAAACTATTCCAAAACAGAAAATTACGTGTGTGGGTAAGTAATTTCCTGGCTCAAAATAAAAGCTATTATTTATTTATTTTGAGACAGCGTCTTGCTCTGTCGCCCAGGCTGGTGTGCAGTGGCAAAATCTGGTCTCGTTGCAACCTCCGCCTCCTGGGGTCAAGCAATTCTCCTGACTCAGCCTCCTGAGTAGCTGGGATTACAGGCACCTGCCACCATGCCGGCTAATTTATGTATTTTTAGTAGAGACGGGGTTTCGCCATGTTGGCCAGGCTGGTCTCAAACTCCTGACCTCAAGCGATTTGCTGGTCTTGGCCTCCCAAAGTGCTGGGATGACAGGTATGAGCCACTGTGCCCAGCTGATAAAGCTATTTTTATTGTGGTTAATGGTAAGGTCACTGGATGGGAACCTGGTTTCAGATTATTTCCTGTGTGAGCTGGACCACATGACACAACCTTTCTGAGCCTGTTTTCTTATCTGTAAAATGGGGATATAAGACTAGAGCTTAGGTCCCAGGACTGTAGCAACAGCAATTGCCTAGAGACAGCCTAAATTTCTGTTGACAGGAGAGAGGTTAAATAAATTTTGACACATCTGTCCAGCAATTACATAGCTCTATATGGAGATCTATAGAAAATTATGTTTATAGAAGGTATATTATTAGGTGAAAAAGCAAGGTGGAGGCTGGGCGTGGTGGCTCATGCTTATAACCCCAGCATTTTGGGAGGCTGAGGCAGGAGGGTCACTTGAGTCCAGGAGTTTAAGACCAGCCTGGGCAACATAGTGAGATCCCCATCTCTACAAAGATAAAATGTATCCAGGTGTGGTGGCATACAACCTGCAGCCCTGGCTACTTAGGAGGCTAAGGCAGGGGGATTGCTTGAGCCCAGGAGTTCAAGGTTACAGTGAGCTATGCTTATGACACTGCCCTCCAGGAGAGAGTGAGACACCATCCAAAAAAAAAAAAGTGTTGAAAAATACAAGAATATATATGTATCTGTTTGTAAATGCATCATACATCTCAGGACAAGGGCAGGGGGATTTTTACTAATTACCCTTTTTTTTACTCCATAGACATACTACTGATACATACTCAAATGTTAAAAAATGATCTTTAAGCCTGTGGCACAGAGGAAGTGTCAGGAAATGATGGCTATTTCTACTGCGAGACAATTCCTCCCTCTTCCCTTCCTTACTGGAGGCCACCTTCCAACCCACGGTCCCAGCCTGCAGATCTGGAAACGGATGGATGAAATCCAGTTGTTCTGCATGTGGAAGATGGAATGGCATGGAGGCGAGTGGGATTGTGTAGTGACCCTAGAGAGAAGACCCAGCACTTCCTGATGGCTGCACCTGGCACCTGGCACCTGGCCCTTGCTTCACTCTGCATCCTGAGCCAGAGAGACCTCAGTTATTTTTCCAAGAGCAGAAGAATGAGCCAGCCTCCCAAAGGAGATTCCCTGCTCCCAGGAGACAATTTTACAGGAATAGAAATAGGATAGTTCTTCAGGAAGCAACAGTCACTAAAATCTCCTGTTAGAAGGAATAGAAGAGGAGGAAGGCAGGCAGAGGGATACAAAGAAATTCAGACAGAGGGATGGTGAGTAGGACAGAAAGACGGGCAGAATTATCAATTCATGTGTTGCTTTATTTCAAGGGGAGACACAAATGTCGCCACAGCACCCCCTATCGCCTCTCTCAATCCTAGCACTTTATTTTTACCGCTTGTTTTGTTTTGTTTTGTTTTGTTTGTTTGTTTTGAGACAGAGTCTTGCTCTGTTACCCAGGCTGGAGTGTAGTGGCACAATCTCGGCTCACTGCAACCTCTGTCTCCCCGGTTCCAGCGATTCTCCTGCCTCAGCCTCCCGAGTAGCTGGGACTACAGGCACACACCACCACGCCCGGCTAATTTTTATGTTTTGTAGTAGAGATGGGGGTTCCACCATATTGGCCAGGCTGGTCTGGAACCCCTGACCTCGTGATCCACCCGCCTCAGTCTCCCAAAGTGCTGGGATTACAGTCGTGAACCACCGCACCCAGCCAATTGTTCTGTTTCTCACACTAGAATATAAGCTTGGTAAGGGCTCCCTTTTACTATTAGGGGGAAAACAACAACAACTGTCACTTACTGAGAGCTTACTCTGAGCCAAACGCTTACCATGTGCCCCTTCATTTAACCTTCGTCCTCTCTAAGACATCAGTAGGAACCTTCAACTCCATGTTATAGAGAAAAGGACCACGGCCCGGAGGGAAAGTGGAATCTCTCCTCTTTGCTCCTTCCCTCCAGCGGCTCACCTTACCCAGCACCACCGCCCCTGCCAAGGCAAGGTTGGCCTCCTGACCGTCTCCCTGCCTCGTCCAAGTCTTGTGCATCAGCACTCAGAGCAAACCTCTCAGTAACGGAGGTCTAGGCACATGTTCTCAAGACCTCCTGAGGGCTTTGTCATGGGCCATGGTCACTCATATTTTTTTAAGAAATTATATTAATGGGCCGGGCGCAGTGGCTCACGCCTGTAATCCCAACACTTTGGGAGGCTGAGGCAGGTGGATCACTTGAGGTCAGGAGTTCGAGAGCAGCCTGGCCAACATGGCGAAACCCTGTCTCTACTAAAAATACAAAAATTAGATGGGTTTGGTGGCGCGCATCTGTAATCCCAGCTATTTGGCAGGTTGAAGCAGGAAAATCACTTGAACCCATGAGGTGGAGGTTGCAGTGAGACAAGATTGCGCTACTGCACTCCAGCCTGGGTGAGAGAGCAGGACTCTGTCTCAAAAAAAAAAAAAAAAAAAAAAGTAAATTCCTGGACCCATCATCTTTGGCCTTAATGCAGGTTGTCCTGATACAAACTGGGACCCCGGACGCCCTGCATCTTTTTCCCTTCCTCCTACCTGCACCTACTGTCATTCCACACATTGTCTACAACAGAAATGCTTTGCAAAATGTAAACTTCTAAATAAATGTTAATGCCGTAGCCATGGCTATGTAAGACTTAGAATTGTGGGATTGTAGCCAGGCTTGGTGGCTCACACCTGTAATCCCAGCACTTTGGGAGGCTGAGGTGGGCGGATGATGAGTTCTGGAGATGGAGACTATCCTGGCTAACACGGTGAAACCCTATCTCTACGAAAAATACAAAAAAATTAGCCAGGTGTGATGGCACGTGCCTATAGTCCCAGCTACTTGAGAGGCTGAGGCAAGAGAATCACTTGAACCCAGGAGGCGGAGGTTGCAGGGAGCCGAGATCATGCCATTGCATTCCGGCCTGGGTGACAAGAGCAAAACTCTGTCTCAAAAAAAAAAAAAATTCATTGTGGGATTGCAAAATGGACCATAGGAGAGGGTACTGGACACACCAAAGGAAATGATCGGTTCCTCTCACAACACTTCTGACACCAAATGTGTGTGTGGGTTTTTTCCTCACACCAACTGTATTAGTCCATCCTCGCCTAGCTATAAAGAAATACCTGAGACTGGGTAATTTATTCAAAAAAAAAGAGGTTTCATTGGCTCAGGATTCTGCAGGTTGTACAGGAAGCATGGCTGGGGAGGTCTCAGGAAACTTACAATCAAGGCAGAAGGCAAGAGGGGAGTGAGATGTCTCACATGGCTGGAGCGGGAGGAAGAGGCAGAGAATGGGAAGGTGCCACACACTTTTAAACAACCAGATCTCAAGCCAGGCACAGTGGCTCAGCCTGTAATCCCAGCACTTTGGGAAGCCAAGGTAGGCGGATCGCCTGAGGTCAGGAGTTCAAGGCCAGCCTGGTCAACATGGTGAAACCCCATCTCTACTAAAAATACAAAAATTAGCATGTCTGTCATTCCAACTACACAGGAGGCTGAGGCATGAGACTCACTTGAACCTGGGAGGCAGAGGTTGCAATGAGCCTAGATCGCACCACTGCACTCCAGCCTGGGCGACAGAATGAGACTCCATCTAAAAAGAGAGAGAGAGAGAGAGAGCACGCGGGCACAAGCTCCTGAGAACTCTATCAAGAGAAAAGCACCAAAGGGGGAAATCCGCCTCCACCTCCATGAACCAATCACTTCCCACCAGGCCCCACCTCCAACATTGGGAATTGCAATTTTAAATGAGATTTGGGTGGAGATATAGATCCAAACCGTATCATCAACCGGTCTTTCAACTCTCCTGACACCAGCTGGGCGACCTACGATTCGATTCCATTCCAACACTACCTACCTGGAGTAGAGACAAACTTCACAGATAAGGCTCAGTCCCACAAGACTGCCCTCACGTCAGATGCCAGCTGCAAAGCCTACGCCTCCAGTGCTTCTGACTGACACGGCTACAAATTGGGGGTTCCCATGACCCTCTCTTCAGGCTTGATAATTTGCTAAAACAGCTCACAGAGCTCAGGGAAAGACTTGAATTACGTTTACTGGTTTGTTATGAAGGGTACAAATGAGCAGCAGGAGGAAAAGAGGCATAGGCCAAGGTATGGGGAAGGGGCGTGGACCTTCCATGCCCTCTCTAGGCACCCCTGCAACACCTCCGCGTGCTCACTGATCCAGGAGCTCTTCAAACAGTCTGGGGTTTTTATGGCGCTTCCATTATATAGGCACAACTGGTTAAATTCACTGGCCATTGGTAATTGAACTCAACTTCCAGCCTGTCTCACCTCTCCAGGGACCAGGGGTGGGGCTAAAAAAAAATCCCAGCACTTTGGGAGGCCAAGGCGGGCAGATCACGAGGTCAGGAAATCGAGGAAAGGAAAAAAATTCTGTAGACACAGGGTCTTAATTTGTTGCCCAGGCTGGTCTCAAGTTTCTGGGTTCCATCAATCCTTCTGCTTCCACTTCCCAAAATGCTAGTATTACAAGCATGAGCCACCACACCCATCCCGTGTTCACGTTTTTAACCACATTTGGGAGACGTTTTCATAGAGGATTCTAGAATTTTCCCATATATGTTACCGCATGAGGAGAAGACATCTGTGTGACTGCTAGTATGTCTATAAGAATAAAGTGGTCGGGCGCGGTGGCTCACGCCTGTAATCCCAGCACTTTGGGAGGCCGAGGCAGGCAGAACACCAAGTCAGGAGATCGAGACCATCCTGGCTAACATGGTGAAACCCTGTCTCTACTAAAAATACAAAAAAATTAGCCGGGCGTGGTGGCGCATGCCTGTCGTCCCAGCTACTTGGGAAGCTGAGGCAGGAGAATCACTTGAACCTGTGAGGCAGAGGTTGCAGTGAGCCAAGATCGCGCCACTGCACTCCAGCCTGAGCAACAAGAGCAAGACTTCATCTCAAAAAAATAAAATAAATAAATTATTCTAAGAAGCTTGTATTAGGAAAGTTTTCATTTGCAATTAAGAGAATATCCAGCTTAACCACAGGGTGTTTTTACTAGTAAGGCATCTCGCGGTGGGCGTGGCAGCTCATTGATGCTATCAGGTGCTCAAGTTCTTTCTCTTTCTGCTCTGCTACTGTAGGGGCCAAAAGAAAACTTTTCCTCCACCCCCTAAAGGTTCCCTAAAAATGAACTTGTAACCATGGGATTAGCCCAACCTGGACCTTCTCTGTTGATAATAAAATGTCCAGTTAATTCTTAGGTGTAACATAGCCAAAAACTTCAAGTCATATGCCCGGGCATGCACATTCGAAAAAGCTTTGGGCCAGGCACGGTGGCTTACACCTGTAATCCCAGCACTTTGGGAGGCTGAGGCAGGCAGATCACCTGAGGTCAGGAGTTCGAGACCAGTCTGGCCAACATGGTGAAACCCTGTCTCTACTAAAAATACAAAAATTAGCCAGGCGTGGTGGTGGGCACCTGTAATCCCAGCTACTTAGGAGGCTGAGGCAGGAGAATCGCTGGAACCCGAGAGGCAGAGGTTGCAGTGAGCCGAGATCTTGCCACTGTACTCCAGTCTGGGTGACAGAATCAGACTCCGTCTCAAAAAACAAAAAAAGAAAAAGCTTTGACCTCTGATAACACCCAGAAAAAACCATTCTTCCCCTCAGATACAAGAAGACAAAGACATGATCAAAACCTTGAATGCTGGACTATTTCAGAAGTGAGGGGTACATTGGCCTGGAAGATCCAGGGCTAGGATTTACCTCAACATACCTTATTGTAAATGTCAAATTTGAAGTCCTCGGATCAGACACTGCCAAGCCAACGTTTTAAAATCCTTTCCTTCTCCCTCTGGTCCATTAAAACTTGCCCCAGACCCCAAATAGAGGAGACAGATTTTAGCCTGACTCCTGTCTCCTTGCTGGCTGATTTTGCAATAAAATCTTTTTTTTTTTTTTCAAAAGCCAGTGCTATAGTTATTGGCTTCTGTGCACATCAGGAAGCGAGCCCATTTGCTCCATAATAAATTGACAAAAGCAGATCAATAAAGAAAAAAAGGATCCACAATTTATTCATGTGCCTACGAACACAGGAGCCATACACAAACTATGAGACTTGAAGAGAGGCTGGGTGGTTGAAAATTAAATATTATCTTCATGGCTAGGCATGGTGGCTCCTGCCTGCAATCCCAGCACTTTGGGAGGCTGAGGCGGCCAGATCATTTGAGGTCAGGAGTTCAAGACTAGCCTGTCCAACACGGTGAAACCCTGTCTCTACTAAAAATGCAGAAATTAGCCAGTCGTGGTGGCGCATACCTGTAGTCCCAGCTACTCGGGAGGCTGAGGCAGGAGATTCACTTGAACCCAGGAGGCGGAGGTTGCAGTGAGCCGAGATCAGGCCACTGTACTCCAGCCTGGATAACAAAGCAAGACTCTGTCTCAACAACAACAAAAAATACTCTCTTCATGGGAGAGATGTATGGACCTGGAGACAGATATTATTTTGAAAGTGATTCTCTTTGCAAGCTGGATGAGACAGACAGGTTTGATGTATCAGATGAGGGTGGAATTGCACAGGAACAAATATTGGCTTTTTATGCAGATAAAGTCCTCCAGTTAATTCCTCAGAGCTGCCCTCAGAAGAACAGATGAAAAGTCTGGATGTGGTGATGGCTCCCAGTCTCTTCTGGTTACTTGATGAGATTCCTAGGGAAGGTGTCTTAGACAATTGCATTTCTTTGGAGAAAAGTGTTCTTAGATAAGGAAAGAGTCCCTCCTGGTGGTTCAGGAAAGAGGATCAGAAAGACAAGGAGGTGAGGAAAAGTCATAGAGAGACCTTGAGGCTGCTTCTTTAGATCAGTATAAAAGACAAAGCACCAAATTTTGGGGTGTTTTCTGAGCCCTAATGACATTCAAACCACATAGACTTTTTGTCTTCATGGTCACAAGATGGCTGCCACATCACCACACATCACATCCATGTTCAAGACAATAAAAAAGATTAAGGACAAAAGCAGCAGAAGTTGGCATTATGGCCATCCATAGATGCAAGAGAGTCTGGAAAAGTGCAGATCTGGTTTTCTAGACTCTAAACTGAATAATATTGGGTGGCCCAACCAACATTGTCTGCTACAGCTCTTCCTTCAACAAGTAACACAAACGTTCGTCAAAGAAGAACTATTGTATTAAACCCTGTCCTTCCGATGCTCTTTTCCGAAGCATTAGGAGGCTCTCTCTGAAACTTCCTTATCTGACTCTGAAAGCTTGTCTTGGGAAGCTGTTGTCAGCATTGGAGGGGTGGTGTTGGAAGAGACACCACATAATGGCAGGGTGCCGTGGCTCACACCTGTAATCCCAGCTACTTAGGAGGCTGAGGCAGGAGAATTGCTTGAATCTGAGAGGTGGAGGTTGCAGTAAGCCAAGATTGTGTCACTCCAGCCTGGGTAACAGAGCGAGACACCGTATCAAAAACAAAAAACAAAAAAAATAGCCAGGCATGGTGACGCATACCTGTAGTCCCACCTACTTAGGAGGCTGAGGTGGGAGGATCATTTGAGTCCGGGAGGTCAAGGCTACAGTGAGCTGCATTTATGCCACTGCAACCCAGCCTGGTTGACAGAGCAAGACCCTGTTTCAAAAAAAGCAGACACCACATATTTGGTGCCAAGAGGGGGAAAAAATTCCCATTTGGTGTCAGGTGTGGTATGAGAAGTAAAACTTCCCTCACCTACTAAAGGACATGTTGGTTGATATCAAGTTTTGGCAATTATGAATAAAGCTGCTTGACAGGGTTTGGATGTCCTGCCCGAATCTCATGTTGAAACGTAATACCCTGCGGGGCATGGTGGCTCTTGCCTGTAATCCCAGCACTTTGGGAGGCCGAGGTGGGCGGATCACCTGAGGTCAGGAGTTCGAGATCAGCCTGACCAACATGGAGAAACCCTGTCTCTACTAAAAACACAAAAAATTAGCCAGGCATGGTGGTGCATGCCTGTAATTCCAGCTACTCGGGAGGCTGAGGCAGGAGAATCACTTGAACTCAGGAGGCAGAGGTTGCAGTGAGCCAAGATCATGCCATTGCACTCCAGCCTGGGCAACAAGAGAAAAACTCTGTCTCAGAAAAAAAAAGAAAGAAAGAAAGAAATGTAATCCCCACTGCTAGAGGTGGGACCTGGTGGGAGGTGATTGGCTCATGGAAGCAGGTCTCTTATAAACATGAATAGAGGCTATTCCATTCTTATGAACAGAAGATGGTTATCTTCTGTTTCTTCCTGTGGGGTCTTAAAAATATTTGGGAGTAGCCGGGTGCCGTGGCTCATGCCTGTAATCCCAACACTTTGGGAGGCCAAGTCCGATGAATCACTTGAGGCCAGGAGTTTGAGACCAACCTGGCAAACATGGCGAAACTCTGTCTCTACGAAAAATACAAAAATTAGCCGGTATGGTGGCAGGTTCCTGTAATCCCAGCTACTCAGGAGGCTGAGACAGGAGAATCGCTTTAACTCAAGAGGCAGAGGTTGCAGTGAGCCAAGATTGTGCCACTGCATTCCAGCCTAGGCGACAGGGTGAAACTCTGTCTCAAAAACATAAAATAGGTCGGGCGCGGTGGCTCAAGCCTGTAATCCCAGCACTTTGGGAGGCCGAGACGGGCGGATCACGAGTTCAGGAGATCGAGACCATCCTGGCTAACATGGTGAAACCCCGTCTCTACTAAAATACAAAAAAAATTAGCCGGGCGAGGTGGCGGGCGCCTGTAGTCCCAGCTACTCGGGAGGCTGAGGCAGGAGAATGGCGTGAACCCGGGAGGCGGGGCTTGCAGTGAGCTGAGATCCGGCCACTGCACTCCAGCCTGGGCAACAGAGCCAGACTCCGTCTCAAAAAAATAAATAAATAAATAAAAATCAAATCAAATCAAATCATAATCATAATCAATGTTATAATTTCAATTTTAAAAATCACTTCATCTATATAGCTCTTCCTGCACCCCTAAGTGGCACATGCTGAGTCAGGCTTTGCAGTTTAAATGTGAATTAAAAAAAGGAACAAAGCCCAATTGCCAGACCTTCCACACGTGGCCACCAGAGGGCGCGCCGAAGTAGCCAAACTCGCTAAGGAACAGGGCGGTCCCCAGGAAACCATCCCGAGCCAAAAGCCGTTTTATTTTCCAAAGGCTGACTGACGGGGGAGCCCCCACGGGTTGTTCACACTCTATCTCCTCCTAAGTAAACAAACTTAATTGCTATTTAATTTCTTCCAAATTGCATCAACAGTCAAAGATAAATTACTACCCTTGCCCTTTGTAGTAATCTGGACAATTTAATGAAGTCCTTTGCAGGGAAGCAATTGGATTTCAATGCCTCTCTCCCTGGTGCTCGCCCTGTCATTTCTGGCTAGTTATGATTTGCTGTGAATCTCTCAACATCCCAATGCATCATTTTGCCTTTGTGGTCCGATGATAAATAACCTTCCTCAGATCTAGGTATGTAAATATGTCTCTGTAGCCATTGCAATTCACTTCTTCAAGTACAAAAGATAGAAAATAGCTTTTCTTCCATTCAGGTCCTTCCTCCCTTCATCCCTCGCATTGGGTTTTACTGTTGGCTGTTGACTTTCTGCCCACTTCATCCCTGGGTCTCATTGTGTTCTGGGGAAGACAAATGAATAACACCTGGCCTACCTTTCATTCTTCAGGTTAGCACAGTTCTAGGGACTGGAAAAGGGGCGAACAAGAATCTCTATCATATTCACAATCACCAAGAGGTAGCATCAATCCAAATGTTCATCAAAGAATGAATGAATGGCCGGGCACGGTAGCTCACGCCTGTAATCTCAGCACTTTGGGAACCAAGGCAGGGAGATCACAAGGTCACGAGTTTGAGACCAGCCTGGCCAATACGGTGAAACTCCGTCTTTACTAAAAAAATATAAATAAATAAAAAAAAACCCATAAATTAGTCAGGCATGGTGGCATGCACCTGTAATTCCAGCTATTTGGGAGGCTGGGGCAGTAGAATTGTTTGAACCAGGGAGGCGGAGGTTGCAATGAACCGAGATCATGCCACTGCACTCCAGCCTGGGCCACAGAGCAACAAGACTCCATCCCGTCTCAAAAAAAAAAAAAAGAAAAAAGAAAAAGAATGGATAAATGAGCCGGGTGCAGTGGCTCACGCCTGTAATCCCTGCACTTTGGGAAGCCAAGGCAGGAGGACCATTTGAGGTCAGGAGTTGGAGACCAGCCTGGCCACCATGGCAAAACCCCATCTCTACGAAAACTACAAAAATTAGCCAGGTGTGGTGGCTCGCATCTGTAATCCCAGCTACTTGGGAGGCTGAGGCATGAGAATCACTTGAACCTGGGAGGCAGAGGTTTCAGTGAGCCGAGATCACACCATTGCACTCCAGCCTGAGCAACAGAGCAAGACTCTGTCTCAAAAAATAAATAAGTAAATGAACAAAATGTGGTCTATTCATGCAACAGAATATTATTCAGCCATAAAAAAGAGGCCAGGCACGATGGCTCATGCCTGTAATCTCAGCATTTTGGAGGCCGAGGCAGGCGGATCACCTGAGGTCGGGAGTTTGACACCAGCCTGACCAACATGGAGAAACTCCATCTCCACTGAAAATACAAAAACTAGCCAGACGTGGTGGTGCACACCTGTAATCCCAGCTACTTCGGAGGCTGAGGCAGAAGAATTGCTTGAACCTGGGAGGCAGAGGCTATGGTGAGGCAAGATCGTGCCATTGCACTCCAGCCTGGGCAATAAGAGCAAAACTCCATCTCAAAATAAATAAATAAATAAATAAATAAATAAAGTGCTGATACATGCTGCAATGTAGATGAACCACAAAAGCTTTAATGCTAAGTGAAAGAAGGTAAACACAAAAGGTCACAAATTGGGTGATTTCATTTATATGAAATGTCCAGAATAGGCAAATCCACAGAAAGAGAATAGATTGGTGGTTGCCAGTGGAGGTGGAGGGGAGAATGGGCAATGGCTGCTTAATGGGTATGAGGTCTTCTTTGGGGTGATGAAGACATTTTGGAACTAGATGGAGGTGATGACTGCTTGACATTGTGAATGTCCTGAATTGTACACTTTATGTGATATGAATTTCACCTCAGTTAAAAAGAAAAGAAAAAATTCCTGCCCTTATGGGTGCAGTAGCATGATCACAGCTCAGTGCAGCCTCCAACTTTCAGACTCAAGCAATCCTCTGGCCTCAGGCTCCTGAGTAGCTGGGATTGCAGGTACATACCACAATACCTGGTTAATTTTTTTGAGATGGGAGCTGGCTGTGTCACCTAGGCTGGAGTGCAGTGATGCAATCTTGACTCAGTGCAGCCTCGTCCCGTCTCAGCCTCCCAAGCAGCTGTGACTACAAGTGCATGTCACCATGTCTGGCCAATTTTAAAATGTTTTATAGAGATGGGGTCTTGCTGTATTGTCCAGGATGGTCTCAAACTCCTGGACTCGAGTGATTCTGCCAAGGTGCTGGGATTACAGGCATAAACAGCCAAGTCTAGACCCTAGAGTTTGTATCCTAAAGTGGGAGTTGGGGGTGGGGATGAGAACGGGAAGATGCACAAATAAACAAATAGTTTAACTCTAGTGTGGAAACTGCCCTGGCAGACACGTACTAAGGGAGACACATACTAAGGGACTAAAGTCCAGGTGGCAATATTGTGCTGCAGAAGTTCCCAGAAATTGGCAGAGCACGGTAGCTCACGTCTGTAATCCAAGCACTTTTAGGGGGCTGAGGTGGGCTGATCATTTAAGGTCAGGAGTTCGAGACCAGCCTGTCCAACATGGTGAAACCGTGTCTCTACTAAAAATACAAAAATTAGCCAGGCGTGGTGGCCTGTAATCCCAGATACTCAGGAGGCTGAGGCAGGCAAATTGCTTGAACCTGGGAGGCGGAGGTTGCAGTGAGCCAAGATTGCACCACTACATTCCAGCCTGGGCGACAGGGCGAGACTCTGTCTCGAAAAAAGAAAAAGTTAAAAGAGAAGTTTCCCAGCAGTCCCAGGGGTTGAGTCCCAGCCCTGGCTGTGTGAGCAAGTCATATATTTGTATTAATTTATACACATGAGATACCTTCAATCTGCAGGGATGCAGGATGTCCCTGGGTCTCTCCGTTCTTTCTGATGTGTCCATCTCTGTCTATTTTCAAAGTCTTAAATCCTGTCCGCGTTTCAACCAGTTGCAATCTGACAACTGTGTTGAGCGATGTGACTTTGGGATTTACAAGAAGCAGAAGGGCCTTTTTAATCTGCAGGATGCAAAGACAGGAAACAGGACACTCACAGACCAGAGCCTTGGTTTTTCCGTAACAGTTCTCATCTGCCTCGTTTTTGTTGTTTGTTTGTTTGTTTTGAGATAGAGTTTCGCTTTTTCCCCAGGCTGGAGTGCAATGGCGCAATCTCGGCTCACTGCAACCTCTGCCTCCTAGGTTCAAGTGATTCTCTTGTCTCAGCCTCCCGAGTAGCTGGGATTACAGGGGTGAGCCACCGCGCCCGGCCTGCTTTTTGTTTGTTTTGTTTTGCTTTTTGAGACAGGTTCTCTGTCATTGTCCAGGCTGGAGTCCAGTAGCACAATCTTGGCTCACTGCAGCCTCAGTTTCCCAGACTCAAGCAACCCTTCTGCCTCATCCTCCTAAGTAGCTGAAATGACAGGCGTGTGCCACCACACCCAGCTAACTTTTTTTTTTTCCTGAGACGGAGTTTCGCTCTTGTTGCCCAGGCTGGAGTGCAGTGGCATGATCTCACCTGACAGCAACCTCTGCCTCCTGGGTTCAAGTGATTGTCCTGCCTCAGCCTCACCAGTAGCTAGGATTACAGGCACCCATCACCATGCCTGGTTAATTTTTGTTTGTATTTTTAGTAGAGACAGTGTTTCTCCATGTTGGTCAGACTGGTCTCGAACTCCTGACCTCAGGTGATCTTCCCACCTTGGCCTCCCAAAGTGCTGGGATTATAGGCATGAACCACCGTGCCCAGCCTCTGTCACTTTTTTTCTATCTCATCAAAGATCTCCTTCTGTTTTCCTGATCTGGAGATAAAGTAATTCTCCCCGCTCAACTACTGAGAAACTAAATATCCCACATGTGGATTTTCCAAGTCCTCACTGGTAAGCAATGCCCTCGTTACACATCATATGGTATCTGACTATAACATATTCCACGTGTAATTACATTACATTACACATGTAATCCCAGCACTTTGGGAGGCCAAGGCAGATGGATCACTTGAGGTCAGGAGTTTGAGACCACCAGCCTGGCCAACATGGTGAATGAAACCCATCTCTACTAAAAATACAAAAAAATTAGCTGGGTGTGGTAGTGCACACCTGTAATCTCAGCTACTCTGGAGGCCTAGGCAGGAGAATCGCTTGAATTCAGGAGGCGGAGGTTGCAATGATGCAGTGAGCTGAGACTATGCCACTGCACTCCAGCCTGGGTGACAGTGAGACCCTGTCCCAAGCAACTGGGACTAAAAGTATGCACCACCATGCCCAGCTAATTTTTGTATTTTTAGTAGAGACGGGGTTTCACCACATTGGCCAGGCTGGTCTTGAACTCCTGGCCTCAAGTGATCTGCCTGCCTCGGCCTCCCAAAGTGCTGGGATTACAGGTGTGAGCCACCACTTATGATCGCTTCTCAGCCTTTTGGCTAAGATCAAGTGTAGGAATAGTCACTTACGCATTCATCTAGCTCAGCGAATCTGCATTTTTACATAAGATAAAACAAACGTAGCATAGAGGAAACCATCAGATCTGCATTTGTCTCAGATGAGCAGAGGGATGACTTTGAGTTCTGTCCTTTGTCCCGTAGCTGTGAAGATGAGCTATCAATTTACGTTGTCAGAGTGAAATTCAATAGAACTGTTTTACAATAACGATCTTGGGGCCCACAGAAATTTCTTGGTGAGGAAATTGTGAGGGAGATAAGTAGTGTTTTTGTTGTTGTTGTTGTTTTATCTTTGCAGCTATCTTATTTAGAAATAAAATGAGGCAGCCATTAAAAAGGATGAGTTCATGTCCTTTGTAGGGACGTGGATGCAGCTGGAAACCATCATTCTCAGCAAACTATCGCAAGAACAGAAAACCAAACACCGCATGTTCTCACTCATAGGTGGGAACTGAACAATGAGATCACTTGGACACAGGAAGGGGAACATCACACACCGGGACCTATTGTGGGGTGGAGGGAGGGGGGAGAGATAGCATTAGGAGATATACCTAATGTAAATGACGAGTTAATGGGTGCAGCACACCAACATGGCACATGTATACATATGTAACAAACCTGCATGTTGTGCACATGTACCCTAGAACATAAAGTATAATAAAAAAAGAAAAGAAAAGAAAAGAAAGAAAGAAAATGAGAAGGAGGTGGCCGGGCGTGGTGGTTCACACGTGTAATCCCAGCACTTTGGGAGGCCGAGGCAGGTGGATCACGAGGTTAGGAGATTGAGATCATCCTGGCTAACACGGTAAAACCCTGTCTCTACTGAAAACACAATTAGCCGGGCATAGTGGCGGGCGCCTGTGGTCCCAGCTACTCGGGAGGCTGAGGCAGGAGAATGGCGTGAACGCAGGAGGCGGAGCTTGCAGTGAGCTGAGATCCGGCCACTGCACTCTGGCCTGGGCGACAGAGCGAGACTCCACCTGAAAAAAAAAAATAATAAAGAAATAAAATGAGAAGGAAGTTTGTGTGACACAGTTCCCAGCTTGACTTTTCCCTTTGACTTAGTGGGTTTGGGATCCCGAGATTTCTTTCCTTTCACACAACATCACCTATAAGGTGTCCTTGCCACCAAACAACCTGAATCTAATCAAAGCTCCAGCTAAATTCCAGTTTGCAGTAAAGACAAGGGAGGGAGTAAACAATAGGAGGTAGCAATCTAACAAGGCAGAGGATGGAACATTTTTCAACTAATCTGATTCTCCTAAAAGTCAAGGCCTTTCAGAAAGTATAATTGTAGACAGGTGTGGTGGCTCACACCTGTAATCCCAGCACTTTGGGAAGCTGAGGTAGATGGATCATTTGAGATCAGGAGTTCGAGACCAGCCTGGCCAACATGGTGAAATCCTGACTCTGCTAAAAATACAAAAATTAGGTGGGCATAGTGGCAGGCACCTGTAGCCCCAGCTACTCGAGAGGCTGAGGCAGGAGAACTGCTTGAACCCGGGAGGCAGAGGTTGCAGTGAGCTGAGACTCTGGGCGACAGAGAGAGACTCTGTCTCTATTAAAAAAAAGAATGAATATGGTTGCCATGGGCAAGGGGGAGGAGAAATGGGGAGTTAGTGAGTTAGGATTTCATGGATACAGATTTCAGTTCTGTAAGATTGAAAAAAGTTCCTGAGATGGATAATGGTGATAGTTGCACAACAATGTATATGTACCTAATGCCACAGGACTGTACATTTAAAAATGGTTCCAATGATACATTTTGGGGCATATGTTCTCAAGACCTCCTGAGGGCTTTGTCACAGGCCATGGTAACTTATAATTCTTTAAGACATTAAATTAATGGTCAGGCATTGTGACCTGTAATTCCAGCACTTTGGGAAGCCAAGGCGGACAGATTGCCTGAGCTCAGGAGTTCGAGACCAGCCTGGCCAACACAGCGAAACCTAGTCTCAGTTGGATATGGTGGAAATTTTATTTAGTTATTTATTTCGTTGTAGTTTTATTGTTTTTGTTTTTGTTGTTCTTTCTTTCTTTATTTTTTTGAGAGGGAGTCTCGCTCTGTCACTCAGGCTGGAGTACAATGGCGCAATCTTGGCCCACTGCAACCTTTGCCTCCCAGGTTCAAGCGATTCTCCTGCCTCAGCCTCCCAAGTTGCTGGGATTACAGGCACCTACCACCATGCCCAGCTAATTTTTGTATTTTTTAAGTAGAGATGGGGTTTCGTTATGTTGGCCAGGCTGGTCTCAAACTCCTGACCTCAGGTGATCCTCCCACCTTGACCTCCCAAAGTGCTGGGATTACAGGCTTGAGTCACTGGGCCTGGCCCAGAAGGACTGTTCTGAGTGAAAAAGAGACTAAAGTGCCAACAAAAAAGGCCAAAGATGAATTTTAGTGGCACCCTGGCTTGAGAAAACAAAGCAATCAGAAAAGGTGTTTTTTTTTTGAGACAGTTGGGGAAATTTGAATGGACTGGATATTAAATGACATAGGGAATTATTGCTAACTTCCTTAGGTATGATGATGGTGTGACATTGTGTTAGAGAATGTCATTATTCCCAGGAGAGGCAAGCTGAAGCATTTAAGGATCAATATCCATAATATCTGAAACTTACTTTCAAAAGATTCAAAAAATAAAGTAAGTAAATTAAAGCAAAATAAATAAATAATAGAGAGTGAAAATGGCAAAATGCTCACAACTGTTGAAGGTCAGGTGCAGTGGCTCATGCCTGTAATCCCAACACTTTGGGAGGCCAAGGCAGGCAGATCACCAGAGCTCAGGAGTTCAAGACCAGACTGGGTGACATGGCAAAACCCCATCTCTACAAAAAAATACAAAAAAAAAAATTAGCCAGGTGTGGTGCACACCTGTAGTCCCAGGTACTCAGGAGGCTGAGGTAGGAGGATCACTTGGGCCCAAAAGATTGAGGCTGCAGTGAGTCACGATCATGCCACTACAATCCAGCCTGGGCAACAAAATAAGACCCTGCCTCAAAAAAAAAAAAAAAAAAAAAAAAAAAGAAAAGAAAAGAAAAGAAAAAATGGTGAAGTGGAGCATATACGGGTTGTGTTAGTCTGTTCTCAGACTGCTATAAAGAAATACCTGCAAGTGGGTAATGTATAAAGAAAAGAGGTTTAATTGGCTCGTGGTTCTGCAGGCTGTACAGAAAGCGTGATGCTGGCATTTGTTCAGCTTCTGGGAAGGCTTCAGCCAATTTATAATCATGTTGGAAGCCCAAGGAGAAGCAGATACATCTTATATGGCAGGAGCAAGAACAAGAGAGAGAGAGGGAAGGTGCTACACACTTTTAAACAGGCAGATCTTGACAGAATTCACTCACTATACAAGAACAGCACCAAGAGGATGACACTAAGCCGTTCATGAAGGACCCACCCCCATGATCCAATCACCTCCCACCAGGCCCCGCCTCCAACTCTGGGGATTACAAGTGGACATGAGATTTGAGTGGAGATACAGATCCAAACCATATCACTCGTATTCACGGTATCATTTTTTTCAACCTATCTAGATGTTTGAAAGTTTTCATAAGAGGCCCCGTGCAACGTCTCACACCTGTAATCCCAGCACTTTGGGAGGCCAACGTGGGTGGATCGTTTGAGGTCAGAAGTTCAAGACCAGACTGGCCAACATGGTGAAACCCCACCTCTACTAAAAATACAAAATTAGTCGGTCATGGTGGCATGTGCCTGTAGTCCCAGCTACTTGGGAGGCGGAGGCAGGAGAATTGCTTGAACCCGAGAGGCGGAGGTTCCAGCTGATTCGAGATCGTGCAACTGCACTCCAGCCTGATGACAGAGCGAGACTCTGCCTCAAAAAACAGACAGTTTTCATAAGATAGTAGGATAATAGTAGAATAAAATGAGTGTGATCCTCCAACTGTGTTTTTTCTTAGGTAACTCAAAATAAAAACAAAATTAAAGAGCACGGGGACGAGTGGGATGAATAGGTGAAGCACAGAGAATTTTTTTAGGGCAGTGAAACTATTCTGTATGAAAATGTAATTGTGGGGCTGGGGGCAGTGGCTCACGACTGTAGTCCCAGCACTTTGGGAGGCCAAGGCGGGCGGGTCATGAGGTCAAGAGATCGAGACCATCCTAGCCAATATGGTGAAACCCCATCTCTAGTAAAAATACAAAAATTGGCTAGGTGTGGTGGCATGTGCCTGTAGACCCAGCTACTCAGGAGGCTGAGGCAGGAGAATCACTTGAACCCGGGAGGCGGAGGTTTTCAGTAGCCGAGATCGCGCCACTGCACTCTAGCCTGGCGACAGAGCAAAATTCTGTCTCAAAAAAGAAAAAGAAAAAGAAAAAAAATGTAATTGTGGACACATTAGATATCATATATTTGTTAAAACCCATAGAATGGCAGCCAGGCACAGTGGTTCACGCCTGTAATCCCAGCACTTTGGGAGGCCGAGCCAGGCAGATCACCTTAGGTCGGGAGTTCAAGACCAGCCTGACCAACATGGAGAAAGCCTGTCTCTACTAAAAATACAAAATTAGCCACGTGTGGTGGCGCATACCTGTAATCCCAGCTACGCGGGAGGCTGAGGCTGGAAAATAACTTGAATCCCGGAGGCGGAGGTTGCAGTGAGCCTAGATAGCGCCGTCGCACTCCAGCCTGGGCAACAAGAGTGAAACTCCATCTCAAAAAAAAAAAAAACAAAAAGCAAAAAAACAAAAACATAGAACGTACAACACCAAGAGTGAACCCCAATGTAAATGATTACCTATAATTACTAATAATGTATCAATATGGGTTCATCAATTGTAACAAGTGTGTCACACCAATGCAAGATGCTAATAATGGGGGAAACTAAAGGAAGGGAGGTGAAAGGAGTAATATCTGGGAACTTCCTGGACTTTCTGCTCAATTTTCTGTAAACCTGCTGGTTCTGTAAAATTGCTCTTTTTAAAGTCTGCTGTTTAAAAGACAATAGTATAAGTCAACTTGAAAAATAAAGGTAAAGGCTGGGCACAGTGATCATGCCTGTAATCCCAGCACTTTGGGAGGCCGAGGCGGGCAGATTCTCTGAGGTCGGGAGTTCCAGACCAGCCTGACCAACATGGAGAATCCCCGTCCGTCTCTACTAAAAATTCAAAATTAGCCAGGCGTTGTGGCGCATGCCTGTGATCCCAGCTATTTGGGAGGCTGAAGCAGGAGAATTGCTTGAATCCAGAAGGCAGAGGTTGTGGTGAGCCGAGATCATGCTATGGCACTTCAGCCCGGGCAACAAGAGCAAAACTCCATCTAGAAACAAATAAATAAATAAATACAAATAAATAAAGGTAAATAAATCAAGAAGAGGCCAGGTGCAATGGCTCATGCCTATAATCTCAGCACTTTGGAAGCCCGAGGCTGGCAGAACACTTGAATCCAGGAGTTGCCATCCTTGACAACATAGTGAATGCCGTCTCCACAAAACGAAAAAAAAAAAACCACACACAAAATTGGCTGGGCCCAGGGGCTCACTCTTGTAATCCCAGCACTTGGGAGGCTGAGGAGAGAGGATCACTGAAGCTCAGGGATTTGAGACCAGCCTGGGCAATATAGTGAGGCCCCATCTCTAGAAAAAATACAAAATCAGTTGGGCATGGTGGTGCACAGCTATTCGGGAGTCTGAGATGGGAGGATCACTTGAGCCTAGGAGGTTGAGGCTGCAGTCAACCATGATTACACCACTGTACTCCATCCTGGGTGACAGAGTGAGACCCTTCCTCAAACAAATAAACAAACAAAAAAAGCAGTGAAAGGAATGTAAAGATGTCCTCCAAAATTCTCATTTTCTCATTATGATGCTTCAATAATACTTTTATCCAACTATTAAATATCAAATTATTTCTAAATAATTTGAGGGTCTCCCCTGTTTTGCCAGTATACTTTTATCCAACTATTAAATATCAAATTATTTCTGGCCGGGCGCGGTGGCTCAAGCCTGTAATCCCAGCACTTTGGGAGGCCGAGACGGGCGGATCACGAGGTCAGGAGATCGAGACCATCCTGGCTAACACCGTGAAACCCCGTCTCCACTAAAAATACAAAAAACTAGCCGGCCCGAGGTGGCGGGCGCTGTAGTCCCAGCTACCGGGAGGCTGAGAGCAGAAGAATGGTAAACCGGGGAGGCCCGGAGCTTGCAGTGAGCTGAGATCCGGCCACTGCACTCAACCGGACTGCAGCAAGACTCCGTCTCAAAAAATAAATAAATCAATGAATAAATAAATAAATAAATAAATATCAAATTATTTCTAAATAATTTGAGGGTCTCCTCTGTTTTGCTACTGGCCCTAAACTCTACTGGGTAATCTAGCCCTGATACAGTTCATTTCTTTAGCAAACATTTATTTGCTCAACAAATATTTACATGTTGATATTTTCCAAGTGCCAAGCATTGTGTTTGGTTCTAAGAAGACAAAGGTTACCTTAAAAAGAAAAAAAAAAAAGCCGGGCGCGGTGGTTCACACCTGTAATCCCAGCACTCTGGGAGGCTGAGGTGGGCGGATCACGAGGTCAGGAGATGGAGACCATCCTGGCTAACACGGTGAAACCCCGTCTCTACTAATAAATACAAAAAATTAGCCAGGCATAGTGGCGGGCGCCTGTAGTCCCAGCTACTCGGGAGGCCAAGGCCGGAGAATGGCGTGAACCCAGGAGGCAGAGCTTGCAGTGAGCCGAGATCGTGCCACTGCACTCCAGCCTGGGTGACAGAGCGAGACTCCGTCTCAAAAAAAAAGTGTACATATATATGTGTGTGTGTGTGTGTGTGTGTGTGTGTGTGTGTGTATATATCTGCCTTCAAGGAATTTACACGAGGGGTTGGGGAAATGACAAGCAAATCTCATTCTTGTAAAAACGAGCCCAGAGTCATCAGTACATGGGGGATTAAGTGGCTTCATCACAGAGACAGAGACTTGCTGGGGCTTGAAGAGAAGCTAGTCTGCCAAGTAGGTGAGGGAAGGAGGAAAGGCATGCCTGGCAGAGTACAACTGGGTAAGCAGGGTGTGCCCTCCAGTTCTGGGAGCTAGATATCACCCTGCTTGGGCAGGCTGGATCTGGAGTTAGAGGTAGAAAAGCAGACAGAGACCAGATCTGGGGGCTTCCGAAAAGCTCCTTCTTTGTCGGGTGCAGTGACTCACGCCTGTAATTCCAGCATTTTGGGAGGCCGACTCAGGCAGATCACTTGAGGTCAGGAGTTGGGAGACCAGCCTGACCGACATGGTGAAACCCCATCTCTACTAAAAATATAAAAATTACCTGGGCATGGTGGCGGGTACCTGTAATCCCAGCTACTCCGGAGGCTGAGGCATGAGAATCTCTTGAACCTGGGAAGGGGAGGTGGCAATGAGGTGAGATCATGCCACCGCACTCCAGACTGGGTGACAGACTGAGACTCTGTCTCAAAAAAAATAAAGAAAGCAAGCCTCTTCTCATAAGTTTACTCTATCTGAGTGTGACCGAGAGCCTCTTAGGCAAGGAAGGCTCTTGGTCAGAAATGAGTTGTTTGGTGACATGAAATGTCCCCTGGCAGCTTTGGAGGAGGCTGGACTGAAGGCAACTGGACCAGGTCCAGGGCTATTGCTGCAAGGAAGGCGTGACCCAGGAAAGGAGCAGAGGAAGGCATGGATTTGCCAGAACCTGGAGGTGGAACCGACAGGACTTACTGACTGGTCATAGGTCCAAGAGCATGAGAAGGAGGAGGCAGGCTGATTCCCAGGTTCTAGATGGTTGCTGGGAGGATCCTGGGTCAGGAAACCAGCAAGGAGCTGCAGGAGGGAAGGAGGAGATGACCAGTAGGTCTTGGACCCACTGACTCCCAGGGCATGTGGATGCCCAGGTAGAGGTGGTGAGTCAGCCACTGTATGGGCAGAACTGGAGTTCTGGAGAGAGGATGGGTGAGAATAAAAGCAGGGAGCATGATGCGGATTTGAGTGTCCAGGCAGGAGACAATGGAAGGACTGCACCAGTGAGATCACCTTTGCAAAAATTATGACAGTGAGAGAAATCTGATACGGCTGATTCCATCTTGCTGCTTCTTTTTTTTTTTTTTTGATGGAGTCTAGCTCTGTCACCAGGCTGGAGTGCAGTCATACGATCTCGGCTCACTGCAATCCGCCTCCCGGGTTCAAGTGATTCTCCTGCCTCAGCCTCCCGAGTAGCTGGGACTCCAGGCGCCCGCCACCACACCCAGTTAATTTTGTATTTTTAGTAGAGACAGGGTTTCACCGTGTTGGCCAGGAAGGTCTCGATCTCTTGACCTCGTTTTCTACCTGCCTCGGCCTCCAAAGTGCTGGGATTACAGGCATGAGCCACCATACCCACCCCCATCTTGCTTCTAACCTCACAAGCCGTCCTTATTCATTCCTGGGGATAGGCAAGCGAACTATGGGAGGAATTTATAGTTTAAGTTTATTTGATTTCATTTGATTTTTGAGATGGATCTCTCCCCCAGGCTGGAGTGCAGTAATGTGATCTCAGCTCACTGCAACCTCCACCTCCTGGGCTCAAGCAATTCTCCTACCTCAGCCTCCTGAGTAGCTAGGATTACAGCCACCCAGCACCACGCCCAGCTAATTTTTGTATTTTTAGTAGAGATGGGATTTCACCATGTTGGCCAGGCTGGTCTCAGACTCCTGAACTCAGGTGATCTGCCCACCTCAGCCTCCCAAAGTGGTGGGATTACAGGCATGTGCCACCACACCCACCTATAGTTTAACTTTAAAGCAATCATGGTAAGAGTCCCTTCTCAAACCTAACTCCCTCCTTGCTCAGGGACTGACATCAACTTTATAAAACTAACAAATTAGCCACAAGGTTAGAAGGATGGCTCAGGAAACACATAGCCAGAGGCTACAAGATTTATAACCTCCCCAACTGCTCCTGTATTGATAGCATCACTATTGTAAAACCTAAGATTGGAGTTTCAGGTATTTTTCAGACCCTGAACTCTGATGGACCAGCCAGCACCATCCAGATCAGTAGCCCATACCAAGAAAACTGGTTCATCTGGTCTTGTGATCCCATCCAGGAACTGACTCAGGGAAAGAAGACAGCTTTGACCCCCTATAATTTTATCCTCAACCCAACCAATCAGCATTCCACAGTTCCTATTCCCACCACTTGTCAAACTATTGTTGAAAAACCCTAGCCTTCATATTCTGAGAGAGGTAGATTCAAGAATTATTTCCTGTCCTTCTGCTTGATGGGCCCTATGATTATTAAACTCTTTTTTTTTTTTTTTTGAGATGGAGTCTTGCTCTGTTGCCCAGGCCAGACTGCAGTGGCATGATCTCATCTCACTGCAATCTCTGCCTCCTGGGTTCAAGCAATTCTCCTGCCTCAGCCTCCTGAGTACCTGGGATTACAGTCACGCACCATCATGCTTAGCTAATTTTAGTATTTTTAGTATAGATGGGGTTTCACCATGTTAGCCAGGCTGATCTCGAACTCCTAACCTCAGGTGATGCACCCACCTTGGCCTCCCAAAGTGCTGGGATTACAGGTGTGAGCCACCACACCCAGCCTAAACTCTTTCTTTGCTTCAAGACCTGCTGTTCTCAGTGCACTGCCTTTCCTGGGCAGTGAGCAGGAAGAACCTGTTGGGTGATTACACTGGTCCCTCCTCTGCAATGTGCATTCACTCCATAAACAGTTACTGTCAACTGGGCATGGCGGCTCACACCTGTAATCCTAGTACGTTGGGAGGCTAAGGCAGGAGACTCCTTAACTGAAGACCAGCGTTGGCAACAAAGTGAAATCCCGTCTAATAAAAAAATCATCCGGGTATGGTGGCACGCACCTGTGTCAGAAACATTTGAACCAGAGCAACTCCATCTTGAATAGAGGCTGGGTAAAATGAGGCTGAGAATACTGGGCTGCCTTCCAAGGAGGTTAGGCATTCTTAGTCACAGGATGAGATAGGAGGTCGGCACAAGGTACAGGTCATCAAGACCTTGATGGTAAAACAGTTTGCGGTAAAGAAGCTGGCTAAAACCCACCAAAACCAAAACCAAGATGGCAATAAAAGTGACTTCTGGTTGTCCTCACTGCTCATTATACATGAATTATAATGCATTAGCATGCTAAAAGACACTCCCACCAGTGCCATTACAGTTTACAGATTGCCACAGCAACATCAAGAAGTTGCCCTATGTTGTCTAAAAAGGGGAGGAACCCTCAGTTGCAGGAATTCCCCCCCTTTCCTGGAAAACTCGTAAATAATTCACCTCTTGGTTAGCATATAATCAAGAAGTAACTGTAAGTATATTCAGTCAAGCAGCCCATGTTGCTGCTCTGCTTATAGACAAGCCATTCTTTTATTCCTTTACTTTCTTAATAAACTTGCTTTCACTTTACTCTATGGACTTGCCTTGAATTCTTTCTTGTGCAAGATCCAAGAACCCTCTCTTGGGGTCTGGATTGAGACTTTTTTCCAGCAAGACCTGTGGTCCCAGCTATTTGGGAGGCTGAGGCGGGAGGATCACTTGAGCCTAGGAAGTTGAGGCTTCATTGAGCTATGATTGTGCCACCGCACTCCAGCCTGGGCAACAAAGCGAGACAGATAGAGGCAGTGGAAATAAACAAAGACCAGCCAAATGAGAACAAACAGAAGCTACTTATTCGGAGCTTTCTGTAGCAAGGGAGCCAGTGTTTTGGCAAAGGTGCCAAGGCGGGCAGAGAAATAGGAAAGTTTTAGAGTGGAGAAAGGGAAGGCTTCAGGTGCTCCCTGATTGGGGACTGTTGACCTGGGGAAGCTGTAGCTGGACTAACTGAAAGTGGATGTCCTATGTGATTGGCTGGGGGTGCCTGTTTGACTTTTTCTGGTTGGCCCTAAGTTAGAAGTAGAGACAAAAATTAGAGAAGCTGTCAGCTATTAATCAAGTCCTGGCCATTTGGGGCCAATCATCACAAGAGTTATTGTTTGGTTTCTGGGACCAGTCGCTAGAGAAAGTGATCCTACTTCCAACAAGTCAAGTTGTGAGGAATAGCAGGCTGGCCTGCTGGATTGGTTTCCTGGGCTGGTTGCTGCAGGTTGTGGGTCTGAGTTCTATTCAGACACAGTCCTGGCCCTCATGGAGCTTACATTCAAAGAGACAAAACAAGCATTCCGAAAGCAAGCAGAAGTGTTACCAAGACTCCTTCATACAGTGCTAAGGGTCTATGAAAAAAATGAACTACTTGATCTTCAGCTCATTTCCTGACATACAGCTACTAAAACTCTTGGAATGTCCAGAATGATATGAGTGTCTCTCATATGCTAATGAGATAGCTGGTGGCAGAGGGCCTCTCATAGCTCAGGATTGGAGCTGGTCGCCAGAAAGACTAGGCATGATTAGAGGATTGGGACTTTCAGTTCCACCCTGTATAAAATTTTACAGGGACTGCCATGCTCATTTGTTTATACAGTGTTTATGGGGCTGCTTTTATGAAATAATTGGATAGTCGACCCCTCCAAACATCATGTTGAAATTTAACTCCCAATGTTGAAGGTGGGATCTAATAAGAGATATTTGGATCATGGGGGTGGATCCTTCATGAACAGATAACGCCCTGGGATGGGGGACTGAGTGAGTTCTCCTTCTTTTAGTTCCCAACAGAGCAAATTGTTAAAGAGAGCCTCATGATCAAGCGTGGTGGCTCACACTTGTAATTCTAGCACTTTAGGAGGCCGAGGTGGGCGGATCACAAGGTCAGTAGTTCGAGGTCAGGTAGCCAACACAGTGAAACCCTGTCTCTACTAAAAATACAAAAATTAGCTGAACGTGGTGGCAGACGCCTGTAATCCCAGTTACTTGGGAGGCTGAGGCAGGAGAATCGCTTGAACCCAAGAAACAGAGGTTGCGGTGAGCCGAGATTGCAACACTGCACTCCGACTCCAGCCTGGGTGAAAGAGCTAGACTCCATCTCAAAGAAAAAAAAAAAAAAAGAGCCTCACTCCAGCCTGGGCAAACATAATGAAATCCCCATCTCTCTTTCTCTCTCTCTCTCTCTCTCTCTCTCTCTCTCTCTCTATATATATATATATATATATATTTTTTTTTTTTTTTTTTTTTTAATTAGCTGGACATGGTGGCACACCAATAGTCCCAGCTACCTAGGAGTTCAAGGATGCAGTGAGCTACGATCACACCACTGCACTCCATCCTGGTGACAGACCGAGATCCTGTCTCAATAAAAAAGAATAAAAGTAAAAATAAAAATTAAAAAGAGCCTGCACTCTCCATCTCTCTCTTGCTTCCTCTCTCTCCATGTAATCTCTGCACTCAGGAGCTCTCCTTTGCCTTCCACCATGAGTAGAAGAAGCCTGAGGCTCTCACCAAATGGCCAGTTTTCCAGCCAGCAGAATCATGAGCCAAATACACTCTTTTCTTCACAAATTACCAGTCTCAGGTATTCCTTTGTAGCAATACAAACAGACTAAAACATTCCTCTACAGAAGGTCTGTCAACTCCTGATGTAGGCAAACTGACTATGGCATCTGCTCCCTTAACCAGTACACTAGACTGCCTCCTGGGCCTCAGCTAGCAATGATGCTAAATGCGGTGTGTTTTGACCCTCCAGCAAGATGCAACCTTTGGAGAGAAGGGACATGACCCTTCTTAGGTACAGTTTTTTGGGTTTTTTGTTTTTTTGAAATGGAGTTTCACTCTTGTTGCCCGGGATGGAGTGCAATGACACAAACTCGGCTCACCGCAACCTCCACCTCCCGGGTTCAAGTAATTCTCTTGCCTTAGCCTCCTGAGTAGCCGGGATTACAGGCATGCGCCACCATGCCCGGCTAATTTTTTTTCTTTTTTTCTTTTTTTTGAGATGGAGTCTCGCTCTGTCACCCAGGCTGGAGTGCAGTGGCACAGTCTCAGCTCACTGCGACTTCTATCTCCCAGGTTCAAGTGATTCTCTTGCCTCAGCCTCCCAAGTAGCTGGGACTACAGGCATGTGCCACCATGCCTGGCTAATTTTTGGTATTTTTAGTAGAGACGGGATTTCACCGTGTTAGCCAGGATGGTCTCCATCTCCTGACCTCATGATCCACCCGCCAAAGTGCTGGGATTACAGGTATGGACCACCTCGCCCGGCCTTAGTTACAGTTTTTATAGTAATATACTTGGATTTTTTAATGAACATTTGTCTCAAGAACTGAACCGTAATGTCATAGCTAAAATGTGATGCATAGAAGACAATATAGGAGTAAATCTTTGTAACTTTGGGTGAAGCAAAGCCTTCTTAGATATGACACCAAAACACAAATGACAAAAGAAAAAAATAGGGCTGGGTGCAAGTGGCTCATGCCTGTAGTTCCAGCACTTTGGGAGGCTTGCTTGAGCCCAAGGAGTTTGAGACCAGCCTGGGCAACACGGCAAAACAAATCTCTACAAAAAATACAAAAATTAGCCAAGCATAGTGGCATGCACCTGTAGTCCCAGCTACTAGGAAGTCTGAGTGGGAAGGATCACTTTAGCCCAGGAGGTTGAGACTACAGTGAGCCATGATTGCACCACTGCACTTCAGCCTGGGTAACAGAGCAGGCCCTGGTCCCAAAAAATATAAGAAAAAAAAAATAGGCCGGGCGCGGTGGCTCAAGCCTGTAATCCCAGCACTTTGGGAGGCCGAGGCGGGTGGATCACGAGGTCAGGAGATCGAGACTATCCTGGCTAACACGGTGAAACCCCGTCTCTACTAAAAATACAAAAAATTAGCCGGGCGTGGTAGCGGGCGCCTGTAGTCCCAGCTACTTGGGAGGCTGAGGCGGGAGAATGGCGTGAACCCAGGGGGCGGAGCTTGCAGTGAGCCGAGATCGCGCCACTGCACTCCAGCCTGGGAGACACAGCGAGACTCCGTCTCAAAAAAAAAAAAAAAGAAAAAGAAAAAAAAAAAAGATAAATTGGACTAAAAAAAGTAGAGATGCCGGGCGTGGTGGTTCATGCACGTAATCCCAGCACTTTGGGAGGCCAAGGCGAGTGGATCACGAGGTCAGGAGACAGAGACCATCCTGGCTAACATGGTGAAACCCCATCTCTACTAAAAAATACAAAAATTAGCCAGGCGTGGTGGCACGCGCCTGTAGTCCTAGCTACTCGGGAGGCTGAGGCAGGAGAATCGCTTTAACCCAGGGGGCAGAGGTTACAGGGAGCCGAGATCGTGCCACTGCACTCAAGCCTGGGTGACAAAGCGAGACTTCTTCTCAAAAAAAAAAAAAGTAGAGCTGTCTAGGCCTCACCCTCAGAAATCCAGATTTAAATGAGTTGCAGTAGGATTCAAGCATCTGTATATTTTTAAAACCTTCACACTGATTCCAAGTATAGCACCCACTGCCTCTTTTGGTAAATTACATGTATTTATCCCTGGATTACTGCACACACTTGCTGATGGACAGTAGATTTTGAGCTGCTCTCAGTCTGAAACTCAATTCACTTAATCGGTTCCTGTGCCTGCCACAAAGCTGAGCTGTTGACTATAAATAGCCACAAAAGACTGGAGTCTGTTCTCTTGCTCATGAACCCTTCTAAGTGTTAGACTCTGTCATCCAAAAGACCACCAAGATGGCTAAGTAACAGGAGAGTTGTATTTGGTGACATCAGTTCACAAACCAGGAAGAGATAGTCTCCTGAATGTGTGGAAGCTGCTCTCTCTTTGAAGGGAGAAAGGGCAGGTTGGGTTTTATGCCTTACAGGGCCTGTATTACACAGTAGAATCATACATATTCAGCAGGTTTGGGGAAAAGACTATGCATATTTATGAGGGGAATTAAGTACATGCACAATGAGTAAACACATGTGTAACATACATCCCATGTTCACATTGGGGTGGGATTTTAGCAGTAAAGTGAGGTGGAATTTGGCTCTCTATGTCAAAAGGTGAGCTATAGGACACAAAGACATTTTGTCCGTGGCCTCTATAAGCTGGCTGAAACTGCTTAAGGTCTGCAGTTGCTCATCAGAAGACAATGTCTGTAAGGTCAGCCCTCTGTCCAATCAGAGTTATAGCGGTCTGGGTGTAAATCAAAGTTAGGAGGGGTATGATAATTTGCCTTGACAGCTCCTATTGTTAGGGAGTTTAGCAAGAGCATGGTTTTTCTTGCAGCCATAGAAATTTAGGAATTTAGGAAGGAATTCATGCCAGCCAATACCTAAACCCGTGACCTGTAGGTAATTTTAATTTCCTTATCCTTAAAGTCTATCTTTTTTTTTTTCTTAGATGGAATCTCGCTCTGTCACCCAGACTGGAGTGCAGTGGCACAATCTCAGCTCACTGAAACCTCCGCCTCCCAAGTTCACGCCATTCTCCTGCTTCAGTCTCCTGAGTAGCTGGGATTACAGGCACACCCCACCACGCCCGGCTAATTTTGGTATTTTAGTAGAGACGGGTTTTCCCCATGTTGGTCAGGCTGGTCTTGAACTCCTGACCTCGGGATCCACCCGCCTCAGCCTCCCAAAGTGCTGGGATTACACGCGTGAGCCACCGCACCGGTAGGGTCCATTTTAATCAAGAGGAGTCTGTTTTGGGCTCTCAGATGACAACACAAACACTTCCTCTTGTCTGGACTGAGAAGCAAAATCCTAATAACCACTTGCCAGCAAGATAGGAACACAGCAGGAACCAGCTGTGGGGATTTGGAAAATAGTCCAACAGCAATTTTTTCCGCACAGTACACTATTCTGTCCAGAATCTTGAACCTAGCTATAGTTAAGGGAGCCGCACCTACAGATATAGGCCAACTACCTAACTCAGACACCTTCAGTAGCTTCTCTTGGCCTTCAACGTGGTCTACGTGGCCTGATTCATTGCAGCAGTCAGGGTTCAATGCAGAAATACTATGAGCTATGGGATAAGAGAGTTACTCTAGGAATTAGACCTCACAGAAATAGGAGGAGCTAGAGAAGGGACAGACTAGGAGGAAAGTTGGAGGCTCAGAAGAGGTACTGGCCGGTCCATCTGAGTAGCCAGGCACATGTAGTCACTGAAAGAGGACGGCCAAGAGAAGGCTCTGTGGCAAGCTGTGCCTGTATATAGCTACTACCACCAAGCATCTGGTGGTGGGCCTGGGGCTGTGTTGGTCATCAGGGTCAGAAGTCAGGAGAAGAGCTAGACGCAAGGACAAACTAGAACCCACAGGTGTCTCTGTGTCTATCACCACATCTAACCACAGTGGACCTGGGGGATAGCTGCTGCTCACTTGCACCTGCCTCTTTCAGCCAAGTCTAACAGTGGCTAGAATCCCTGAAGACATAATTCGAACCTAGAGTCTCCCTCTGTCACCCAGGCCGGAGTGCAGTGGCATGATCTCGGCACACTGCAACCTCTGCCTCCCAGGTTCAAGTGATTCTCGTGCCTCAGCCTCACAGGTGCTGGTCACCATGCCCAGATATATATATATATTTTTATATCTAGATATAAATATAGATATATATTTTTATCTAGATATAAATATAGATATTAAATATATTTTAAAATATATTTTTATATCTATATATTAAAATATATATATCTATTTTTTATATCTAGATATAAAAATATATATATATATGTATTTTTTTTTTGAGAAGGAGTCTTGCTCTGTCGCCCAGGCTGGAGTGCAGTGGTGCTTTCTCGGCTCACTGCAACCTCCGCCTCCTGGGTTCAAGCAATTCTCCTGCCTCAGCCTCCTGAGTAGCTGGGATTACAGGCACGTGCCACCATGATCAGCTCATTTTTGTATTTTTAGTAGAGACGGGGTTTCACCACGTTGGCCAGGCTGGTCTCCAACTCCTGGCCTCAAGTCATCTGCCCAACTTAGCCTCCCAAAGTGCTGGAATTACAGGCATGAGCCACTGTGCCCAGCCCAATTTAGCCAGATTGACATAGCACAAACCACAGCAGCCCAATGGCCCAAGTTTCTACAGCTTAATGGCCTCCCTATGCTCTCAGCCCTACAGGGTTGTTTGATATCGGCATCATTTTCTCTGTGGGAATGCTGATATAGTTTGGATAGTTGCCCCCACACAAATGTCATGTTGAAATATCATCTTCAATGCTGGAGGTAGGACCTGGTGGGAGGTGTTTGGGTCATGGGGCCAGATCCCTTCTTGGAACTGTCTTCATGATAGCGCGTGAGTTCTTGCAAGACCTGGTTGTTTAAAAGCATGTGGCACCTCTCTGCACCAACTCTCTGTCTGTTGCTCCTGCTCTTATCATGTGACATGCCTGCTCCTGGTCTCCTTCTGCCATGATTGGAAGCCTCCTGAGGCCTTCCACAAAGCAGATGCCACTATGCTTCCTGTACAGCCTGCAGAACCATGAGCCAACGAACCCTCTTTACTCATAAATTAGCAATCCTTAGGCATTTATAGCAACGCAAGAATGGCCTAAAACAAATGTTGTATTTGAATAGAACTTTCTCTCTCTCTCTCTCTTGTTTTTTTGAGGTGAAGTCTTGCTCTATCGCCCAGGCTGGAAAACAGTGGCACGATCTCAGCTCACTGCAACCTCCACCTTGCCGGCTCAAGCAATTCTCTGCCTCAGCCTCCCAAGTAGCTGGAATTACAGGCACGCACCACCACGCCTGGCTAATTTTTGTACTTTTAGTAGAGACGGGGTTTCACCATGTTGGTCAGGCTGGTCTCCAACTCCTGACCTCGTGATCTGCCTGCATCGGCCTCCCAAAGTGCTGAGATTACAGGCGTGAGCCACCACACCTGGCCCAGAACTTTACCTCTTGACTCTTCTGGATGTTCTCCTCTATGATTATTTTATTTTATTTTATTTTATTATTTTTTGAGACAGATCCTGTTCTTGTCGTTCAGGCTGGAGTGCAGTTCAGGCTGGTGTGATCTTGGCTCACTGCAGCCTCTGACTCCCAGTTTCAAGTGAATCTCCTGCCTCAGCCTTCTGAGTAACTGGTATTTACAGGCATGCGCCACTATGCCCAGCTAATTTTTGTATGTTTTGTGGAGACAGGGTTTCACCATGTTGGCCAGGCTGGTCTCAAACTCCTGGCCTCAAGTGATCCTCCCACCTCGGCCTCCCAAAGTGCTGGGATTACAAGCATGAGCCACCGAACCTGGCCTGATTGTTCATTTTATGTGTCAACTTCACTGGGCCACAGGATGTCTACATATCTAGTTAAATACCCTTCTGGGTGTGTCTGTGAAGTGTTTCCAGAAGAGAGTAGCATTTGAATCAGTAGACTAAGTAAAACAGATGGCCCTTCCCAATGAGGGTGGGCATCATCCAATCCATCGAGGGCCAGAATAGAACAAAAAGAGGGAAGAAGGGTGAATTCACACTGTCTGCCTCACTGCTTGAGCTGGGAAATCAGTCTTCTCCCATTCTCAAACTGGGACTTACATCATTGGCCCCTCTGGTTCTCAGGCCTTTGAACTTGGACTAGAACTATACCACCAGCTTTTCTGGGCTTTCAGCACACAATGGGACTTCCCAGCCTCCATAATTGTGTAAGCCAATCTTTTTTTTTTTTTTTTTTTTGAGGCGGAGTCTCGCTTTGTTGGCCCAGGCTGGAGTGCAGTGGTGCCATCTCAGCTCACTGCAACCTCTGCCTCCCAGGTTCAAGCAATTCTCTACCTCAGCCTCCTGAATAGCTGGGATTAAAGGTGCCTGCCACCATGCCCAGCTAATATTTGTATTTTTAGTAAAGATGGGGTTTCACCGTGTTGGCCAGGCTGGTCTTGAGCTCTTGACCTTGGGTGATCCACCTGCCTCGGCCTCCCAAAGTGCTGGGATTACAGGTGTGACCCACCGCACCCGGAGTGTAAGCCAATTTCTTAGAAGAAATCTCTCCCTCTATCTCCACATATATGCATATATGTATGCGGCACTGATCCTTGAACAATGTGGGGGTTAGGAGCACTAACCTATTGCACAATTGAAAATCCATGTAGGCTGGACGTGGTGGCTCACACCTGTAATCCCAGCTCTTTGAGAGGCCAAGGCAGGTGGATCTCAAGGACAGAAAATCAAGACCATCATGGCTAACATGGTGAAAACCCATCTCTACTAAAAACACAAAAAATTATCCGGGCATGGTGGCATTTGCCTGCAGTCCCAGCTGCTTGGGAGGCTGAGGCAGGAGAATCGCTTGAACCCAGGAGGCAGAGGTTGCAGTGAGCCGAGACCACACCACTGCACTCCAGCCTGGGCGACAGAGCGAGACTCAGTCTAAAAAAAAAAAAAGAAAAGAAAAGAAAAGAAAAGAAAATCCATGTAAAACTTATTTGTTTTTAATTTATGGTTTTGTTTTGTTTTTTTTTTTTTTTTGAGATGGAGTTTCATTCTTGTTGCCTGGGCTGGAATGCAATGGCGTGATCTCGGCTCACTGCAACCTCCGCACCCCAGTTCAAGTGATTCTCCTACCTCAGCCTCCCAAGTAGTTGAGATTACAGGCACACGCTACTATGCCCAGCTAATTTTTGTATTTTTAGTAGAGATGGGCTTTCCCTATGTTGGTCAGGCTGGTCTTGAACTCCTGACCTCAGGTGATCCGCCTGCCTCAGCCTCCCAGTGTTGGGATTACAGGCATGAGCCACCGTGCCCGGCCAAAACTTTTGTTTTTTGAGAGAGAGAAAGACAGAGAATCTTACCCTGTCACCAACGCTGGAGTGCAGTGGCACAATCACAGCACACCATAGCCTCAACCTCTTGGACTCAAGTAATCCTCCCACCTTAGCCTCCCAAAGTCTATTATTGCAGGGGTGTGCCACCATGCCCAGCCTCCTATATAACTTTTGACTCCCCCATAACTTAACTACTGATAGACTACTATTGACTAGAAGCCTTACTGATAACCTAAAGCCAATTAACACATGTTTTGTTTTGTTTGGCTTGTTTTTGAGACTGAGTCTCACTCTATTGCCCAGGCTGGAGTGCAGTGGTGCGATCTCAGCTCACTGCAATCTCCGCCTCCTGGGTTGGGAGGCTGAGACAGGAGAATCGCTTGAACCCAGGAGGTGGAGCTTGCAGTTAGCCAAAATTGTGCCACTGTACTTCAGCCTGGGCTACAGAGCAAGCCTGCATCTCAAAAAAAAAAAAAGAAAAGAAAAGAAAAGAAAAGAAAAGAAAAAAAAATTCTGGCCGGGCGCGGTGGCTCAAGCCTGTAATCCCAGCACTTTGGGAGGCCGAGACGGGCGGATCACGAGGTCAGGAGATCGAGACCATCCTGGCGAACACGGTGAAACCCCGTCTCTACTAAAAAATACAAAAAAAAAACTAGCCGGGCGAGGTGGCGGGCGCCTGTAGTCCCAGCTACTCAGGAGGCTGAGGCAGGAGAATGGCGGGAACCCGGGAGGCGGAGCTTGCAGTGAGCTGAGATCCGGCCACAGCACTCCAGCCTGGGTGACAGAGCAAGACTCTGTCAAAAAAAAAAAAAAAGAAAAAAAAATTCTTCAACTCATTGTCTTCACAGTGAGGAAGCTGAGAGGAGGTGGAAGAGGAGGTGTTGGTCTCACTGTCTTAGTGATACAGGAGATAGAAAGAAATTATTTAGGCAGATAGTGAGGGCAAGAGAGTCCTCAGCAGAACTTCCCTTCTAACAAAAAACAGCCCAAGAAATCTCTTCCATTCTAACAACGAGCAGGCTGGAAGATCAGGGTGCAAACATACATAAGGAAACTGAAAGCTTGCACGGGGGAATGTCGGCAGCTGCATGGATAAAAAGGGCTACCTGGGGCCAGGCAGGTCCACCATGGGGGCTCCACCTTCCCTTTTTTGTTAGCCCATGCACAGTATGAAAGAAACAAGCAACATGGAGTAGCTCAGGCAGAGGACCCACCTGCATAATGAACAATGGAGGTGGGGGCTGCCAGAGATTTGAGCCCTGTGCATACGACACACCGGGTCCTAACCAGTTTTTCGTGCCCTATGTAGAACAAATACCGCCTCCCACTTGCTCATCTATAAAAACCCTTGCAATTCACTGAGTTTCAGCAACCCATTTTTCCAGGACCCCTCTCTGTAGCAGGGAGCTATTCTCTTTCTTTCACCTAGTAAATTTCTGCTCTAAACCTCACCTTTTGTATGTGTCCATGTCCTTGATCTCTATGGCCATGAGACCAAGAACCTCAAGTGTCACCCCAGACATTGAGGCTGCTTCATTGGGGTAGCAGATCCACATAGAAGTGGACACCTGCTCATTTCAAACCCGAGTTGTTCAAGAGTCCACTGTGTGTAACTGTTGGTTCTATTTATTCGGTGAACCCTGTTACTCTCTGTCTTCTGCCTCACTTTATTTTATTTTATTTTGTTATGGAGTCTCACTCTGTTGCCCAGGCTGGAGTGCAGTGGTGCAATCTTGGCTCACAGCAAACTCCACCTCCTGGGTTCAAGTGATTCTCCTGCCTCAGCTTCCCAAGTAGCTGGGATTACAGGTGCTCACGACCACACCTGACTAACTTTTGTATTTTTAGTAGAGACGGGGTTGGTTTCACTACATTGGCCAGGCTGGTGTTGAACTCCTGACCTCAAGTGATCCGCCTGCCTCAGCCTCCCGAAGTGCTGGGATTACAGGCATGAGCCACCTCACTCTTCTTTCTGCTCTCAGATGTTGCCACGTTCTTTCCCACTTCAGGGACCCTTTTTTTTCTTTCTTTCTTTCTTTTTTTTTTTTTTTTTTTTGAGATGGAGTCTCACTCTGTAGCCCAGGCTGGGGTGCAGTGGCGTGATCTTGACTGAGTGCAACCTCTGCCTCCAGGGTCCTGGTTCAAGCAATTCTCCTGCCTCAGCCTCCCTAGTAGCTGAGATTACAGGAATGCACCACCATGCCCAGCTAATTTTTGTATTTTTAGTAGAGACAGGGGTTTCACCATGTTGCCCAGGCTGGTCTTGAACTCCTGACCTCATGATCCGCCCACCTCAACCTCTCAAAGTGCTGGGATTACAGGTGTGAGCCACCACGCCCAGCCAAGGGACCTTTGCTTCTTTAATAGCTGATAATCTTTTCCCCCTCACCAAATCTCCATCTAGTCCCTTCTTCCTCATCCCCTAAGGCCCAGCTAATGTAATTTTCCTTGGACCTCCACTATAAATGATATCCTAGATATTTTCTCTCACATGTACAATTGGGATTGTACATATGCAACACAGAGACAAGTTTCTTTTTTTTTTTTTTTTTTTTTTTGAGACGGAGTCTCGCAGTGTCTCCCAGACTGGAGTGCAGTGGCCTGATCTCGGCTCACTGCAAGCTCCGCCTCCCGGGTTCACGCCATTCTCCCGCCTCAGCCTCCCAAGTAGCTGGGACTACAGGCGCCCGCCACCACGCCCGGCTAGTTTTTTTTTTTTTTGTATTTTTAGTAGAGACGGGGTTTCACCATGTTAGCCAGGATAGTCTCGATCTCCTGACCTCGTGATCCACCCGCCTCGGCCTCCCAAAGTGCTGGGATTACAGGCTTGAGCCACCGCGCCCGGCAGAGACAAGTTTCTTAACACAGCTTTGGGTTGTACATGGACTTACTTGCAGTTATCTCTTTCTCATGCCAGCTCTGAAGCTCCTTGAGGGTAAGGAGTGTCTATTTTATTCACCATTGCATATAATAGGTACCTTAAAACATATTTATTAAATGAGCAAAGCAGCCTGACGCAGTGGCTCATGCCTATAATCCCATCACTTTGAGAGGCCAAGGCAAATGGTATCACTTGATCTCAGGAGTTTGAGACCAGCATGGGCAACCTGGCGAAATCCCACCTCTACAAAAAAGTTGTCTAAAAAATTAGCTAGGGTCGGATGTGGTGGTTCGTTCCTATAATCCCAGCATTTTGGGAGGCCAAGGCAGGTGGATCACCTGAGGTCAGGAGTTCAAGACCAGCCTGGCCAACATGGTGAAACCCCATCTCTACTAAAAATACAAAAATCAGTCAGACGTGGTGGCGCACGCCTATAGTCCCAGCTATCGGGAGGCTGAGGCAGGAGAATCGCTTGAACCTCAGAGGCAGAGGTTGCAGTGAATTGAGATCATGCCACTGCATTCCAGCCCGGGCAACAGAGCCAGACTCTCTCGGGAAAAATAAATAAATAAATAAATAAATAAATAAATAAATAAAGATTTAAAAAAGAAATAAAAATAAAAAATAAATTAGCCAGGTGTGGCGGCATGTGCCTGTAGTCCCAACTACTTGGGAAGCTGAAGTGGGAGGATTGCTTGAGCCCAGAAGGTTGAGACTGCAGTGAGCCTCTGTCACACCACTGTACTCCAGCCTGAGTGACAAAGCAAGACCCTGTCTCAAAAAAGAAAAAAGAAAAAAAGAAAGAAAAAGAAAAAAAATGAGCAAACCTAGTCATTTTGATGGCCAATGTTTGACATGTATTTTAGAGAGAAAACAAAATTGGTCCCTTGCCTAGTATATGGTGTTGTTTTGCTATATAATTTATGGTCTACGTGTAACAAAACAGGAGAAAGCAATATTTAAAAACTGCCAGCAGGCAAAAATTAGCCTTACCACACACCAATCCTGCCTGGGTTCCCTCCAGGCTTGGAAAAACCATTTAGAAGCAATTGCCAAAACTTTGTTTGCAGCCTAATTAAATAACCAGCTCTCACCAGGAGTTTTAATGGCAAGCCTAAGAGGTCCAGAAAGTTTTTAAGGCTTAATGACCTGCATACGCTTTCAGCCCTACAGGATTCTTTAATATCTGCATAATTTTCTCTGTGGGAATGCTTTATCTGAATAGACTGTTTTGCTTTAGAAAATAGTTTTGCAAACTTTCTAACAAAATATTCCAGACAAGTTATAATCCCAGTGATAACAGAGCTTCCTACTGCAATACATGAGTTAATGAACACAAAGAGGCTTGTGAAATGTCTGACATATAGCAGGTGCTTAATAAATGGTAGTTGCACGGGTGCAGTGCCTCCGGCCCGTAATGCGGTGCAGTCTCAGTTCAATGCAATCTCCACCTCCTAGGTTCAAGCGATTCCCCTGCCTCGCCTCCCGAGTAGCTGGGACTACAGGCACGCACCACCACACCCAGCTAATTTTTTGTATTTTTTTAGTAGAGATGGGGTTTCACCATGTTGGCAGGATAGTCTCGATCTCCTGACCTCGTAATCCACCTGCCTTGGCCCCCCAAAGTTCTGAGATTACAAGCGTGAGCCACCGTGCCCAGCCACGAGACAGGGTCTCATTCTGTTGCCGAGGCTGGAGTGCAGTGGTGTAATCATGGCTCACTGCAGCCTCAAACCCCTGGGTTCAAGTGATCCTCCTGCCTCAGCCTCTCCAGTAGCTGGGACTATAGGCACACACCATCCCATCTGACTAGTGTGTTTGTTTTTTGTTTTTTGTTTTTGTTTTGTTTTGTTTTTTTGGAGATGGGTTTTTGCTTTGTTGCCCAGGTTGGTCTTGAATTCCTGGCCCCAAGTGATCCTCCCGCCTCGGTCTCCCAAAGTGATGGGATTACAGGTATGAGCCACTGTACCCAGCCTATACCTATTTTTCTATGTATTTGAAGCACTGTTAAAAAAAAAAAAAAAGGTATAATTTGGAAATTCAGTGGCACAAGTTACACTGCCATAACTGAGGGATATCATACAGTTAAAAAAACAAAAACAAAAAACAGTCTCTCTGAACCTATCTTGGTTCAGGAGTCTGCCCAATAAAAAATAATATTAATAATAGTCTAGGCACTGTGTGCTCATGACTGTAATTCCAACACTTAACACTTTAGGAGGCTGAGGTGGGAGGGTTGCTTGAGGCCTATGTGTTCAAGACCAGCCTGAGCAATATAGTGAGGCCCCATCTCTACAAAAACATTTTTTTTAATTAGCAGGGGAAAACTGGGTGCGGTCGTTCACCCCTATAATCCCAGTACTTTGGGAAACCAAAGCGGCCAAATCACTTGAGGTCAGGAATTTGAGACTAGGCTTGCCAACAAGGTAAAATCCCATCTTTACTAAAAATAAAAATAAATAAATAAATAAATAAATAAATAAATAAATAAATAAATAAATAAAATTAGCCAGGTGTGCTGGTATGCACCTGTGGTCCCAGCTACTCGGGAGATGGAGGCAGGAAAATTGCTTGAATCTGGGAGGCAGAGGTTGCACGAGCCGAGATCACGCCACTGCACTCCAGCCTGCGTGACAGCAAGACCCTGTCTCAAAAAGAAAAAAAAAAAAAGGAAAGAAAAATAAAAAATTAGCAGGACGCAGTTGTATGCAACTGTAGTCCCAGATACTCAGCAGGCTGAGGTGGAAGGAGGATCCCTTGAGCCTAGGAGTTCCAGGCTGCAGTGAGCTATGGTACTCTCAACCCAGGCAACAGAGTGAGAACCTGTCCTCCCTGCCAAAATAATAATAATAATAATAATAATTGTTCTCCCATTTCAAACACTGCATTACATAATTGTACCTGCCCAAGGAAGTGTTTGTGAAAGTGTGATCACCAGACTGGCAGATTCAGCTACACTTTGTTAAAAATACAAATTCTCGGGTGGGTGAGATCAGCCTTGCCAACAAGGTAAAATCTTATCTCTACTAAAAATTAAAAAAAAAAAAAAGGCCGGGCGCGGTGGCTCAAGCCTGTAATCCCAGCACTTTGGGAGGCCGAGACGGGCGGATCATGAGGTCAGGAGATAGAGACCATCCTGGCTAACATGGTGAAACCCCGTCTCTACTAAAAAATACAAAAACTTAGCCGGGCGAGGTGGCGGGCGCCTGTAGTCCCAGCTACTCGGGAGGCTGAGGCAGGAGAATGGCGTAAACCCGGGAGGCAGAGCTTGCAGTGTGCTGAGATCGCGCCACTGCACTCTAGCCTGGGCGACTGAGCAAGACTCTGTCTCAAAAAAAAAAAAAAAAAAAAAAAAAAATTTGCTCATGCCTGTAATCCCAGCCGTTTGGGAGGTGGGAGGATCACTTGAGACCAAGAGTTGGAGACCAGCCCGGGCAACCGAGCAAAACCTGGTTTCTAAAAAATAAAAAAATAAAAATAAAAACTTAGCCGAGCATGGTGGCACGTGCCTGTGGTCTCAGCTACTTTGGGTGACTGAGGCGGGAGGATCACTGGAACGCAGGAGTTCAAGGCTACAGTGAGCTGTAATGACACCACCACATTATAGCCTGAGCCAAATTCTCAAGCCCTACCTAGACCTGATGAGTCAGAAAACTCAGGAGGGTGGAGCCCAGCGATCTGTGTGGGGTTTTTGTTTGTTTTGCTTGGTGAGTTTTTTTTTTTTTGTAACAAACTCTCCAGGTAACTTTGTGTACACAAAAGTTTGAGAGTGGCTGCTCTAGTCTAAGGCAGTGCATCTCAAACTGCACTTCACACTAGGATTTCTTTGGCGGCTTTGAGAAATTCTAATGCTCAGGCTTCACCCACACTTATTAAATCAGAATCTGGCAATAGGACTCAGGCATCAATAGTTTTTACACATCCCGCAGGTGATTCAAGTGGGCAGGAGAATCTGAGAACCAGTGTGGTCTAGAACACGCAGCGTCACTGTCCCCTGGGTGCCTAGTAGAAATGTAGAATCTTAAGCTGGGCGCAGTGGCTCACGCCTGTAATCCCAGCGCTTTGGGAAGCCTATGCGGGTGGATCACTTGAGCCCAGGAGTTGGAGACTAGCCTGGGCAACATGGTGAAACCGCTGTCTCTAAATACAAAAAATTAGCTGGGCATAGTGGTGCGCACCTGTGGCTACAGTGAGCTGTGATCGTGCCACTGCATTCCCGACTGAATCATAAAATGAGACAAAAAACACAAAATGAGTCAAAAAACACAAAAACAGGCCAGGCGTGGGGGCTCATGCCTGTAATCCTAGCATTTTGGGAGGTCGAGGTTGGCGGATCACTTGAGGTCAGGATTTCGAGACCAGCCTGGTAAACATGTTGACACTCCATCTCTACTAAAAATGCATTTTTTTCTTTTTTCTTTTGAGACAAAGTCATCACTCTTGTCCTCCAGGCTAGAGGGTGATGGTGCAATCTTGGCTCACTGCAACCTCTGCCTCCCGGGTTCAAGCAATTCTCTTGCCTCAGCCTCCCAAGTAGCTGGGATTACAGGCGCCTGCCACCACGCCCAACTAATTTTTGTATTTTTAGTAGAGATGGGGTTTCACCATGTTGGCCAGGCTGGTCTCGAACTCCTGACCTCAGGTGATCTGCCCGCCTCAGCTTCCTAAAGTGCTGAGATTACAGGCGTGAGCCACCGCGCCCAGCCAAAAATACAAAAATTAGCTAGGCATGGTGTCGCACGCCTATAATCTCAGCTACTCGGGAGGCTGAGGCAGGAGAATCGCTTGAACCTGGGAGGCAGAGGTTGCAGTGAGCCAAGATCATGCCAGTACACTCCTGGCTGGGAGACAGCAAGACTGTCTCCAAAAAAAAAACCCTCAAAAAAAACAAAAAGAAATCTCAGGCCCTGCCCCAGAGCTGCTGAATCTGAGTCTGCACTTTAACAAGATGGACTGTGGGAGGGGTTACTCTCCTTTTTTTTATTTATTTTTTTTTTTTTTGAGACAAAGTCTTGCTCTGTCACCCAGGCTGGAGTGCAATGGTGCGATCTCGGCTCACTGCAACCTCTGCCTCCTGGTTCAAGCAATTCCCTGCCTCAGGCTCCCAAGTAGCTGGGATTACAGGTGCCCGCCACCACGACCAGCTAATTTTTTTGTATTTTTAGTAGAGATGGGATTTCACCATCTTGGCCAGGCTGGTCTTGAACTCCTGACCTTGTGATCCACCCACCTCAGCCTCCCAAAGTGCTGGGATTACAGGCGTGATCCACCGGGCCCGGTCTTATTATTATTATTTTTTTTAATAGAGACAAAGTATTGTTTTGTTGCCCAGGCTGGTCTCTAACTCCTGAGCTCAAGTGATCCTCCTGCCTCAGCCTCCTAGAGTGCTCAGATTACAGGTATGAGCCACTCCTCATGGCCCTGTGACTCTCCTAAGCACATTGAAATGTGAAATGCCCTGTCCTGGAATACAAAAAACTCAATCTGAGATGTGTGTCTGAAACTGTCTGACATACAGATCAATGATTTACTGAACCCGGTCCAGAGGTTGTTGCTTTCTTTCTTTCTTTCTTTCTTTCTTTTGAGATGAAGTCACCCAGGCTGGAGTACAGTGGCGCGATCTTGGCTCACTGCAATCTCCACCTCCCGGGTTCAGGTGATTCTCCTGCCTCCCGAATAGCTGGGACTACAGGGCACCCACCACCACACCTGGCTAATTTTTGTATTTTTTGGTAGAGATGGGGTTTCACCATCTTAGCCAAGCTAGTCTCAAACTCCTGACCTCAAGCAATCCACCTACCTTGGCCTCCCAAAGTGCTGGGATTACATGTAGGCGGGAGCCACGAAGCCCAGCCGGCTTTCGTTTTTCTGATTCTCTGGTGACAGAGACTGTTTTCCTGCCCAACCCCGCACCCCATCTCAGATTATCTGTCTGGGGGAGAGGAGAATGGCCTGGGAAAAGTAAATTCAATGAGCACCTCCAGGGGGCCCTAGAGACAGTGAGTAAGGGAGGAGGAAACACTTTAATTAACATTCTGATAGATTCTGTTCCTCATATTGTTAATTACTGCATTGTTTCATGGTAACTCCCAGGAGGCCTCCCGTAAACCAGCTATTTCTGGCTCTCCCGCCCCACCCTCCAATTTTTCTCTTTACTCTTTTCTCAGCATCTTATCAGATCCCTGCTGAGCAATTTAGAAAGTGAAACCAAGCCTGAGTCAGAATTGGAATACACATTCACCTGGACTTCGTATTTCCCTGAACAGGTAGAATAAGAACCCCAGATTGCAATGGGCCTTCTGACCAAAGGCAACAGAAGTGTCATTGTCCTCTTTTGTTGTTGTTGTTTGTTTGTTGTTTGTGAGACGGAGTCTCCCTCTTTTGCCCAGGCTGGAGTGCAGTGGCATGATCTCGGCTCACTGCAACCTCTGCCTCCCAGGTTCAAGCGATTCTCCTGCCTCAGCTCCCGAGTAGCTGGGACTACAGGTGCCTGCCACCACGCCTGGCTAATTTTTGTATTTTTAGTGGAGACGGGGTTTCACCATATCAGCCAGGCTGGTCTCGAATTCCTGACCTTGTGATCCGCCCACCTCGGCCTCCCAAAGTGCTGGAATTACAGGCATGAGCCACCGTGCCCAACCTGTCTTGGAATTTTTTAACTGACAAGATCCTTTTGTACTAATCCCATTGATATACTTAAGTCTTTTTTCCTTAGCTTGAAAATGACTCATGGCTGGTTCATTTCTCTAGCATCTCCAAACCCATACTCGCTTTTGATATATGTGCGCGTATGTGCAGTCATGACAAATAAGGACTTTTAGGATGTTTTCGTATCCCGGGCAGTGGGGTATGGAAAGAGGTTAGGGCTGGGAGTAAGGACTCCTGGATCCCTTAGAGCACGTCACTCTGCTATGCTGGGTCTCTGTTTTCTCACTTCAAAAATAAGGAAGTTTGATGCCTGAGGGCGCAAATTCCAATACCTACAGGAGCCTAAGGAATAGCCTATATGGGGCTAACGTGGCCTCTACTCAGCCCCTCTTTCTTTGTTAACTTCTGGGAATATGGGTCCAGAATTGTCAGATTTCAAGGGAAGCAAAATAAATAAATAAATGAAATAAAATCTGGATTTCCATTTGCAATTTCTCTATTTATAAATGCCAGGAACTAACACAACTTTATTTTGCAGAATTTGGAAATTACACAAAATACTCCTGAGGCCATCATTTACCTAGAGTCAGTCAAGTAATGACTTCTAGATTAAATGATATCCCAGGACTTTTTTTTTTTTTTTTGAGACTGATTCTCACTCTATCGCCCAGGCTGGAGTGCAGTGGCGCAATCTTGGCTCACTGCAACCTCCACCTCCTGGGCTCACGCCATTCTCCTGCCTCAGCCTCCTGAGTAGCTGGGACTACAGGCGCCCACCACCACGCCTGGCTAATTTTTTGTATTTTTAGTAGAGACAGGGTTTCACCATGTTATCCAGGGTGGTCTCGATCTCCTGACCTCGTGATCCGCCTGCTTCGGCCTCCCAAAGTGCTGGGATTACAGGCGTGAGCCACCGTGCCCAGTCCAGGACTTTTTTAGTATCCAATTCTTCCCCTCTAATGCACTTGGGGGAGTTTTGGCTTCTCTCTCTCTCTCTCTCTCTCTCTCTCTCTCTCTCTGTCTCTTTTGTCTGCCACCCAGGCTGGAGTGCAGTGGGGCAATCACAGCTCACTATAGCTTCAATCTCTGGGGCTCAAGCGGTCCTCCCACCTGAGCCTCCTGAGTAGGTGGGACTACAGGCATATGCCACTATGCCTGTCTATTTTTAATTTTTTTTATAGGGATGGGGTCTCACTTTGTTGCCTGTTGTTTTTGTGTGTGTAGTCATATCTGTGTCTCTCATTTATTCCTTCAATAAATATTTGAGTACCCATTATAAGCTGGAAACTGTTGTTGATAGACAAAAAATGAGAAGGGGTTTGTACCTTCAGGTGAGCAAATGAGACAACTAAGTCACATGCCACAGTAAATAATAAGGCTTACTGAACAACTACGTTTGCTGAAAAGTCTAAGGTAAGGCGGGTCCAGGTCTTTAGCAATACACACAATCATTCTGAAGCTTGGCATTTTAATCTGTAAAATGGCAATAATAATAATAATACCTCCCCATCAAGCATGTGTAAAGATTAGAGCTCTGTCTGTGAAGTGCTGAGAAGTATCCTACCTGGCATGGGATAGATGCTTGTTTCAGTCCATGGATGCTGCTGTAACAAAATGGCGGCCAAGTGTGGTGGCTCACATGTGTAATCCCAATACTTTGGGAGGCGGGCAGATCACCTGAGGTCAGGAGTTCGAGACTAGCCTGGCCAACATAGTGAAATCCTATGTCTACTAAAAATCCAAAAATTAGCCAGGCATGGTGGTGCACACCTGTAATCCCAGCTATTCAGGAGGCTGAGGCTGAAGAATCTCTTGAACATGGGAAGCAGAGGTTGCAGTGAGCTGAAATTGCACCATTGCACTCCAGGCTGGGTGACAGAGCGAGACTCCATCTCAAAAAAAAAAAAAAAAAAAAAAAAAAGATAAACTGGAGGAATTTAAACAACAGGAATTTATTTATCATAGTTCTAGAGGCTGAGAAATCCAAAATCAAGGCATCAGTAGATTCGGTATCTGGGGAGGACTCACTTCCTGGTTCACAGATGACACAACACCTTCTTGTTGTGTCCTTACATAGTGGAAGGCACAGGCAGCTTCTTGGTGCCTCTTTTATAGGGACACTAGTCTTGTTCACGAGGGCTCTGCCTTCATGACCTGATCACCTCCTGTATTAGTCCAATTTCACACTGCTGATAAAGACATGCCCGAGACTGGGTAATTTATAAAGAAAAAGAGGTTTGATGGACTCACAGTTCCACCTGGCTAGGGAGGTCTCACAATCATGGCAGAAGGTGAAAAGCATGTTTTATATGGCGGCAGACAAGAGAGAATGAGAGCGAAGCAAAACGGGCAACCCCTTATAAAATCGTCAAATCTCGAGACTTATTCACTACAAGAGTAGTATGGGGGAAACCGCCCCCATGAGTCAATTATCCCCCATCGGGGATCCCTCCTACAACACATGGGAATTATGGGAGCTACAATTCAGGATGAGATTTGGGTGGGGACACAGCCAAACCATATCACCTCCCAAACACCCAGCTTCTTACAACCATCATCTCGAGTGTTAGGATTTCAACACAGAAACTTGTGGGAAGCTGGGTGTGGTGGCTCTCGCCTGTAGTCCCAGCACTTTGGGAGGCCAAGGCGGGCAGATCACTTGAGGTCAGTAATTCAAGAGCAGCCTGGCCAATATGGTGAAACACCATCTCTACTAAAAATACAAAAATTAGCTGGGCGTGGTGGTGTGTGCCTGTAATCCCAGCTACTTGGGAGGCTAAGCAGGAGAATTGCTTGAACCTGGGAAGTGGAGGCTGCAGTGAACTAAGATTGCACTGCTGCACTCCAGCCTGAGTGACATAGCAAGACTCTCTCAAAAAAAATAAAAGAAAGAAAGAAATCTGTGGGGAACACATTCAGATCATAGCAATGCTCAGTCGATGCTATAATATTTAGTGTTACCACCTTCGCTCTGTTGCCCAGGCTGGAGTGCAGTGGCACAATCACAGCTTACTGCAGCCTTGAACTCTTGGGCTCAAATGATCCTTCTGCCTCAGTCTCCCAAGTAGCTGGGACTATAGGTGAATGCCACCATGCCCAGTTAATTTATTATTTTTATGGTTTTGTAGACATAGGGTCTCGCTATGTTGCCCAGGCTGGTATGGAACTCCTGGCTTTTGCCTCAGTCTCCCAAAGTGTGGGGATTATAGGCATGAGCCACCGCACCCAGCCCTGATGTTACTATGTTTACTATTACCTTATAAACTCCTTGGAGTTAAGGGCTGGGTCTTGTTAAAACCATACGTGGCAATTCCTAACTTGTAGGCAGCAGGTTGTGTTCCAAAAGTCTATGCCTCAGAGCTTTTTTCCCAGAGAGACAGCATCAACTCGTTATTTCCCAAGGCAAATCTGGAAACACCTATTTAAACTATAAAGTGACTTAAATATTGCACAATTGCAATAAAAAAAAAACTCAGAAAACAGCACTGATATAATGGAAATACAGCAGAAGCAGCAGCTCTTGCAGGTTCTTTTTTACAAGTGATGATAAAAGGCTTCTTGTTTGTGAATGGCCCTTGAGACCCTAAGGCAGGATTAATTAGAAGACCAAGAACAAGAATTCACACTTCAAGATTCTGAAGGAGGCTTCTAGGGATGTTTAAGGGCCTTTAAGAGGGATGAATCTAGGTTTTTTAATTTGTCTAATTGCACTTAAAAATGTATAACTTTCCTTTTCCTTGAGCCAATTTTCTGTAACATTGTTTCTACACATGTCCTTAAAGTATCATCTTCAGGCCAATGATTCTCAAATTTGCATCTTTAGGCCACATTTTTATATACCCTACTCCTGACTTGACATGTGCACCTGACAATCTCACACACATCTCAGATTTAACATGGTCAAAACAGAACTCTTGACCCCAATTTGCCTCTGTCCAGGCCATTCTTATCTCAGTAAATGGCACCAACATACTTTTTACTGACATCAAAGCTTGGGAAATAGCTTTCTTTTCTTTTCTTTCTTTCTCTCTTTCTCTCTTTCTTTCTTTCTTGAGACGGAGTCTAGCTCTGTTGCTCTGGCTGGGGTGCAGTAGCACGATCTCGACTCACTGCAACCTCTGCCTCCCAAGTTCAAGTGATTCTCTCCTGCCTCAGTCTTCCAGGTTCAGGCAATTCTCCCACCTCAGCCTCCCGAGTAGCTGGGATTACAGGCACCTGCCATCATGCCTGGCTAATTTTTGTATTTTTGTAGAGACGGAGTTTCACCATGTTGGTCAGGCTGGTGTCGAGCTCCTCTGTGGGAGGTGGGGGTATTGCTTAAGGCCAGGAGTTCAAGATCAGCCTGGGCAACACAGAAAGACCCCATCTCTGGCCGGGTGGGGTGGCTCACGCCTGTAATCCCAGCATTTTGGGAGGCCAAGGCAGATGGATCACGAGATTAGGAGATGGAGACCAGCCTGGCCAACATGGTGAAACCCCATCTCTACTAAAAATACAAAAAATTAGCCAGGCCTGGTGGCAAGTGCCTGTAATCCGAGCTATTCAGGAGGCTGAGGCAGAAGAATCACTTGAACCCGGTAGGTGGAGGTTGTAGTGAGCCGAAATCATGCGACTGCACTCCAGCCTGGGCTACAGAGTGAGACTCCGTCTCAAAAATAAATAAATAAATAAAATGAAAAGGCTGGACACGGTGGCTCACACCTGTAATCCCAGCACTTTGGGAGGCTGAGGTGAGTGGATCACCTGAGGTCAGGAGTTTGAGACCAGCCTGGCCAACATGGAGAAACCCTGTCTCTACTAAAATACAAAAGTAGCCAGTGTGGTGGCACATGCCTGTAATCCCAGCTACTTGGAAGGCTGAGGCAGCAGAATTGCTTGAATCTAGGAGGCGGAGGTTGCAGTGAGCCATGATCACGCCATTTCACTCCAGCCTGGGTAACAAGAGTGAAACTCCGTAAAAAAAAAAAAAAAAAATCCAACTAACCCAATGTATGTGGTGGAACACACCTGTAGTCCCAGCTACTTGGGAGGCTAAGGTGAGAGGATCACTTGTGCCCAGGAGGTTGAGCTGCAGTGAACTGTGATTGCACCACTGCAACTCAATCTGGGTAACAGAGCAAGACCCTGTCGAAAGAAAGAAAGAAAGAAAAGAAAGAGAGAGAGAGAGACAGAGAGAAAGAAAGAAAGAAAGAAAGAAAGAAAGAAAGAAAGAAAGAAAGAAAGAAAGAAAAAGAAAAAAAGAAAAAAGGAAGGAAGGAAGGAAGGAAGGAAGGAAAAAGCAAGAGACTGGGCACAGTGGCTCATGCCTGCAATTCCAGTACTTTGGAAGGTTGAGGTGGGTGGATCACCTAAGGTCAGGAGTTCAAGACCAGCCTGACCAACATAGTGAAACCTCATCTCTACTAAAAATGCAAAATTAGCCAGGTGTGGCAGCAGACACCTGTAATCCCAGATACTCGGGAGGCTGAGGCAGGATAATTGCTTGAACCCGGGAGGTGGAGGTTGCAATGAGCTGAGATCGTGCCATTGCACTCCAGCCTAGGTGATGGAGCTAGACTCTGTCAAAAAAAAAAAAAAAAAAAAAAAAAAAAAAAGAAAAAGAAAAAGAAAAAGAAAAAAGAAAGAGAGAAGAAGAAAGAAGGAAAGAAAGAAAGAGAATTAAAATTCTTAGTAAGTGGCCATTATTACTTTGACAAAATGGTAAAAATGATGGTATCCACTTTTAAATTGGGTAGCACATGGCCAGGCTTTTACTAGACCCCTTCCAACCCTGGTGTTTGCTGGGATTAAACACTTCCCCAATACTTGATGATAATTTGGAGATTAGACTATTATTTTTCTACAATCCTATTATTTTCATATCCCTGTTTCCCTTACCCGAGGTGATGTAATACTCGGCCATCTGCTCCCCTTCATCTAAAAACTACCTCAAGTCCTGCTTTATCTGAGAAGCCTCTTCCAGGGCCCAGCGGGGAGGGTCCCCTGAGAGGTGGTATGCCTGGGGGATGGTGCAAACACCATGCCAAGCAGTGTGACCTTCAAATTATTACAGCACAAAACACTTTATGGAATAAGCCTCCATTTGCCTCCCTGGCATGGGATGAAGAAATCATTTCAGTGAAGACATAGATAGCAGTGTCGCAAAGAAGCTAAATGATCCTATTTCAACAAGAAGCTCTGAAGTGAAATATTTATCCTTCCCTTATTTGGTAGTCTCTTTAACTCTTTATTTATAAAGAGTTAAACTTGCTGGGAGCAGGGGGTCACGCCTGTAGTCCCATCTACTCGGCAGGCTGAGGCAGGAGAATCGCTTGAACCCAGGAGGCAGAGGTCGCAGTGAGCTGAGACTGTATTTTTGGTAGAGATTGGGTTTCACCATGTTGGCCAGGCTGGTCTCCAACTCCTGACCTCAGGTGAGTCACTGACCTCAGCCTCCCAAAGTGCTGGGATTACAGGCATGAGCCACTTTGCGCCGCCGAGACATAAAGGGTGGAATGATAGACAATGGAGACTCCTCAGAACAGTGAGGGGGTGGGAGGGGGGTGGATAATGGGAAATTCGTTAATGGATACAATGTATGATAAGAAATTACTTAATGGGTACAATGTATGTTATGCAGGTGATAGAGACCCTAAAATCCCTAATTTGACCAGTAGGCAATCTATGCATGTAACGAAATTGCGTTTGTACCCCATAAATTTATACAAATTAAATAAAATACAAATATAAACTTTCTTTGTTTAAAAAAGAAAAAATGAGGAAGAAATAGAAGGCTACAATTCTAGGGGCTCCTACTAAAAGCCAGAGATATAAAGGAAGATGAAATACCTCTGGCCAGAAAAACCTTGTAATTAGCATTCAGAGTAAAGAGTTCGCCTCCAAGGCCAGGCTTGGTGCCTCACGCCTGTAATCCCAGCACTTTGGCAGGCTGAGGTAGGTGGATTGCTTGAGCCCAGGAGTTTGAGATCAGCCTGGGCAACATGGCAAAACCCTGTCTCTACCAAAAATGCAAAAATTAGCCAGTCTCATAACGTGGTTTCAAAATAAATAAATAAATTATGTTAATTTTTTTTTTTTTTTTTTTTTTTTTTTAAGGCTGGGATCACTCCTGTAATCCCAGCACTTTGGGATGCCGAGGCAGGCGGATCACCTGAGGTTGGGAGTTCGAGACCAGCCTGACCAACATGGAGAAACCCCCGTCTCTACTAAAAATACAAAAATTAGCCAAGCATGGTGGCGCATGCCTGTAATCCCAGTTCCTCAGGAGACTGAGGCAGGAGAATCACTTGAAGCTGGGAGGCAGAGGTTGCAGTGAGCTGAGATCACGCCATTGCACTTCAGCCTGCGTAACAAGAGTGTCTCAAAAAAAAAAAAAAAAAATTTGGCCAGGTGCAGTGGCTCACGCCTGTAATTCCAGCACTTTGGGAGGCTGAGGTGGGCAGATTACAAGGTCAGGAGACCATCCTGACTAATACAGTGAAACCCCGCCTCTACTAAAAATACAAAAAAATTAGCCGGGCGTGGTGGTGGGCGCCTGTAGTCCCAGCTACTTGGGAGGCTGAGGCAGGAGAATGGTGTGAACCCGGGAGGCGGAGCTTGCAGTGAGCCCAGATCGTGCCACTGCACTCCAGCCTGGGCGACAGAGCAAGACTCCATCTCAAAAAAATATATAAATAAATAAAATTTTTTTGTTTTTTTAAAAATTTCACCTCCATACAATCCAGTTCTTCAGAAATATTTTACTAGGGACAGAAAAAAGACATACACAGGATATCATTTTAAAAATGTTAAATGACAGGCTGGGCGCGGTGGCTCAAGCCTGTAATCCCAGCACTTTGGGAGGCCGAGACGGGCGGATCACGAGGTCAGGAGATCGAGACCATCCTGGCTAACACGGTGAAACCCCGTCTCTACTAAAAAATACAAAAACTTAGCCGGGCGAGGTGGCGGGCGCCTGTAGTCCCAGCTACTCGGGAGGCTGAGGCAGGAGAATGGCATAAACCCGGGAGGCGGAGCTTGCAGTGAGCTGAGATCCGGCCACAGCACTCCAGCCTGGGCGACAGAGCGAGACTCCGTCTCAAAAAAAAATAAAAAATAAAAAATAAAAAAGTTAAATGACAACTGTATAAACAATAGAGGGCAGTAACTTGCTGTTGGGAGATTTTATTTACATCATTTTGCATTTTATTTACATATATCCCTAATAATGGATTAATCAGGGAACACAAAGGAGTTAGCTCCATTAAAATCACCATGCCAGACCTTGGGCAGCTCAGGACCAAACATAGGGGAATTTCATTTTCTTGTTTTCTACAATTTATAAGTTACAAATAGCTTAAGATGAGCTTCACCGGCTTCCTATTTTATTGTTGAAAGAACGCACGAGCCACTGGGCAGCACGTCTTGTGCCCTGATTCACAGAATTTTGGCCCCTGCCTCAAGCTGAGACTGCCCAAGTGGAGATTTCAAATGTGTCATGAGGTTTCCCAGCCAAATTCCTCCTGCACCAACTAGAAAACTCGCTATAAAAATAGCCCTTACTGAGGGAGCCTGCCCTGTGACAAAGATTTCCTAGCTGGGAGCAGGAACAAGAAGGCTGCTGTTTTTCTTTTTGAAAAATCTGCTTTAATGTCTTTATGATGTGGATTTGCTTTTAAGATTGCATTTTGAAAATCACCCATGTAACTTGAGTCTCCTGGTTGAGAATAAAGTTCCTCAATTCTTGGTGCTTAATGGGGGTTAATCCTGGGCCAGATATAGGGTCAAAAGAAAACAAAAGAGAGAATTATCTTTCATTTACTTAGGGAATATATGTCAGTACAATGTCTCTCTAGGAAGTATGGAAGATTTCTAGGAAAATCCTGGTGATGAAGGACCCTTGGGTTGGTTTGGTTTGTGTTCGAATCCTTACTGGAAGGTCTTTTAGGAGTTAAGACAGGGTCAGATTACTCACAGTTTCTGAGGCTCTGAGTGTATCAAAAATTTAAGAAATAACAAAGAGCATTCAAAATTTGTACTATATTTTGTTTCCTTTTTATGTTTTGAACACTTTTAACACAAGGAGAGACAAACTATGAAGCGATATAATTACCTGTTCACCAGGTAATAATATAATTCATCAGGAAGTATGAGTGCAATGCACAGCCTCTACAGGAGTGTGTGCTGGTAATGAGACACAGTCTGTTAACTTCAAACTTCCTTCCTGTTCATGTGTCTCTGGGACTCTGGGTATAACTTCACTAGGCGATCACGTCAAAGGTCTAAATCTGACGCCTTTGACGAACGTGGAGTTGGGGCCAAATGTCCCTCTGTCTCTGCCTGTGACATTCCCTTCCTGGCCCTGCCTGCTACCAGCTGGGTGACCTTGGGCAGGGAGATAGCTTCTCTTGGTATCACAGTCCCAAAGTGTAAAAATGCCACACTGATACCTACCTTAGCATGGTTTGGGGGAATTCCATGAAGTAACAACTCATATTGACCATTTGACTGAGTGCTTTTGCATTAGTAAATGCTCAATAAAGGCTGAGTGCAGTGGCTCATGCCTGTAATCCCAGCACTTTGGGAGGCCAAGGTGGGCAGATGACCTGAGGTCAGGAGTTCGACACCAGCCTGGCCAACATGGCGAAATCCTGTCTTTACTAAAAACACAAAAATTAGCTGGGCATGGTGGCACACGCCTGTAGTCCCAGTTACTAGGGAGGCTGAGGCAGGATAATTGCTTGAACCCAGGAGGCAGATTGCAGTGAGCCAAGACCATACTACTACACTCTAGCTTGGGCAACAGAGCAAGACTCCGTCTCAAAATAAAATAAAATTAAATTAAAAATAAATGCTCAATAAACATCAGGTAGAGTTGGTCACTATTTTTAGAGCTAAAACTTGATGTCTTGGCCCAAGTTTACTCAGTTGGTCTGTCTGAGTCATTGCCACACCCTAAGATATTCATTCTCTGTTCATTCATTCAACACCTATTTATTGAATGCTTACTTTTAGCTTTTTAAATTTTTGTTTTAGGCCGGGTGCAGTGGCTCACACCTGTAATCCCAGCACTTTGGGAGGCCAAGGCGGGTGGATCACCTGAGGTCGGGAGTTTGAGAACAACCTGCCCAGCATGGTGAAACCCTGTCTCCGCTGAAAATACAAAAATTAGCCAGGCGTGGTGGCAGACACCTGTAATACTAGCTACTCAGGAAGTTGAGGCAGGAGAATCGCTTGAACCCGGGAGGCAGAAGTTGTGGTGAGCCGAGATCGCACCACTACACCCCAGACTGGGTGACAGAGCGAGACCCAAAAAAAAAAAAAAATTGTTTTACAAGTACCACTTCTACATTAGAAAATAGCAAGAAGCAGGGGGGAAAAGTCACCCATGATTGCATTTACCACAGGTCTTAAATAGTAGGTTAATACAATATATCCTTCCTTCCTCCCTCCCTCCCTCCCTCCCTTCTTTCTTTCTTTCTCTCTCTCTCTCTCTCTTTCTTTCTTTCTTTCTTTCTCTTTTTTTTTTGACGGAGTCTTGCTCTGTTGCCCAGGCTGGAGTGCAGTGGCACGATCTCAGCTCACTGCAGGCTCCACCTCCTGGGTTCACACCATTCTCCCACCTCAGCCTCCCAAGTAGCTGGGACTACGGGCGCCCACCACCATGCCCGGCTAATTTTGTTTTTGTATTTTTAGTAGAGATGGGGTTTCACCGTGTTAGCCAGGATGGTCTCGATCTCCTGACCTTGTGATCCACCTTCCTCGGCCTCCCAAACTGCTAGGATTACAGGCGTGAGCCACTGCACCTGGCCATTATCTTCTTTTTTTTCTATGAACTCCTTCCTTCACTTTTTTTTTTTTTTTTTTTTTTGGAGAGAGTCTTGCTCTGTCGCCAGGCTGGAGTCCAGTGGCATGACCTCGGCTCACTGCAACCTCCACCTCCAGGGTTCAAGAGATTCTCCTGCTTCAGTCTCCCAAGTAGCTGGGACTGAAGGCGTGTTCCACCATGCCCAGATAATTTTTGTATTTTTAGTAGAGGTGGGGTTTCACCATGTTGGTCAGGATGGTCTCAATCTCTTGACCTCATGATCCACCCGCCTTGGCCTCCCAAAGTGCTGGGATTACAGGTGTGAGCCACCGCACCCAGCCCTTCCTTCACTCTTTGTGTGTTTCTTTTTTGTTGTTCTTGAGTTGGACTGTCAACCTGTTCCCCAAGCTGGAGTGCAGTAGTCGATCTCGGCTCACTGAAACCTCTGCTTCCCAGGATCAAGCTATCTTCCCACCTCAGCCTTTTGAATAGCTGGGATTACTGGCACACACTGCCACGCCTGGCTAATTTTTGTATTTTTAGTAGAGACAAGGTTTCACTATGTTGGCCAGGCTGCTCTTGAACGCCTCTCCTCAGGGGATCCACCTGCCTCGGCCTCCCAAAGGACTGGGATTACAGGCATGCACCACCGTACCCAACCCCCTCCCACACACATTTTTTAAAACTAAGTTGAGGTCATAGCACATGTTTATTTTATTTAATTAATTTATTTATTTTTTAGATGGAATTTCGCTCTTGTTGCTCAGGCTGAAGTGCAATGGTGCAATCTCAGCTCACTGCAACCTCTGCCTTCCCAGTTCAAGCGATTCTCCTGCTTCAGCCTCCTCATCTTTTAATCTCATGCTTTTATTGTTTGTTTGTTTAGCATGTTAACATAATACTTTTCCAATTTCATTAAAAATTCTTGGCCGGGTGCGGTGGCTCATGCCTGTAATCCCAGCACTTTGGAGGCCGAGGCGGGAGGATCGCCTGAGGTTGAGAGTTCGAGACCAGACTGACCAACATTGAGAACTCCCATCTCTACTAAAAATACAAAGTTCATCAGGCATGGTGGTGCATGCCTGTAATCCCAGCTACTCCGGAGGCTGAGGCAGGAGAATCGCTTGAACCCAGGAGGCAGAGGTTGCAGTGAGCTGAGATGGAGACATTGCCCTCCAGCCTGGGCAACAAGAGCAAAACTCCATCTAAAAAAAAAAAAAAAAAATTCCTCACAAATGTAATTTGTAATGGCTGCAGAAAATTTCAACTCCGATTGTACTCCGTACTAATCAGTTTCCTATTTTTGGTATAATTTCCAGGTGTTTTGTTTTGCTATTAATAAGTAAAACTGAGATGAATACTTCTGTAGCAATCTTGATCCTTATTTTAGATAATTTCAATTTCATTCCTCCCGTTTCTTGGATGCTTCCTATGGTCAGGTGCTGTGCTGTGTGCTGAGTATAGAGGAGGTAGGGCTGAGATAGCTATGACCTTTGCTCTTGCAAAGCTGATATCCTAAGTGTTGGACAGATGCTAAATGTGCAAAGAACCCCAATACTTGCAGATGGTGCCGGGTACTACCAAGGAAAGAAACAGGGTGTGTGACAGAGTACCTGGAAAGGGCACTGGCCAGCTTTTTTGGTCAGAGGGGTCAAAGCAAACCCGTCTGGAGATGAGACAGGTCAGGAAAATCAGCGCAGGGGCCAGGGTGAGGCAAAAGTGGTGCCTACAGCCTCATTTTTTTTTTTTTTTTTTTTTTGAGACGGATTCTCGCCCTCTTGCCCAGGCTAGAGTGCAATAGCAGGATCTCGGCCCACTGCAACCTCTGCCTCCCAGGTTCAAGCAGTTCTCCTGCCCCTCTTTCTTTGTTTATTTGAGTAGCAGGGATTACAGTACAGCCTCAAATTTAAGGAGGGACTCACTCACAGGCTTGCACAAATGCAAAGTTGGCTTTTGCATGACTCTGGGAGTAGGCGCCTCCTTAAATTTTGCACCCTCAGCAACTCCATCACCTGTCACTTTGCTAGTCCCAACCCTGATGAGAACAAATGCAGGAAAAGGCATTCCAGATAGTGGGAACAGCAAGTGCAAAAATCCAGAGGCCAGAAAGGCTTGGTGTGTTTCAGGAACAGAAACTTGGTTCCCGTGACTGAAATGGAGTAGGGAAATCCTCATGCAACCGGAGAGGCAGAACCACCAAAAGGAAGAAGAAAAAAAATCTTGGAAGTTATGAGAGTTGCTCACGTTTGATTCATTTGATTTATTTTATCGAGATGGAGTCTCGCTCTGTCACCCAGGCTGGAGTGCAGTGGCATGATCTAGGCTCACTGCAACCTCCACCTCCTGGGCTCAGGTGATTCTCTCACCTCAGCCTCCCAAAGTGCTGGGATTACAGGCATGAGCCACCACGCCCCACCTGAAGCAATTTCTTTGTTGTCTTTTTTTTTTTTTTTTAACTTCTCCCATAGAAATAATTAACCCTCAAAAACATTCAGTGTTGACAAAGGGCGGTGTGAGGACACAGAAAGTATCAGAGTATCATTGGTAGAAACTTCCTGGAAAGCAATTTAACAGTCTGTATCCAAAGACTTAAAGTCATTAATAGCCTTTTCCCCAATAATTCCACTTCTGGGAATCTATCCTAAGGAAATCTGCCACAGCCAGAGTGATTTTTTCTGCCCCCTTAAAAATGGTCTCATCCTGTTGCCCAGGCTGGAATGCAGAGGCACCATTATGACTCACCACAGCCTGAAACTCCTGGGCTCAAGCGATTCTCCCACCTCAGCCTCCCAAGTAATTGGGATCACAGGCACGTGCTCCATATCCATATGCCTAGTTGGATAATATTTTGACCAATAAAGAAAAAGAGGGCCGGGCGTCTCTTTTTACAGGCTCACGCCTGTAATTCCAGCACTTTCGGAGGCCCAGGCAGGCGGATCAGGAGGTCAGGAGATCGAGACCATCCTGGCTAACACGGTGAAACCCCCATCTCCACTAAAAATACAAAAAGAAAAAAAAAAAAAAATTAGCCAGGTGTGGTGGTGGGCGCCTGTAGTACCAGCTACTCGGGAGGCTGAGACAGGAGAATGGCTTGAACTCAGGAGGCGGAGCCAAGATCTTGCCACTGCACTCTAGCCTAGGCCACAGACGGAGAAAAAAAAAAAAAAAGAAAGGTAGTACCAGAGATTGTGTCCAGTGGCTCAAGCAATTTCTTACTTGTCCAATTTAAAAATTTTAAAATTTTTATGCAAAATTAGCCGGGTGTGGAGGCATGCACCTGTAATCTCAGCTACTTGGGAGGCTGAGGCAGTAGACATGCTTGAACCTGGGAGGCCTAGGCTGCAGTGAGCTGAGACCGGGCCATTGCACTCCAGCCTGGGCAACAAGAGTGAAACCAAAAAAAAAAAAAAAAAATTAACATTTTTTTGTAGAAATGGGGGTCTTGCTATGTTGCTCAGGCTGGCCTACGACTCCCAGGCTCAAGGATCTTCCAGTCTCAGCCTCCCATCACTGGGATTACAGGCATGAATCACTACACCCAAATGATTTTCTTTTCTTTTTTTCTTTCTTTCTTTCTTTTTTTTTTTTTTGAGACAGAGTCTTACTCTGTCACCCAGGCTAGAGTTCAGTAGCACGATCTCGGCTCACTGCAACCTCTGGCTCCCGGGTTCAAGCAATTCTCGGGCCTCTGCTTCCCTGAGTAGCTGGGACTACAGGCGTGCTGCCAACATGCCTGGCTAATTTTTGTATTTTTTTGGCAGATGGGGTTTCACCATGTTTGCCAGGCTGGTCTCCTGACCTCAAGTGATCCACCCACCTCAGCCTCCCAAAATGCTGGGATTACAGGGTCAGCCACGCATGGTGGCCCGTCTTTTCTTGTTCTTCTTCTCCCTCCGTGAGGCCTCCCTCCCTCCCTTCCTTCCCTTTGTAGCCCAGGCTGGAGTGCAGTGTCAGGATCATAGGTCACTGCAGCCTCCACCTGCTGGACTCAAGTCATTCTCCTGCCTCACCCTCGGGAGTTCCTGGGACCACAGGCACGCGCTACCACGATGGCTAATTTTTGTATTTTTTGTAGTCCTCATCATTTAGAACCAGCAGGATCCTCCCTTAGTGAGGGATTGGTGGTCATAAGGAGTCCAAGGTGGAGGGGATATGTGTGTGTGTGGAGGTATCAACTCCTCATAATCTTCAAGTACTTTTGGTAAAAATTTTTAATTGCACAAGTGATATATAAAGATGTTTTCTTTGCAACATAAAATGATAGGTTAAGACTCCTTATGCAGATAAGGTTTAGATACAGGTTTAAGGAGCATCCTGGCCCACCTTTTAAAAAATGTGTATGCATTCACATTATGCATCAGATGCTTTAGGGAATTTTTTCCCTAGGGCATGGGGCATGTCATGGGGTAGACGGTCAGGTATGTCTCCTCTACCCAGCTCCTTCCTTCCTTCCTTCCTTCCTCCCAGCTCCTTCCTTCCTCCCAGCTTCTTCCTTCTTTCCTTCTTTCCTTCCTTCCTTCCTCCCAGCTCCTTCCTTCCTCCCAGCTTCTTCCTTCTTTCCTTCCTTCCTTCCTTCCTTCCTTCCTTCCTTCCTTCCTTCCTTCCTTCCTTCCTTCCTTCCTCTCTCTCTCTCTGTCTCTCTCTCTCTTTCTTTCTTTCTTTCTTTCTCGGAGTCTCGCTGTGTCGCCCAGGCTAGAGTGCAGTGGCGTGATCTCGGCTCACTGCAAGCTGCGTCTCCCGGGTTCACGCCATTCTCCTGCCTCAGCCTCCTGAGTAGCTGGGACTACAGGCGCCCATCACCACGCCCGGCTAATTTTTTTGTATTTTTAGTAGAGATGGTTGTTAGGGAGGATGGTCTCTATCTCCTGACCTCCTGCTCTGCCCGCCTTGGCCTCCCAAAGTGCTGGGATTACAGGCGTGAGCCACCGTGCCCGGCCGCTCTTTCTTTTCTTTCTTTCCTTCTTTCTTTCTTTTTCTTTCTCTCCTTCCTTCCTTCTTTCTTCCTTCCTTCCTTCACTCCCTTCCTCCTTTCTCTCTCCTTCCTTCCTTCCTTCCTCCCTCCCTCCCTTCCTCCCTTCCTTCCTTCCTTCCTCTCTCTCGCTCTCTCTTCTTTTATTTTTTTGAGACAGAATTTCACTCTTGTTGCCCAGGCTGGACTGCAATGGCCTGATCTCGGCTCACTGCAACCTTGGCCTACTGGGTTCAAGCGATTCCCCTGTTTCAGCCTCCCGAGTAGCTGGGATTACAGGCGCCCACCACCGTGCCCGGCTACTTTTTGTATTTTTAGTAGAGGCCGGTTTTCCCCATGTTGGCCAGGCTGGTGTGGAACTCCTCAACTCAGATGATCCGCCCACCTCGGCCTCCCAAAGTGCTGGGTACAGGCTTAAGCCACCGCGCCGGGCCTCCAGCTTCTTTCACCAGCAGAAGACGGGCAAGCCTTAGGGTGAGAGGGCTTCAAAGCACATTTCACATTGCAGAGGACAGGGCTTGGTGGTCTTGGATACTCCCTTCCCTTCCCTCATTTAGTTTTTTTCATTGTGAAGAAATGGTAAAAGGTGCCAGGACTCAATGGGCACATTTCAGGTGGAGGTTGGGAAGGTAGATATCGACCTCCTCTCGATCTTACTATTTTCACTTTCCACCCCGCACCGTAGACAGTGGGAAGACTGGCGCACGTGAATTCAAGGGCACGCCTGTGTGCGCGCGCACCCCAGGGTACCAGCCCCCCTCCACTGCAGGTCCTGGATTGGACGCCTGTTTACACCTGACTGCCCGGCCCTCAGGGGTCCGGTGTTTTCCCCGGAGCGTTTGGGAGAAAAGTGTGTGGCCGCGGTAGTGGAGATCCCCTGTCCCAGGATTCGTCATCGCGGTGCCCAGACTTCGGCGCAGTTGACGAGCCAGGGGACGTGGGGGGCGGGGCGGCCTGCTATCGGCCCCGCCTCTCTCGGCCCCGCCCCGCCGCCGACAGGACCCGCCTCTCTCCCCAGGCCCGGCAGGCGCCGACCCCGCCCCTCGCTCCCAGCATGCCGTGCGACAGCGGCGGCGCGGCGGGCGGAGCCGGGAGGCGGGGAAGCAGTGGCCGTGTGAGCGTGAGGAGCTGCCGCCACCGCCTGCTCCTCGTCGTCCTCGTCCTCCGGGGCCCCGGCGTCGTGGGCCGCGCACGGCCCTGGAAGAGACGTCGCCTCCCCTTCATCTGCCTCTCTCTCACGGCGCCGCTCCTGCCTCCTTGTCCTGCGCTGCGGGCTCAGGCGGAACCCGGAACGGCCGTCCTCTTCCCCCGCCCTCCGCCGCCTCCTCCTCCTCCTCCTCCTCCTCCTCCTCCTCCTCCTCCTCCTCCTCGGCTTCCTCCTCAGCCCCGGGCCGGAGCGGGGTGTCGGCGGCGGCCGGTTCGGGCGGCGACTCGCTCTTCTTTGGGCGGCGGCGCTTGGCCATGTCGTGTCGGGGAAGGTAATGAGCCGCAGAGCCCCGGGGTCTCGGCTGAGCAGCGGCGGCGGCGGCGGCACCAAGTATCCGCGGAGCTGGAATGACTGGCAACCCAGGTGGGTGACCGGCCCGGGCCCCCGCCCCGACCTCCCGGGCTCCGCCTCGGGCGGGCCGAGGCCTAGGGCCGCGGGGCTGGGAGGCGCGGCCTAGGCCCTCCACCCCCCAGAGCCGGGCGCGGCTTCCTGGGTCTCCTCCGCCCCGGCTAGGGGAGGAAGGCCGCGGGAGGCGAGGCCTTAGTGCCTCCCCCCCCCTGCTTGTTCTGCCCGGGGCTGGCACTGGCCTAGGATCGGGACCAGGAGGTGAGAAAGAGGCGGGGGTTGGGTGGGGGGCATTCCAGTTACCGCCTTCCTCCAACCTCGAGTTGGGAGATCCCGAGAGTCCAGGACCCTCCCTGTTACTCATTCACTTCCTCGGTTCCCCACTCTTTCAGCCGCCACGTGAGAGACCTTCTAACCTGTGTCCCTTACTGTGACCCCCACGTGTTAATATTGAGAAAACCAAAACAAAATTCCAGCAAAGGCATTGCTCTGACTTTAGGGAGGACATTCATTAGTGGAGCGTGAGATGAGATTGTGGTGACTGTTGATGGGATCGACCCACTCTGGTCTTGGGAGATGGAAGTTTTCCTTAAGTGCAAGGCCAGTTACTCTGGTGAATCTAATTCATACCTGAACACTTGAGTGAACTCTTTGGGCACCCACTTAGAAGTCTAGAGAATTTCCTCTTTTATGGAGGATTTGATCTCAGACCGTTTTGGGGCTTAGTTAGATTTGAATATATTAGAAACATTAACTTTTTAAATAAATGCAATTTTCCTGCCTTTTTGATCAATTTGGGGGGACAGTTGTACCTAATTTAGGACTGATTTATTCTAACCTCTCTTATTAAATAAATGCTTCTATTCAGAGTCTGTTTGGAATTTAACCCAATGCTTAGAACTCCTTAAATGTATATGAATATATTTTAGGGGTAATTGATTTATGGAACTTTCCTACTTTGGAGCACAATTGTATTGTAATTGTCCAGAAACTGGCCAAATAAATGTAGATCGCACAAGTTGTTGGGAAGCCCTTTTGTTTCCTGATAGTTACATGTAATTCCAGCAGTATTTGGAAATAATTTGGTAAGACGTTAGAATGTAACATTTGAAGACTCATTAGAAAAATCATTAAAATTGTCTTTGGCTAATGGGTGGTACACATCTTAGTCTGTTTAATATGCCTTTCCAAATACTGTGTCTGTTGAGAATTGGTTTATATAACTAGATGACTTTAATAATTAGTGCCTGAGTCTAGAATTGAGGTGTTTAGTCGTAAAAAAAAAAATTTTGTTTGATAAACATAGCGTTGACTTGTCTTGTACCACTTAAGAGTTTGTGAGTGCTTTAAATAAAATTAGTTGATTAAGTATTTTTTTCTGTGATTGACATGCTTAGTTTTGCCTTTTTATTGAAATGTGTGAAATTTGATTTTATTTTCTGGCATCTAACAAATTAGGTGGTAAATGAATGACAATGGATTTTAGATTATTTTTCAGTATTGTGATCAGTATAAGTATATAAGAGAATTTAGTAACCTTTTAGAAGAATGAAGTGCCCTTCTCAAATAGTCTCCTAGAGCTTTTGGAAAAGTGTAAATTGTAGTTTGTAGTTCTAAATAAATAGAGAAGAGTTGCAGCCACGTGCTGGGGCCACCTGACTTCATTGCTGACAGGTATGAAGCCAAATGGCTTATGTAGTTATGGAATATGTACATGAGCTATTAATAAATATTATCCATGCTGTTTCTTTCAAGTGCTTTATTTCTTGGCTCTGGGGAGGGGCAATGGGGGAAGGGAGGAGCTTACAAGAAAGCTTACAAGGTTTCTTTGAAGCTGTGCTTTGTAACAAAGTTTCAGAATGTAACGCCTTGGTAGACGATACTGTGAGATGCATTTGGTTACAGGGAGTAACAATTTGTTAGGATATTGGAAAGATTTGATTTTCTTCTGTTGTAGAAGGAACGGGGAATTGTGGACATACACCATAGCATAACTTGATTTGTTTCTAAGATTGTCATAGCTGATTTGTTAGTCAATAAAAATACCTCGGATATTTGCCAAGTCATAAATTTTCATTAGTTAAATTTGAGGTTATTCTGTCCCCTATTCAGAAAGGTGACAGACTCTAGGTAACTGACAGAACGGATCTTGATCTTGCTTCTTGCTTAAATGAAGGTTTAGAATTTAACCCAATGCTTAGAACTCCTTAAATATATATAAATATATTTTAGGGGTAATCGATTTATGGAACTTCAGATGCAGGCACGTTTATTGTGGTTCATCTGAATAATTTTGATTAAACAATTTTTTTTTGCCTCTTATGTACCGTTTCGTCCCTGCTGGTTTGGTTCTGTTTTCCTTGATTTAAGCTTTTTTTTTTTTTCCCCCTGAGATGGAGTCTTGCTGTGTCTCCCAGGCTGGAGTACAGTGGCGCAGTCTTGACTCACTGCAGCCTCTGCCTCCCGGTTTCAAGGAAAAATTCTCCTCCCTCAGCCTCCTGAGTAGCTGGGATTACAGGTGCCCAGTTAATTTTTGTATTTTTAGTAGAGATGGGGTTTCATCATGTTGGCCAACCTGTTCTTGAACTCCTGACTCAGGTGATCTGCCTGCTTTGGCCTCTCAAAGTGCTGGGATTACAGGTGTAAGTCACTGCACTCAGCTGATTTAGGCTTTTGAAAAAGCAACACTTGTTGATTTCTTTTAGTGTTAGTTTGCCATTTGGTGTGGAAAATGACTGTTGAGTCAATTTTGACCACACATGATACTTCACACATACTGACAGGAAGTGTTCCAGGTGGCTGAATATGTGAATGTCATATGGCAAGAGAGCATACCCATGTTCCATAGAAGCATACCTCCAACAGTAAGCATTTATATGGCACTGCCTTTTAGTCTTCCTTTTCATTCACTGTGCTCTCAGTCAACTCTTCTGTAAATTTTTTTGAGACAGGGTCTTGCTGTATCACCCAGGCTGGAATGCAGCGGCACAAATACTTGGCTCACTGCAGTCTCGACCTCCCAGGCTCAAACCTCCTCCCTCAGCATCCACAAGTAGGTGGGGCTACAGGCGCTTGCCACCAGCCTGGCTCATTTTTGTATTTTTTGTAAAGATGGGGTTTTCACCATGTTGCTTAGGCTGGTCTTGAACTCAAACAATCCACCCGCCCTCAGCCTCCCAAAGTGTTGAGATTACAGGTGTGAGCCACCACACCCGACATTTAAGAATGGTTGAGCAGGCCGGGCATGAAGTGAGACTCTTTCAGAAAAAGAGAGAGAAGACCAGGCATGGTGGCTCACACCTGTAATCCCAACACTTTGGGAGGCTGAGTTGGGCGGATCACCTGAGGTCAGGAGTTCAAGACCAGCCTGGCCAACTGACATGGTGAAACCCCGTCTCTACTAAAAAAAAGAAAAAAAAATTAGCGGGATGTGGTGGCGCATGCCTGTAATCCCAGTTACTTGGGAGGCTGAGGTAGGAGAATCACTTGAACCCGAGAGGCGGAGGTTGTAGTGAGTGATATCACACCACTGCACTCCAGCCTGGGCAACAGAGCAAGACTCCTTCTCAAAAAAAAAAAAAAAAAAAAAAGAATGGTTAAACAATTAAACAAATGAGTGGTCTTAGGTCAGTTGTATTATTTGAAATCTGTGGGTTCCTCAAGCATAAAGTTGAGAAGGTTTTGGGAACCACTGGACGCCTCTGGTTTTTTCCATATGAAGAAACAGGAGTGGTGGCTTCTTAGAACAAAGGAATGTCTGACCTATGGAAGTTGCCCTCTTTACTCCTCTTCCCTAAAAAAATGACCTATCATTGCCAATAGCTAAAGTCTGTCATTTTTTCCACCTTAGTTTGGAAGATAATCTTCTAGTATCAATCAGGATAGAGATCAGAATGATGTTTTAAAATTAAATGTGTAATTCATAATTGTACATTTTAATATTCTAACGTGACATTGATTAATTTGACATTGGAGTCAAATAGATTGATTAATTCAGCAAAGAAGAGAAAGCATTCAAGTCAACAGAAAACAAGTAGATTCCACTTGGGGTGTTAGGACATTAATTGTGTAACTGGTCTTATATGTTTAGTAGTAGTTCTATATTGAGTGTCTTACTGTGTTCAAACTTAGGATCTTTCTATACTTTAAGAAAAGGATGAAACTGTATAATAAAAACACCTTCCAATTTTGGTAGATTCTAGATTCTAGACAGATCAAAATATTCAAAAGTGCACACATCTTCTCTATTGTGAAAGACCAAAAAATGGAAATGTGTTGTGAAATTAGAAAAGCTGTATACTAGTATGTCTGAGGTTGTGAGAAGCTGGATTTTTGAAACCGTAGTTGTCTATTCAGCCTTTTATCAGTCTGTACTAAGTTTGATGTCCATAGGTACATAATATAGGGAAATACATAGAGGATAAAATTCAGTGAAGTTACATATTTTATAGCTATTAGGTGGGTGCAAAAGTAATTGCGGTTTTGGCCAAAACCGCAGTTACTTTCACACCAGTCTAATATTAAATGGAACTAGAGTTAAATAGAATTCAGTGATTGCCAGTTCTATTCAACAGATTTCGAAGTACACTAAGGAAAGTTTCAACAAATTACGTATGGCTGTTTTACGTGGGGGAAAGTAAAACACCCATAATAAACTAAAAAATAAAAAGTAAAACTAAAGTAACGTTTGTTTTTATATTTTTAATTTCTTTTTTCTTTTCTTTCCTCTTTTTTGAGATATGCTCTCGCTCTGTTGCCCAGGCTGGAGTGCAGTGGTGCAGTCACTACTCACTGCAGCCTTGATTTCCTGGACTCAGGGGATCCTCCCACCTCAGTCTCCTGAGTAGCTGGGACCACAGGTGCATACCACCACACCTGGCTAATTTATTTATTTTTCCTCTCTCTCTTTTTTTTTTTTTTGAGACAGTTTTACTTTATCGGCCAGGCTGGAGTACAGTGGCACAATCTCAGCTCACTGCAACCTCCACCTCCTGGTTCAATTGATTCTCCTGTCTCAGCCTCCCGAGTAGCTGGGAATACAGGCGCATGCCACTACGCCTGACTAATTTTTGTGTTTTTAGTAGAGATGGGGTTTCACCATGTTGGCCAGGCTGGTCTTGAACTCCTGACCTCAGGTGATCCACCCACTTCGGCCTCCCAAAGTGCTGGGATTACAGGCGTGAGCCACCACGCCTGGTCTCCTCTCTCTTTTTCTGAAGCAGAGTCTTACTCTATTGCCCAGGTTGGAGTGCAGCAGAACTATCTCAGTTCATTGCAACCTCCACCTCCCAGGCTCAAGAAGTCCTCCTACCTCAGCCTCCCAATAGCTGGGACCATAGGTGCATGCCACTACGCCCAGCTACTTTATTTATTTATTTATTTTTGTAGAGACGGGGTATTTATTTATTTATTTTTGTAGAGACGGGGTTTTGCCATGCTGCCTGGGCTGGTCTTGAATACCTGGGCTCAGGTGATCCTTCCTCCTTGGCCTCCCAAAGTGCTGGAATTACAGGTGTGACCCACCATGCTTGGCACACTAATTTTTTATTTTTATTTTTTTGTAGAGATGGGGCCTCCCCATTTTGCCCATGCTGGTGTCAAACTCCTACTCCATTATGAAATAAGACATTCCTTATGAAACACTTGGTAATTGTATCTTTAAGTTGAACCTTACCCCCACTCCAACTTTTTTTTTTTTTGAGATGGAGTTTTGCTCTTGTTGCCCAGGCTGGAGTATGCAATGGTGCAATCTCGGCTCACTGCAACCTCTGCCTCCCAGGTACAAGTGATTTTCCTGTCTCAGCCTCCCAAGAGCTCGGATTATAGGCATGTGCCACCATACCTATGTGTATTTAGTAGAGGCGGGGTTTCACCATGTTAGTTAGGCTGGTCGTGAACTCCTGACCTCAGGTGATCCACTTACCTCGACCTCCCAAAGTGCTGGGATTACAGGTGTGTGCCACTGTACCTGGCCTTTTTTTTTTTTTTTTTAAAGACATAGTTTCACTGTGTCTCCCAGGCTGGAGTGTAGTGGCACAATCTTGGCTCAGTACAACCTCCACTTCCTGGGTTCAAGCGATTCACGTGCCTCAGCCTTCTGAGTAGCTGAGTCTAGAGGCGCATGTCACCAGGCCCAGCTAATTTTTGTATTATTAGTAGAGACAGGGTTTCACCATGTTGACCAGGCTGGTCTCAAATTCCTGACCTCAAGTTCCCACCTTGGCCTCCCAAAGTGCTGGGATTACACGAGTGAGATACTGTGCCCGGACCCCCCAACCCCTTTTGTTTTGCTTCCTTTATAAATTAGTATAATAGAAGATTTTTTGTCTTTTTTTTTTTGTTTTTTTTATAACAGGTAATAAAATACTCTGATTCAGTAAATATTGATGCTTCTAGGGATATATATATATATTTTGAGATGGGGTCTCACTGTGTTGCCCAGGCTGAAATGCACTAGTGCAATCTTGGTTCGCTGCAGCCTCAGCCTCTCAGGTTCAAGCGATTCTCCTACCTCAGCCTTCCGAGTAGGTGGGATTACAGGCATGTGCCCCTACCCCTGGCTAATTTTTGTATTTTTAGTAGAGACAGGGTTTCACCATGTTGAGCAGGCTGGTCTCGAACTTCTGACCTCAAGTGATCTGCCTGTCTTGGCTTCCCAAAGTGCTGGGATTACAGGCATAAGCTACTGCACCGGGCCATGGCCAGGATTTTTATGACTTGTAAAACCACTGTCTTCAAGGAGACTGTAAGTTATTATGGGAGATAAGGACTTTGTAAAGGAAAGAGCATGTGGATTTTGTGATATAATTCTCAGTCTTCCTTCCTTCCTCTCTCTCTTTCTCTCTCTCTCTCTTTCTTTTGGAGAAAGAGGCCAAGGCGGGCAGATCACCTGAGGTCAGAAGTTCAAGACCAGCCTGGCCAACTTGGTGAAACCCCCTCTACTAAAAATACAAAAATTAGCTGGATGCAGTGGTAGGCACCTGTAATCCCAGCTATTCGGGAGGCTGAGGCAGGAGAATCGCTTGAACCCAGGAGGTGGAGGTTGCAGTGAGCCAAGATGATGCCATTGCACTCCACTCTGGGTGACAGAGCGAGAGTATCTCAAAAACAAAACAAAACAAAAAGCCTGAAGAGTCAGAGGAGGGAAAGTTATATGGTTAAGTACGGAGCAGTGGGGTGATGGAATTGGTCTGTACAATTTTGACTGTGAATTTGGGGGAGAATCTCCCCCCTCCAAAATAGAAGAAAATTACATTAAGGCCAGGTGCAAGTTGTCGGTGTGTAGAGGAATTGGGTACTTATGAGGAGTAATACAAATAAGAGGTGAAGCTGAGGCACTGGGTTGGGGACCCTATTGTAGGCCTTGAATCATAGTTCACGTGTTTTGTGTGTGTGTGTGTGTGTGTGTGTGTGTGTGTTTGGGAGGCTGAGGTGGGTGGATCTCCTGAGGTCGGGAGTTCGAGACTAGCCTGACCAACATGGAGAAACCCCGTCTCTACTAAAAATACAAAATTAGCTGGGTGTGGTGGCGCATGCCTGTATTCCCAGCTACTCGGGAGGCTTAGGCAGGAGAATTGCTGGAACCTGGGAGGCGGAGGTTGTGGTGAGCTGAGATTGCGCCATTGCACTCCAGCCTGGGTAACAAGAGCAAGACTCTAAAAGAAAAAGAAAAAGAGAGAGAGAGTGTGTGTGTGTGTGTGTGTGTGTGTGTGTGTTTGAGAGTGCGTGCATGCGCATGCAAGAGAGATCGCAGTGGTAGGCAGGTAATAGGAACAATATAGAGAAGGGGCTGCTAAGGACCTGAGTATTATGTTTATATTTAACAATTTAAGATAAGGCTGTGTGTGGTGGCTTACACCTGTAATCCCAGCACTTTGGGGAGGCCAAGGCGGGCATATCACCTGAGGTCGGGAGAGACCAACCTGACCAACATGGGAAAACCCTGTGTCTACTAAAAATACAAAAATTAGCCGGGCATGGTGGCGTATGCCTGTAATCCCAGCTACTTGGGAGGCTGAGGCAGGAGAATCACTTAAACCCGGGAGGCGGAGGTTGTGGTGAGCCAAGATCCGGCCATTGCACTCCAGCCTGGGCAACGAGTGAAACTCCGTCTTAAAAATAAATAAATAAATAAATAAATAAATAAATAAGAAAAATATTCAGCTCAGTGTGTGAGAATTTCCATAAGCAAAAGCCCTTCATTCCCTTCATTTGTTATCTGGTGTTGATTGAGGATGATCACTAAAGTGATACTTTTTATCTGCTCAATCTTCACGTTAGACACGTATGGAATGTCATATGAGTGTCGTGTAAAATAGAGTGTGGTCCATGGTGGGAACATTGAATTGTCACAATTCTTGGTAGGGTTTTCTGCCCTTGTTACCTGACACTTATTCTTTATCCTAATCACCTAAAACAAATCCCTGAGGCTCCTTTCATTGGACCACCCTTAATAGATTCACAGGAGCTGTTTGTTAACTTTTCACGTTGTCATCATTTTGGTTACCTATCTTTGACTATCTTGAAGTTTTTCAGAGCCCATTTTATTTTTGGAACTATAAAATAAAACATACTTCCCCTTGTATAGAGGCCTAATAGTAGAGAGTACAGAAATTTTGTGGTTTCATATGTATAGGAAATGCTCCCTTATTCTGTGTTATTTATTTATTTATTTATTTATTGAGACGGAGTCTCTCTTGCCCAGTCTGGAGTGCAGTGGCGCTATATCGGCTCACTGCAAGCTCTGCCTCCCGGGTTCACGCCATTCTCCTGCCTCAGCCTCCCGAGTAGCTGGGACTACAGGCGCCCACCACCACGCCTGGCTATTTTTTTGTATTTTTAGTAGAGACGGGGTTTCACCGTGTTAGCCAGGATGGTCTCAATCTCCTGACCTCGTGATCCACCCACCTCATCCTCCCAAAGTGCTGGGATTACAGGCGTGAGCCACCACGCTCGGCCTGTTTTTTGTTTCTTTAATGTAGAGTATAACTTACTAAGTTCTTGTGGTGTTCGCTCATGCAGAGATACTTGGTTTTATACTGTTATTCTTTTCTATCTTGTATTAGTTAATTGAGTGTACTTTTCCTTTTTAAATTGAATTCTCTTTTGAATTCTATTGTGATGCTTCTTTGAGATAAAATTTATGTATGTATAGTTTTTTTTTTTTTTTTTTTGAGATGAAGTCTCGCTCTTGTGCCCCAGGCTGGAGTGCAGTGGTGCGATCCTGGCTCACTGCAACCTCTGCCTCCCGGGTTCAAGTGATTCTTCTGCCTCAGCCCCCCGAGTAGCTGGGATTACAGATGCCTGCCACCATGCCCGGCTAGTTTTTGTACTTTTAGTAGAGATGGGATTTCACCTTGTTGGCCAGGCTGGTCTCGAACTCCTGACCTCAGGTGATGATCGCCTCGGCCTCCCAAAGTGCTGAGAGTACAGGCGTGAGCCACCGCGCCCGGCCTGTATAGGTCTTAAATTCAGGAAATTTTGGCAAATGTATACACCTGTGTAACCATGACCTCAGTCGAGGTACAGATATGCAGTGACTTTTCCACTATCACACCCATTCCTGCTCACGTTTTTTTCATATACTTAGCAGTATCTGGAATTTTTATGTGTGCCATCTCCAGTAAAATATAACCTGCATATGTGCGTGGATCTGGTAAAATTGTTACTTTTGCTATCCCCTTCTTTCCTACTGAGTGCATCAGTAAATAGTACACTCTATATTTGTGTCTTTCCTCAAGTAAATACATGACAGTGAGATCCTGTAAGTTTGTATTTTTATGTTTAGCCTTAACTCCAGAGTTTACAACACTGTTCTTGTAGGATGCATTTTTGGGGAAAGCGTTCCTCTTATGGCAGCCCTGTCAGGGCTTAAACAAACTGATTGAGCAGGCTCAAAAGGACAGTATTGTAATGGACTGGAGTGGCCAGATCTTTTTACAGAAGAAAGAAGACGGTAATTTGGCCATGCGCAGTGGTTCATGCCTGTAATCTCAGCACTTTGGGAAGCCGAGGTGGGCGGATCACGAGGTCAAGAGATCAAGACCATCCTGGCCAACATGGTGAAACCCCGTCTCTACTAAAAAAAATACAAAAATTAGCTGGGCGTGGTGGCACATGCCTGTAGTCCCAGCTATTAGGAGGCTGAGGCAGGAGAATTGCTTGAACCTGGGAGGCGGAGGTTGCGTGAGCCTAGATCGTGCCATTGCACTCCAGCCTGGGCAACAAGAGCAAAAAAACCTCTGTCAAAAAAAAAAAAAAAAAAAAAGGAATATGGTAATTTAAGATTCATGTGTTTTGTCCATCTTGAAAAATACCTTGTGCATGTGTTTGAAGTCTTTTTACACATTGACTTATCTTGGGTCTATTGTATCTGTCTACATTATTTAAGCAATGTAATCACTAAAAATTTAAGCACGGGGTTGAGCTTTCTGGCATTCCATTAGAATGCCTGGGGAAACACACTTCTTGCCAGTTGCGTGCCTGCTGATTGGGGAATGAAACGCAAATATTCCAGTATCAACAGATTTGTTTATTTCGTTTTATTTTTTTTGAGACAGAGTCTCACTGTCGCCCAGGCTGGAGTGCGGTGGTGAGATCTTGGCTCACTGCAAATATTGCCGCCCGAGTTCAAGCGATTCTCCTACCTTAGCCTCCTGAGTAGCTGGGATTACAGGCACCTGCCACTGCGCCTGGCTAATTTTTGTAATTTTTAGTAGGGATTGGAGTATCACCATCTTGGCCAGGCTGGTCTTGAACTCCTGACCTTAGGTGAGAAGGAAATCCCACTTTGTAAATCCCAAGGTGCTGGGATTACAGCCGTGAGCCACCGCACCTGGCCTAGAGTCAACAGATTTCTAAACATCCTGGATTACTTCTTTTGTATTAATTTTCAGGCCCTTTCAAAAAAGGAATGGGATTCCTGTTGATATTCATTCATATTCATATTTTTATTATGTTGGTATTCATATAGTATGTGTAGGACCTTATTATTTATTTAAAATCCTGTTATAGACTTTTTGTGTTTATTATTTAAAGCTTTTTTCAGAGGGACTTACTCCTTTTTTTATTTTTGAGATGGAGTTTTGCTCTTGTTGCCCAGGCTGGAGTGCAATGGCACTATCTAGGCTCACGCAACCTCTGCCTCCTGGGTTCAAGTGATTCTCCTGCCTCAGCCTCCGAGTAGCTGGGATTACAGGCGTGTGCCACTGGCCTGACTAATTTTTTGTATTTTTAGTAGAGACAGGGTTTCACCGTGTTAGCCAGGATGGTCTTGATCTCCCAACCTCAAGTGATCCCCCCGCCTTGGCCTCCCAAAGTGCTGGGATTACAGGTGTGAGCCACCGTGCCCTGCCTCAGAGGGATTTCTGGTACCAGAATTATAGATTGTTTTTGTTATGGAACTTAGTAAGTATGCTCTTCCTTTGTTTATTAAGGGGAGACATAGATTTTTTTTTTTATTACCCTTTTTGTCATCATAGAGAATAGTAGTCTACAAGAATATTATTAGAGGCTTAGCAGTGGCCTCACTGCACATACACGTATGTATCTTTGGGAACCTACAGGTTTTTAAGAAGTTGTTAAACTTAACATTTATTAGATCTTTGTTTTTGGGTGGCATCTAATATATTAATAGCCTAGAAAAAAGGCTCCGCTAATGAATATGTCTTAGATTACATAGTGACATATGATAGCTTTTCCTCCACATTTGATGACTTTGCTAACATTTTCTTTTTTTTTTTTAGTGAAGCTCTTTGAATTTAAAGTTTTCTCTCTTATTTAAATTTATTAGTTAAAAACTTACTTTTACTCTGTTCCCTTTAGCATTTCAACCTGATGTTAAAAGATGTATATGTGTTAGGTGTGTTTGAATTTTTAACTTTCATCTTGGAGTATTTAATTCTCTGAAGCAGTGCATGACTCTTGCTCTTCATCCTCTTGAGGGTGTCCCTGGTTTATATTCCTGATGATACAAACCCTGGAATTTCTTGTCTGAAGTGTTAACACTTTACTTCCAGGCCCTACTTTGATTTTAACAGTGGAAGTTCAGATTCAATGCATTAATGACAGATTCTATGTTGGCTTCTTCAGATTTGCCAGAACCTTACAGAAAAACCTACTTATGTGAGGAAATCATTAGACTTTTTGGGTATTCTCTTTGTATAATGAGACTCTTTTCTCATTAGATAAGTAAAAAGATCCAGAGATGATCACCAGTATCACCCAGAATTCGTATATATTTAATTGAAAATAAAACAGATCCTGGGATTCTTTCCTGAAAAAGTTGATTACATTTCTTGCCTGTCCATATGTTCTTTGTCTAAATGTGAAGAAAAATAAAAATATAGCAGGTTTTCCAGCACTGGGACTATGAAACTTGAGATTTAGCATTTTTAGTCAGATTTAAAGGAATCTACCTTAAGTGATAGTTTATATTGTTTTTGAAGGATCTGAGTAAGAATTCTATTAAAAATGATTAATTCTGTTATTATTTGAAATGTTGATGGAATTTTAATGTTCCTTTTTTGAAAATACTAAAATTGTAAATAAATTTACGCTTAATAGCAAATAGGTCGTATGTATGTGGTAATCAATTCATTGACTAAAAATTTCTTTTTTTTTTTTTTTTTTTTTTGGGGACAGAGTTCCCCCTCAGTTCGCCCCGGCTGGGGTGGCCGTGGCCCGTTTCTCGCCCCCCCGCCGAGCTCCACCTCCCAGGTTTACGCCATTCTCCTGCCTCAGCCTCCTGAGTAGCTGGGACTACAGGTGCCTGCCACCACGCCCGGCTAGTTTTTTTGTATTTTTTAGTAGAGACAGGGTGTCACCGTGTTAGCCAGGATGGTCTCGATCTCCTGACCTCGTGATCTGCCCGTCTTGGCCTCCCAAAGTGCTGGGATTACAGGCTTGAGCCACCGCGCCCGGCCTTAAAAATTTCATAAAAGATGCCTTTTATTTAAAGTGGCCTATCATGTGTAGTTACTATAATGCTAGTGCTCTCTACGTTTTCATTATAATCTTACTGAAGAAGTAAAAATGTAATCATTGTTCTCCCCACTCTAATTAATATTAATTCAAAAATCATAATAGTACACATTTGTAGGGTACAGTGTAATGTTTATATATGTGCAATGTGGTATGATTAAATCATGCTAATTAACATATTTTCACCTTACTTTGCTTACTCATATTTTGTGGTGAGGCATTTGAAATTTAATTATTTGAAATACCTTATTATTATTGCTATTGTTATCTCTGTCTTCTCTTTGCAAATAAATACATCATTATTTACTATAGCCACCCTGTTGTGCAAAGATTTCAAAACCTATTTCCCCATCTGTAATTTGTTCCCTTTTCTTTAAAAAAAAAAAAAATCTACCCGCTCTTTTAGCATTGGTGGAGTTAAAAATAGAACCAGTGTGTTTTAGATTGCTCTCTAAGTGTCTTTATTTTTAAGAATGTATGTATTTTTTTTTGTTGTTGTTGAGATGGAGTCTCACTCTGTTTGTTGCCCAGGCTGGAGTGCAGTTGGCACCATCCTGACTCACTGCAACCTCCACCTCCCGGGTTCAAGTGATTCTTCGGTTTCAGCCTCCCATGTAGCTGGGATTACAGATGTGCGCCACCACGCCTGGCTAATTTTTGTATTTTTAGTAGAGACGAGTTTCACCATGTTGGGGCTGGTCTCAAACTCCTGACCTCAGGTGATATGTCTGCCTCAGCCTCTCGAAGTGTTGGGATTACAGATGTGAGCCACCGCGCCCAGCTAGAGTGTATGTATTTTTTAAAAAAGTTGATCCTTCACAGATATTTATCTTAGGAGAGGCGGGTGTCATGAAAAAAACTATGGACTAAGAATGGGAAGACGAAGATCTTTTGTATTGGCACTACCAGCCATGTCCCTCTGAGGGGGTAATTTTTGCCTTTTAAGACGTTGGGAGGATTAAAGTTCAGGAAATTATTTTAAAAATTGTTTCAGTGAATACTTAGAAAAATATTAGTGGAGTTAGAATTAATTGCTCTCTGGTGAAGTGGCTCTCTTTCTACATTTTCTTTCTTTTTTTTTTTTTTTGAGATGGAATCTTGCTCTGTTGCCCAGGCCAGAGTGCAATGGCATGATCTTGGCTCACTGCAACCTCTGCCACCCGGGTTCAAGCGATTCTCCTGCCTCAGCCTCCTGAGCAGCTTGGATTATAGGCATGTGCCACCACACCTGGGTAATTTTTTTTTTTTTTTGTATTTTTAGTAGAGATGGGGTCTCACCATGTTGGCCAGGCTGGTCTTGAACTCTTGACTTTGTGTTCCACCCACCTTTGCCTCCCAAAGTGCTGGGATTATAGGCGTGAGCCACCGCGCCTGCCCTCTTTCTGCATTTTCTAGTGTACTCCCATTAGGCTGTAAACCTGTTTCAAGTTGGATAATAAGAGCATAGCTCTGCATCATCATTTTTTCTCCTTATCTTATACTCACACCTTAAGAATTTGTTACTAGTTGAAATGATAAGCCAGCAAACATAATCTCATCTTTGTGACTACTTGCATAGGTTGGAGGGCAAGTACAATGTAAATGGAATGTGTAGAAAAAGGGTAGGTTGAAAGGTAGCTTATAGCTTGCTTACCTTTTACTACACAGTTGGAATTTAAGAGCTGATTCTTATAAGAACACGAGTTGAACGATGAATTGCTTTTTTCCCTCTGGTGTAGTGTGTATGGGTGTGTGCATATATATTTTTCTTTTCTTTTCTCTTTTCTTTTCTTTTCTTTCAATGGGAGAAGGGAGGATGCCAGAACCATGGAAAGGTTGTACTCTGCCAGTGTGATAGTTTTAAGTACTTGAGGGGTGGAGAAGAACCACATGCATCTTCTAAACAAAGATGGGAAATGTCATATCATTGCAAGAATGTATATACAGTATTAAGCAATTACAAGATTTTGGGCTGGGCATGGTGGTGCTGTGGGAGACCAAGGCAGGAAGATGGGCGGATCACTGAAGCCCAGGAGTTGGAGACCAGCCTGGGTAACATAGTGAGACCTGGTTTCTACAAAAAATACAAAAATTGGCTGGGCATGGTGACCTATACCTGTAATCCCAGCACTTTGGGAGGCCGAGGCGGGCAGATCACCAAGATCAGGAGTTTGAGACCAGCCTGACCAACCTGGTGAAACCCCGTCTCTACTAAAAATATAAAAATTACCTGGGCATGGTGATGCACACGTAATCCTAGCTATTTGGGAGGCTGAGGCAGGAGAGTTGCTTGAACCCAGGCGGCAGAGGTTGCAGTGAGCCGAGATCATGCCACTGCACTCCAGCCTGGACGACAGAGCAATACTCCGTCTCAAAAAGAAAAAAAAGCCGAACATTGTGGTGTGAGTTTGTAGTCCCACCTACTTGGAAGGCTGAGGTGGGAGCATTGCTTTAGCCCAGGAGGTCGAGGCTACTGTGAGCTGTGATTGTGCCACTCTCTCAAAAAAAAAAAAAAAAAAAAAAAAAGATTCTAGTACTATTTGAAATCGTAGTGTAACTCTATAATAAATGATTGCTGTCTCAAGGAACTTAATATCTAGAAACATTGTTTCTTTTTTCCTTGTAAAAGGGAATTATACAAGTTAATTCTTTTAAATCACTTATGTCAATCTGATTAAAGTGTTTCGTATAAAATGTAACAACAGAAAAAGATAGGGTTTGTGTAGACTGTGGGTTTAAAGTGGCTTGAGTGATGATTTTGAAGTTTCCTAGCTGTCTTATACTTAAGGCTAAATATAAAGACCTCAATAAATTTCTGGCTACTGCTGAGCACGGTGGGAGCATTGTTTCCTGCTCTTACTAGTATGTTTCAGCAACTAGCAAAACCTGTCTTCATTTAATACATTTTCCTACAGTTAAAATCATAGTGTGATTATTTTGAAAGGCATCTTCCTTTTTCAACTGTTTGATTTGTGAGACCATATCTTCTGGAATTACTTGAGACTCTAATTAAATTGACCTTTAAAATTTTTTATTTCATTTTCTTTTAGAGTTGGAGGTCTTGCTATGTTTTCTGGACTGGCCTAGAATGATGGTGATTATTTTTTTCTTTAGAGACATAGTCTCACTGTGTTGCCCAGGCTGGTCTCAAACTCCTGGGCTCAAGTGATCCTCCCGTCTCAGCCTCCTGAGTAGCTGGGATTACAGTTGTGAGCTACTGCAGCCAGCTTGGCCTAGGATTATTTTTATTTATTTTTATTTTTTTAGTTTTAATTTTATTTTGTTATTTTTTGGTTTTTTTGAGATGGAGTTTCGTTCTTGTTGCCCAGGCTGGAGTGCGATGGCAGCATTTCGGGTCACCACAACCTCTGCATCCCGGGTTCGAGTGATTCTCCTGCCTCAGCTTCCCGAGTAACTGGGATTACAGGCATGCACCACCACGCCCGGCTAATTTTGTATTTTTAGTGGAGACAGAAAGGTTTCTCCATGTTGGTCAGACTGATCTCAAACTCTCAACCTCAAGTGATCCACCCACCTTGGCCTCCCAAAGTGCTGGGATTACAGGTGTGAGCCACTGCACCCAGCCAGGATTATTTTTAAAGACAAGATTTAACATATGCTATTATTAGAAAATCTTATAAACATGTTATTCCCTGGGAATGTGCTTCAACCTGTTGACTAAAGGAACTTTTATCAGAATAACTACAGTTATCATCTGACTGTTTTCAAAAGTTGAAAAAAATGGTTGCATACATTTCTTATATTGGTGAACATCACTTCACCTTTACCTTGATTATAGAGTCCCAATCTGCTTTTGAGACTCTTTAGATTTCTGCAGTATGTAACTCTTTTTTTTTTTTTTGAGACGGAGTTTTGCTCTGTCACCCAGGCTGGAGTGCAGTGGCGCAATGTAACTCTTAATGATTCTTAATCTTTGTTGGAATGGGTTATTTATTTATTTATTTATTTATTGAGACCGAGTCTCACTCTGTTGTCCAGGCTGGAGTGCAGTGGCGAGCTCTCAGCTCACTGCACCCTCCGCCTCTGGGTAAGCGATTCTTCTGCCTCAGCTTCCCGAGTAGCTGGGATTACAGACATGCACCACCATGCCTGGCTAATTTTTTTGTATTTTTAGTAGAGACTGCATTTCACCATCTTGGCCAGGCTGATCTTGAACTCCTGACCTCAGGTGATCTGCCTGCCTCGGGCTCCCAAACAGCTGGGATTACAGGTGTGATCCACTGTGCTTGGCCTATGTTTGGCATTTAACTGGTGGGGGAGGGATGCATAGCTTTGTAAATTTTCAGTCTTTTTGTTCTTCATCTATTAAAGAGGTCATAGAGTAAGATATTTCCATTCAATCTTGGCAATTTCCCAGGCCAAACGATATGTTTCTAGGGTACTTCCAGGACTTACTGACAAAACTTACTGACAGAAGGGGAAGATAAGCGATGCAAATGAGAGCTGAAGCAGGGTCTCTCTCTCTCTTTTTTTTTGAGATGGAGTCCCACTCTGTCACCGTCACAGGTGGGAATGCAGTGACGCGATCTCGGCTCACCATAACCTCCACCTCCTGAGTTCAAGTGATTCTCCTGCCTCAGCCTCCCAAGTAGCTGGGACTACAGGTGCCGCACCACCATGCCCAGCTAATTTTTTGTGTATTTTTAGTAGAGACAGCGTTTCACCATGTTGGTCAGGCTGGTCTCGAACTCCTGACCTTACGATCTACCCACCTCGGCCTCCCAAAGTACTGGGAGTACAGGCGTGAGTCACCGCGCCTGGCAAAACAGTCTCTTTTTAAGGTTGTAAGCTGGCTTGGGTTAGAAATAAAGGCAGCCACTCCATACCTGTAGTCCTAGCTACTGGGGAGGCTCAGACCAGAGAATCTCTTGAGCCCAGGAGTTCAGGGCTGCAGTGAGCTGTAATCACAGACTGCACTACAATGTGGGCAACATAGAGCGAGACCTAATTAAAAATAAATAAATAAATGCAAGGAGAAAGTCAAATGAACATGGTGCATTTAGGTGTACAATTAGTTGGCACAAACAACAGAGTTTCTCTCTTGTTGCCTAGGTTGGAGTGCAGTGACCCAGTCTCGGCTCACTGCAACCTCCGCCTCCTGAGTTCAAGTGCTTCTCCTGCTTCAGCCTCCCAAGTAGCTGGGATTACAGGTGTCTGCCACCACGCCCAGCTAATTTTTATGTTTTTAATAGAGACGGGGTTTTGCCATATTGGCCAGGCTGATCTTGAACTCCTGATCTCAAGTGATGCGTCCGCCTCAGCCTCCCAAAGTGCTGGGATTACATGCATGAGCCACTATGTGGGCCAAGAATGTTTTAAAAACGAGTTTCATTCAGCTCACCTCATTCCTCTGCAGGGCACCGGTGTGCAGGGCAAAACTGCTCAACCCTACTCAGCAGCCCTGTGAAAGCTGCTGAAAGGATGAGCAGATTGAGGCCTGAACTTTATCTTGGATTTAGCAACCTGGAGGTCATAATGGATTTTGCCAAGAGTGATGGGGCAGAAGTTGGACCAGTGTGTGTTAAGGAGCTAGAAGACGTGAAGAAATGGGAGAGGGGAGTCTAGACAACTTTAGTTTGGCTGCAGCAAGTAAAGGCAGATTGTTTGATGGAGGGACATGTGGGATTGATGGAGTTTTTCCTTTTGTTTTTCCTTTTTATATGTTTTTGTATTTTTAAATGGGATACATTAGAAAGTGTTACATGTTTAAGGGGGTGGATTTAGTTCAGTGGGAAAAGTATTTGAAAAGTTACAGTAAGATGGAAGTAGATGGAATCCTAAGTAAGGTCTAGAATCGGGTGCAGATATTTTATGGTATGTCTCCCCCTTCCCACACCCCCCCACCAAGAGGGAGTTTCGCTCTTATTATTGCCCAGGCTCTGGAGTGCAATGGTGCAATCTTGGCTCACTGCAACCTCCACTCCTGGGTTCAAGTGATTCTCCTGCCTCAGTCTCCGGTATAGCTGGGATTACAGGTGCGCATCACCACACCCAGCTAATTTTTGTATTTTTAGTAGAGATGAGGTTTCACCATTTTGGCCAGGCTGGTCTCCCAACTCCTGACCTCAAGTAATCCACCCACCTTGGCCTCCCAAAGTGCAGAGATTACAGGCGTGAGCCACCGTCCTCAGTTGGTATCTTTTTTTTTTTTCTTGGTGAAGTAGAATGTGTGTTTGGGGAGGGGATGTGATAGGATATTTTGGAATTTGAAGAGAATGGGAATGTCTGGATAGGGCATGTATAGAATGGAAAATAAACACTGGAGGATCCTGGGAGTGCAGTGCTTATTGATGGATCATTGGGTTTATCCAGGACAGGGGTTTTGCCAGATTGGTGTGATGAAAATCTTAAGAGTTAAGGGTATAGGCAAGAGTGTTATTGAAATGATACACAATGAAATCTAAGCTGGTTAAAGAAGTGAAGAAGGGGCCGGGCACGGTGGCTCACACCTATAATTGCTGCCAAGGTGGGTGGATTCCTTGAGGTCAGGAGTTCGAGACCAGCCTGGCCAACATGGTGAAACCCTGTCTCTACTAAAAATACAAAAACTAGGCATGGTGGCAGGCACCTGTAATCTTAGCTACTTGGGAGGCTGAGGTGGGAGAATTGCTTGAACCTGGAGGCGGAGGTTGCAGTGAGCCAATATTGCACCACTGTCCCGCAGCCTGGGCAACAAAATCAGACTCTGTCTCAAAAAAAAAAAAAAAAAAAGTGAAGAAGGAGGAGAATACTTGGATTGGGATAAAGTAGAAAGAGTCTCTGGAATTAAAGATTAAAGTTAACTAAAAAACTCAAACTTTAGAATGGTATTGAGAAAGTGTAAGGTGAACTGAAAAAGTCTCATGGGATTTTAGAGCCAAGAAGGCCTTGAGTGGCAGTTCCTACCTTGGTAGGAATAGCTTCAGTGGTGTGTTGCCAGTGGAACCCTTATTAAAGTGGGTTGAAAAGTAAGTGAAGGCAAGGAAGATAAATTTTTCAACAGGTTTGTCTGTGAAGAGTCTAGACTATTAGATTGGTAGAGGGAGAAAGGCAGGTAAAGGGTTTGTTTTTTTTGTTTTTGTTTTTGTTTTGGAGTCAGTCTCACACTGTCACTGGGTTGGAGTGCAGTGGCGCAATCTCAGCTCACTGCAACCTCCGCCTCCCGGGTTCAAGCAGTTCTCTTGCCTCAGCCTCCCAACTAGCTGGGATTACAGGCACTCGCCACCACACCCGGCTAATTTTTTGTATTTTTAGTAGAGACGGGGTTTCACTATGTTGGCCAGGCTGGTCTCAAACTCCTGACCTAGTGATCCCCCTTCCTCGACCTCCCAAAGTGCTGGGATTACAGGCGTGAGCCACCGTGCGTGGCCTTATTTTTTTATTTTTTGTTTATTTTATTTTATTTTTTGAGATGGAGTCTGGCTCTGTTACTAGGCTGGAGTGCAATGGCGCGATCTCGGCTCACTGCAAGCTCCGCCTCCTGGGTTCAAACGATTCCCCTGCCTCAGCCTCCCAAGTAGCTGGGACTACAGGTGTGTGCCACCGTGCCCAGGTAATTTTATTTTTTCTATTTTAGTAGAGACTGGGTTTCACCATGTTGGCCAGGGTGGTCTCAATCTCCTGACCACATGATCTGCCTGCCTCCACCTCCCAAAGTGCTGGGATTACACGCGTGAGCTGCTGTGCCCCGCTGTTTTTGTTTTTGCTTTTTAAAGTAAGACTTTTGAGAGTGCTCATATGTTGATGATGTGATTAGCAGTAGTAAAATGGGAGATTTTGCAACATACAAAAGAGAGACAAGGCATACCTTGGAAAATGGGGGGAATAGACAGATCCAGATGATTTGTATGGATAGGAGGTTTATTTGTTACATTATGTGAAGATGATGGGAAGAAAGGCTGTATGTGCAGATGCAGGTGAATTTGTGGATATATTAGAAGGAAGATGGCGGGCAGTGATAGTGTTGAAGAGCTCAAACATTAGACGGTACTGGGTCTGAGTTCTGGCTCTGCCTTTTACAAGCTGTGCAACCTTAGGCCAGTTATGAAACCTTAGTTATTAATCTGTAAAATTATATCTAATAATAAGATTGTGTCGAACATGAAATGACACGATAAGCATATGTAAACTGCTTGGATCAGTTGCCCACTAGCTCTTGTTAGGAGCTAAAATGTTAGCTCTTGCTGAAGGTGCTGTCAAATGGCTTCTGTTTCTTATGAAGCAGAACTGTAAGGTCATCCACTGGTAGTGGTGGGAGAAGGAAGAGGGTGTGGAAAGTTTTACAGGTGTTTTGGAAAGGAAAGAAACCTGGTGAGGGAAATATGGGGAGCATCAGAGGCCCATTGGAAGTCAGAGAAAAGGAGCACCGGGTCCTGGAGGTGAGGGGATACTTTTGTCAGCGTTTCTCTGAAGACAATTATGCATGTGAAACAAAGATTAAAATCACATCTGTTGCCCTCCTAGAGTTATTGGCTTCGTTTGCTCCTTCTGGCTAATTTGATTGGAGGTCTGAAAATAGAGAATATTAGAGGTTCCTTGGAAGAGAAATAAGCAACACTGAAGTCAAATCTTTATCATGTTTGCTAGAAATGTTATTAAAAAACAAAATTTATGGCCGGGTGCAGTGGCTTATGCCTGTAATCCCAAGACTTTGGGAGGCTGAGGTGAGTGGATCACTTGAGCCCAGGAGTGCGAGACCAGCTTGGCAACATTTTGGGAATGTTGTAGAGAATGGGACAAAAAAACCCCCAAAAAACAAAAGTTAGCTGGGCATGGTGGAGTAAGCCTGTGGTCTCAGCTGCCCGGGAGGCTGAGGTGGGAGGTTTGCTTGAACTTAGATTGCGCCTCTGCACTCTAGCCTGGGCAACAGAGTGAGACCCTGTTTCAAAACAAACAAACAGACAAGCAACTGTTTTTGAGCTACACTATATTTAATGGTTTTAAATATGAGTGCAGAGTAAGAGGGAGTCCAGTCCATAAGATGACCCTTGCTTCTAATACTAGTTGCAAGTTTGGAGGTTCCCAAGATCACTGTGTTTTTTTTGTTTTATTTTGGTTTGTTTTTTTTTTTTTTGAGACAGGGCCTCTCTCTATCACCCAGGCGAGAGTGCAGAGGCTCACTGCAGCCCTGGACTCCTCCCTCCCAGGTTCAAGCAATCCTCCTAACTCAGCCACCTGAGTAGCTGGATCTACGGGCGCATACCACCTTGCCTGGCTAATTTTTTTTTTTTTTTGAGACGGAGTCTTCGCTCTGTCGCCCAGGCTGGAGTGCAGTGGCGCAATCTCTGCTCACTGCAAGCTCCGCCTCCCGGGTTCACGCCATTCTCCTGCCTCAGCCTCCTGAGTAGCTGGGACTACAGGCGCCCGCCACCATGCCTGGCTAATTTTTTGTAGTTTTAGTAGAGACGGGGTTTCACCATGTTAGCCAGGATGGTCTCGATCTCCTGACCTCGTAATCCTCCCGTCTTGGCCTCCCAAAGTGCTGGAATTACAGGTGTGAGCCACCGCGCCCGGCTGTTTTTCTATATTTTTTAGAGACAGTATCGCCATATTGCCAGTCTGGTCTCAAACTCCTGAGCTCAAGCGATCTGCCTGCCTGGGCCTCCCAAAGTGCTGGGATTACAAGCTTGAGCCACTGTGCCTGGCCAAGACCACTCTTAGGTTGGATGATTTGCCAGGAGGACTCACGAGAACTCATTGAAAGCTCTCATACCCACGGTTAGAGTTTATTGCAGTTTAGGGATTCAGATTAGAATCAGCCAAGGGTAGAGGTGCATAGGGCAGAGTTCAGGAAAGTTCCAAATGTTGGAGCTTCGAATTGTCCTCCCCCTGTAGAGTTGTGAAAAATGATACCTTCCCGGTGGCACTGATGTGTGACAGTACTCGTGGATTATTGCCAACCAGGGAAACTCCCACTATTTTTTATGTCCAGAGTTTTTACCGGGGTTCCATGGTTGCATGCTCATGTGGCTAACCTTGATCTCCAGCCCCACTGGAGGTCAAGCTGATCCATGGGACTCAAAGCTGCCACCATAAGCCACATTGTTAGACTCTGCTGTGGCCTGAAGCCCCCAGATGAACAAGGACACCTCCCTCCCACCACACCACCTCTCTTTTTTTTCGGGGGGAGATAGTCTTTCTCTGTTGCCCAGGCTGGAGTGCAGTGGCATGATCTCAGCTCACTGAAACCTCAGCCTCCCGAGTAGCTGGGATTATTACAGGTGCCCGTCAACATGCCTGGCTAATTTTTATATTTTTAGTAGAGACAAGTTTCACTATGCTAGCCAGGCTGGTCTCAAAATCCTGACTTCAAGCGATCCTCCCGCCTTGGCCTCCCAAAGTGCTGGGATTACAGGTGTGAGCCACTGCTTCTGGCCAGGATGTTCTTATTAGGTACAACATTTCAGGAGTTCAGAGATTACCTTCCAGAATCCACAGGTAAAAACCAGACCTCTCCTTGGTTAAGATAAAGTTCTTCACAATTTTATAATAGTTAAGTATATTTTATCAGTCTATATTGGCTGTTTAGTTGACAGACAATTAAAAATTGGTGACAGTCCAGATGTGGTCACTCACGCCTCTAATCCTAGCATTTTGGGAGGCTGAGGTGGGAGGATTGCTTCAGTCCAGGAATTTGAGAGCAGCCTGAGCAACATAATGAGACACCTGTCTCTACAAAAACATAAAAATAAAAAATTAGCTAAGTGGAGTGGTGTGCACTTGTGGTCCCAGCTGTTTGAGAGGCTGAACTCATGAGGTCGAGGCTACAGTGAGCTATGGTCATGCCAATGCACTCCAGCCTGGGTTACAGAGTGAGACCCTGTCTCAAAAAAGGAAACAAATCACCCATAAGTGGATAACTAAGATTTGGTTATTATAGACACTTAATACTTAGGTAGCTAAGCTAGTTTTACCAAGAAATTATATGAATTTAATATTTCAGTATTGCAAAACTGATGCATACTCATGATTTTGACATGGAATGGTTCTGTTTTGTTTTATTAAATTTGAACTTAAAGTTCTCTGAGAAGAGATTGTATAATAAATTCCCTGAGCCTCTCAAATTAATGTTTTAGCATAGACTCATATTTAGAGCAGTGTTTCTAATGTAATGATACACACAAGGCCCAGGGTTATTCATAGTTTCACCCTTTCTCTTACTTCTCATTAAAGCATGTTTGAATCCAGGTAAGAGGCATTACAGGGGATAACCTTGAATTTATTTTTGAAGGGTAAATCATTTTCAAGTGGTATTAACCATTAGTATGGAAAGCAGCATATCCTATAACTGCTCTGTGACAGTGAGACTATGTTTGCTACTTTAGAGAATAAGTACATTCCTACTTCATTGGCTTTAGAGCAAATCTCATTTCCTGGTTTATATCCATTACAAATTAGATCTCACCATGAGAGCAAAATCCCTTAATAAACCTAGGTAAAAGCAATTTGAAGTAATATGATGCTTACTCCAGTGACACCACTAGGTGTGGTGTTTGCATCAAGTCATTTTGGGGTGCTTTATGGAAATACTTCCTAGTAGGGAATTCCCTGACTTCACACTTTCCAGAGATGACTCTCTCTTTTTCTCTCTAATACTTACAACAACTGGACCGCAAGGCTACATTTAGTCAGGAGATACTATCCCCAGCTCTTGGTGGATTGTTGATGTGAGGTCTGAGGATTCTGGTCGTTTGAAACGAATGGCCTCCTAGATTTATGGCATTTTTCTGTATATTGAGAATAGGTAATTAAAATAAGTGGTAACTATATTTGCATGTGATTTGTATGTTATAGTTAACATTTAAATTCTCTTATGTACTAAAATTTTTGTGGTTGCCACATTAAGCCTCTTTATCCTCTAAGGCACAGAGTAGCTTTCCACCTCAATTTTTGCTTTACTGTATGAACCCTAATGGGACCATAGTTCAACTAAAAGCACCTAACTCATGAATGATATTTGCTCCATGTTTGAACAAACAAATGTTTTAACCCACTGTCTTCACTAATATTGTAACTACTGTCTTACAGATTGACTTGATGCAAAACATCACAAAGGCTCCATATTATACAGTATGCGATTTTTGAGGTATGAGCTTTAGAAACTTACCTCTCATGTGGCATGTACATCAGGCTTTAACTTCAGTTTGATCGTTTTGGGGAAATTTATGCATTTCTTTTTTTCTCTCCATGATATTTTTAGAATATTAAAGGGGCTGTAGAGGTATTTTTGGATCCTTGCTAGGATTCTTAGACTTAATAGATAGATTTTCTTTTTTCACTAAATTGAGACACTAATTCTGGCAGATGATATCCCTTTCAGCTCTTCTAACTAGCTAGCCTAACATTTATGTCTGCTTCTTGGAGTTCAAATCTGCAGATTCTATTTTGTGGCTTTGATTGCCTGATTTTAAGTGCTCATTTCCGTTCTTTAACGGTTTTCTATTTATTGGACTGGGATGATCTTGTTGGTGCTAACAGCCTGACATTGACATTTTTTGAAACCTAAGAAGTCAAGATTGTATAAAAATAGAAATTTTGTATAAATGCTAAACCATTTTGTGCTTTTAGGTTCAGAATGCTTACAACCTGAGTTCTGGTTGGAGATGTTTTGATTAATTTGTATTAAAATAATTTGGCAACTAGGGAGTTTTTAGGTATTTCTGAGACAGTGGCTCTATTCCAGTGAGTTTTTTTTTTTAAATATTTCTGAAAACACACTTTTTTTTTTTTTGGGAAAAAATAACCTCAGTGTTCATAACTTATGGGATTTAGAAACCTTATTTCTAACCAATGGGGAAGCTGCCCCTGGTTTTTACAATTTAGTTTGAAATCAGATGCTTCATAGTTGGAAACAGATTTGTTGGTAGCAACAGATTACCTGATTTCTTAGTGAAGTATTTAAGTTGCTCTATATTGACTGTAAAAACTTGTTTTGATTATATTCGTATACTCATGAACTGTTTGTACATTGTCTTTTAGACTGGAAACTTTGAGTTTATTTTGTATTATAGTCATAATAACTTTTAACATACCCTGCAAACTAAGCATTTCTTTATTTAACATACCCTGCAAACTAAGCATTTCTTTATAATTCATTATCTTATTTAAGCCTCACAACAACCTTGCATGTTAGATATGTATTATCCTCATTTTATGCAAGAGACAACCAAGGCTTGGAGATCAAGTAATTTGTGCAAAGGCACACATACTTTTCAGTGCTGGAGCTGGGATTTGAGCCCAGATCTTTTTTTAACTTGTATTCTCTGCTGCCTTATGTTACTACTGTGTCACCAGAAAATGATACAGATATTTAACTCTTAATAGTAAAGGTAGTATAGGAGATAAGTAAACATGATGAAAGCAGGAAGTGAAGGTATGTTTAAATATTGACAGACTTCAGTTATCTTTGTGTTTCCGAATTAGTCATGTGCTTATTTTATTCCTTCATCTAATAAGAGCTTACTGTGGCATACATATAAAGTTCAAACCCTGTCAGAAAAGGTTATAAGCTCTTATGTTTCAGTCTCCTTTCAGAAAGTAATGATATGCTGTGATTTATATAGATGCATGTTAAATGTGTTATTTTTAGATATATAAGGAATGTCTTTTCATTAGTTTAAAAAAGTTATGGTCCATTGAGTTATATTTTAGTGCTTGTAGACTTAATATACTCAGAAAATATTCTCATACATTTTTCTTGAAATTCCATAGATTTTATTTTCCCTTATATTTGAAGTACTTAGCTTTATGAACAAGTGAACTCTGAATATTAGAAGATACTCCTTATGGAGCCTTAGTCATTTTAGTATGCTAGGTTATGAATTTCATGAAGTTTCAGATTGAGATTCTTTTTTTTTTTTTTTTTTTTTTTTTGAGACGGAGTCTTGCTCTGTCACCCAGGCTGGAGTGCTGTGGCCGGATCTCAGCTCACTGCAAGCTCCGCCTCCCGGGTTCCCGCCATTCTCCTGCCTCAGCCTCCGGAGTAGCTGGGACTACAGGCGCCCGCCACCTCGCCCGGCTAGTTTTTTTGTATTTTTTAGTAGAGACGGGGTTTCACCGTGTTAGCCAGGATGGTCTCGATCTCCTGACCTCGTGATCCGCCCGTCTCGGCCTCCCAAAGTGCTGGGATTACAGGCTTGAGCCACCGCGCCCGGCCCAGATTGAGATTCTTTAGAATTCATGACTTGTACCAGTTAGATTTCCAAGTTTAATTGGACCTATTGTCTGCATTCTGTATTGACAGTGATTGCAGTAAGTGCAGATCAAGGTGTCCAACTGATTGAGCCCATGCAAAGTTTTATGTTTAGTATTTTTGGGAGCAAGGAAAGACTAATAAACTCTAAACAAAATATATACAGTATACAGACACTGCTGTCACTTTTACACCATAGAGGGAGGGGCAAAGCGTAGAGGAATGGGTTAGTTTCTGGCCTTGCCAGTGCCCTGAACTTGTTTCAAAGATTCAGGTTCTAAAAGGTTCAGAAAGCATTTGTAGTAAACATCATTTTCTTTCTTTTCTTTTTCTCAAAGTTGTTCCTCTCAGGAGAAAATCAGTAGGGGAAGAACTTACTTGGATTTTTCATGTGCTACAACAGATTATTTTGTTGTCTTCTTTCTTGATAGTTTATGATTGATGGCTGGAAGAATAACACTCATGAGAAGTCTTGTAGCTCAGCTCTGTTTTACTTATGAGGCAGTTGAAGCATAGAGCAGATACTTAGATGAGGACACGCTTTTACCCTTGACTGTACCCCCACTTGTTTCCTAATAAGCATCAGGTATTACTCTAAACAGTACCTAAATTTTAAATAGATTATGAACTACAACTTTCCAATATAGCTTTATTGGATTTCTGATACCTTTTATTTCCTTACAGTGTCTTCTTTTTTACTTTTTAAAATTTTGATTGCTATTCTTTGCAATTAAGGCATCTTCATTGGGGTCTTCAATACTACAGTACCTTAACATAATCAGTACTTAGAAAATAACTTGGTAAGACATTGCCCCTCCCTGACGTGCTGCCAGTGTTTTTTATTTTTATGACAGGAAAGACTGAAATTTTTTGACTGATTAACCCTCTCCAGGGGGGAGAATTTAGAAAGAATTATTCTTATTATCAAGTCATATGAGGAGAACTCTGGACCAGAGTGACCAATTGTCCCATTTTGCCTGGGACAGGAGACTTTCAATGCTAAAACCAGCAAAGTCACCCTAATCCCAGTAGTTATTCATACTTCTGAATGGATCTTTAGAACAGTAGAAGAGACTGAAAAGTTGGCATTTCATCCTTTGAGAATCTCTTCCCAATGAAAGACTTGTTAGACAGCTGAGTGCTTACATGTAATATATAGTACATATTCTACTAAATATAGTAGTAATGGTTAAATGTAAAAGTTGGGAGAAGAGAGGCTTGTATAAAGAAACATTTATTTATGTTGTTTAAAGTTCTAATCTTATGCTTTTCTCTTTTTGTAGAACTGATAGTGCATCAGCCGACCCAGATAATTTAAAATATTCTTCATCCAGAGATAGAGGTAGTTCTTCCTCTTATGGACTGCAACCTTCAAATTCAGCTGTTGTGTCTCGGCAAAGGCACGATGATACCAGAGTCCACGCTGACATACAGAATGACGAAAAGGGTATATATATTTTCTTATTGCTGCAAGCATGTTTTTTGAACCTACCTATCTCACCTTCCTGCCTTCCTACACCCCCAACTTTCTCGCTTTCTTATAATACGTTTAAAATATAAATAACAAATGCAGTGTTATTTCTGAAAACTTCATAGGAAGTTTATCCACTTTATTATTTTTAAAATTTAAAATTTTTTTCATACATAATTCATGAATGCAGTTTTCTTACAAAAAAGATACAATACTATTTTTGTTTTTGTTTTCAAAGATATTTAGCTAAGGTTGAAATTCCTCCCGGTTACTCTCTCTAAACCTCAAGAAAGTTTTTAAACAAAGTGTAAAATTTGATTTAATATAGTTTTCATTTCTCTGCTTATTTTCCAATGAAGGGATCAAAATAAAATTAACTTCTAAGGTGTATTAAAAGAAAGCAAAATGATTTTCAAGGCAGACAGTACAGGAAAAAGGTAGGAGAAGCAAAGGCTGGTTGAACTGCAGATTGAACGGTAAGATCCTGAGCTATCAGGAAATTGACTGAAGCCAACAATCATATTTAAATAACGTAAACATTGCTGTTTGTAGGTGGCTACAGTGTCAATGGAGGATCTGGGGAAAATACTTATGGTCGGAAGTCGTTGGGGCAAGAGCTGAGGGTTAACAATGTGACCAGCCCTGAGTTCACCAGTGTTCAGCATGGCAGTCGTGCTTTAGCCACCAAAGACATGAGGAAATCACAGGGTAAGACTGGGAAGATGGGGACCAATCACATACACCTTCCAAAGATTTGTATCTCCTCTTATCCTGGATGTCTCTTACTAACGCCTTGCACAGGCATGAGTTGATTAGTCTACTGTGCAGGTAAAAATTGTTTACATTCTTTTCCTGTGAACTGTTAATTTCCCACTAGAAAGGTTATAATGCATTTTAAAAGAGAATTCTCTTAAAACAAGATGAGAAGACTGGATAAGATCTTACAGAAAGGATTTACCCAATTATCATGGATTTTTAATGTATAGTGTATAGTAGGCTCTTACTACAGCAAGTCCTTGAACTCTTGGGCCTGTGGAAGATATAGATGTATATATAGAGTGGATACTTCTCTGTCTTTTTTTTTTTTCTCTTTTAAGTTCAGGGTACATGTGCAGGATGTACAGGTTTGTTACATAGGTAAATGTGTGCCATGGTGGTTTGCTGCACAGATCATCCCATCACCTAGGTATTAAGCCTGGCATCCATTAAGCTATTCTTCCTGATGTTCTCCCTTCCATTGTCCCCCAGAGTGGGTACTTCTCTGGTTTTTTTTTTTGTTGTTGTTTTCAGTGTATTTTTTTTTTCGAGACAGAGTCTTGCTCTGTTGCCCAGGCTGGAGTACAGTGGTGCAATCTGCTCACTGCAACCTCCGCCTCCCAGGTTCAAGTGATTCTCGTGCCTCAGCCTCCCAAGTAGCTGGGATTATAGGTGCCTGCCACCACACCCAGCTAATTTTTGCATTTTTAGTGGAGACAGGGTTTCACTGTGTTGGCCAGGCTGGTCTTGAACTCCTGACCTCAAGTGATCTGCCCACCTCAGTCTCCCAAAGTGCTGGGATTACAGGCTTGAGCCACCAGCCCTGCCTAGAGTGGGCACTTTTCTAAAGTTAAATACACTGATACCATTTCTGCCTTATGACGTAGCCTCACTGTATAGGTGAGTGCCTTGAAAGTTCAGAGGATTAGAGGTAATGATCATTTTTTTCCTTAAAGAGAAATTTACCAGTAAAGCTGAGTATGAAATTCACATTTCTGATTTATGGGCTTTGTTAGATGTAATTACTTTTCAGACATTTAGTTTTTGACCTTTTTTTTTTTTTTTTTTAAATACTATGTGTGTGCTACGTGTATCTTGGTGAAAACCTTTGTGCCTGTAGCTTTTATTGTTGGTATATAACTTTTAAAAAACTGATTTTTTTTCTGTAAGTTTTCACAAGTGGAATGAATTCAAAGGCTATGCTGTTTATTAGAATAAAGTGTTTGAAGCCTTAGACTTATGATATTATAGGAGCTAAACAGCGACTCTAAAGCTAATTCAGTACAATTCCTCTTCTTTAAAGGCTCAGGGTCATATAGTTTGCTAGTGACAGAATTGTAAGTAGAGCCTCATTTCCCTGCTGGTAAGTTGATGACATTTTTGGTATCTGTCATGTTGAAATACTCTGGGCTAGGGATTTGTAAACATCCTATTCTTCTCTCAGACATTGTAGTTTCTTTCTTTCTTTTTTTTAACTTTTAAGTTCAGGATGCAAGTGCAGGTTTGTTACATAGGTAAACTTGTGTCATGAGGGTTTGTGGTATAGATTATTTTACCACCCAGATATTAAGCCTGGTACCCATTGGTTGTTTCTCTTGATCCTCTCCCTCCTCCCACCCCTCACCCTCCAAAAGGCTCCAATGTGTGTTGTCCCCCTTGTAGTCATTTATTTATTTATGAGACGGAGTCTCGCCCTGTCACCCAGGCTAGAGTGCAGTGGCATAATCTCAGCTCACTGCAACTTCCACCTCCCGGGTTAAAGTGATTCTCCTGCCTCAGCCTCCCGAGTAGCTAGGATTACAGGAGTGCGTCACCATGCCCGGCTAATTTTTTGTATCTTTAGTAGAGACGAGGTTCCATCATGTTGGCCAGGCTGGTCTCAAACTGCTGACCTCGTGATCTGCCCTCCTTGGCCTCCCAAAGTGCTGGGATTACAAGTGTGAGCCACCATGCCCAGCCTTGTAGTTTCTTTTATTATCAATTTTTTCTTATACCTTAGAAATGAAACTGTCAGACCCTTTGTGATTTGTTGTTTACATATGTATTGGCTAATTATGATAAATAGCACAGTTGAAAACGTATTGCAAAAATTTAGTTCTTTGTTTTGTTTTTTTGAGACAGAGTCTCGCTCTGTCACCCAGGCTGGAATGCACTAGTGTGATTTCACTGCAACCTTTGCTTCCTAGGCTAAAGTGATCCTCCCACCTCAGCCTCCCGAGTATCTGGGATTACAGATATGTGCCACTATGCCCAGCTAATTTTTGTGTTTTTCGTAGAGATGGCGTTTTACCATGTTGCCCAGGCTGGTCTCGAACTCCTGGGCTCAAGTGATCTGCCCATCTTGGCCTCCCAAAGTGCTAGGTAATTACAGGCAAGAGCCACCTTGCTCAGCAAAAATCTAGTTTTTAAAGGCATCTTTAATATACTGATAGTATTCACTATTGTTTGCTTGTTCTTGTGATTAAAAAATAAGGGGAGAAAAGTTGTGGTTTGCTACCTTTTTAGTGGAGGCGTACCTTGCATGTGGTAGATAGCAATTAGACATTTGTTGAACTAAATATGTGATTATGGCTCCCCAAAACTTCATCCTAGGGAAATGATGATAATGTGAATAAGAGGCTTTCCTCCAGTGGGATACCTAGATGATAAGAAGAAGCCTATATCCTGGTTTTACTCGATTGAGACTTTATCCATACCCCTTGGAAGTTGTTTAATTTACCTCTACCCTGGCTCTTTACCTGCGTGTTGAAAACAGTTTGGAATGGACCCAAAGAAAGTTGTTACTAAGGCCTTTCTTTTTTCTCTGTCAACCAGTCCTCTGGAATGAGGTGTTCAGTTGGCCTAAGGTTATTCATTTCTCATTTCCTTCAGCAGTTATTTTTTTGAGGATCTGTTATGTGCCAGGCACTCTGCCGGGGTGTGGAATATAGAGATGAACAAAAGAGTGATAGGAACTATATTCCCTGAGCTTTTATTGACCAGGGGACTGTGACTTTTGATGTAATTTTATTTTTGAGAGAGGGTCTTTCTCTGTCACCCAGGCTGGAGTGCAAATCTCTGCTTACTGCAACCTCCGCCTCATGGGCTCAAGTGATTCTCCTGCCTCAGCCTTCCGAATAGCTGGGACTACAGGTGCACACCACCTTGCCTGGCTAGTTTGTGTAATTTTTTGTGTGTCTGTGGAGACAGGGTTTCACCATGTTGCTCAGGCTGGTCTCAAACTCCTGGACTCAGGTGATGTACCTGCCTTCCAAAGTGCTGGGATTACAGGCGTGAGCCACCATAATAATTACTATTAAAATAATTTTTAATTTTAAAAATTTAAAAATTATTTTAAAATTTAAAAATTCCTTTGCTTATTTATACTCAATAGACAACAGAATGTTTATATATTCACAGAGAGATCGATGTCTTATTCTGATGAGTCTCGACTGTCGAATCTTCTTCGGAGGATCACCCGGGAAGACGACAGAGACCGAAGACTGGCTACTGTAAAGCAGTTGAAAGAATTTATTCAGCAACCAGAAAATAAGCTGGTAAGTATAGTATGTTTGGAAATATGAGGATTTTTGTGTTTCCATAATAAAGTAGGTAATGCTACCTTGAGTAGTTTAAGAATGGGGAAAGCCTGGCCGTGAGCGCTGTGGCTTGTGCCTGTAATCCCAGCCCTTTGGGAGGCCGAGGCGGGCAGATCACGAGGTCAGGAGATCGAGACCATCCTGGCTAACATGGTGAAACCCCGTCTCTACTAAAAACAAAAAACAAAAAATTAGCTGGGCGTGGTGGCGGATGCCTGTAGTCCCAGCTACTCGGGAGGCTGAGGCAGGAGAATGACGTGAACCCTGGAGGCGGAGCTTGCATTGAGAGCCGAGATCGCACCACTGCACTCCAGCCTGGGTGACAGAGCAAGACTCTGTCTCATTTAAAAAAAAAAAAAAAGAATGGGGAAAGCCTGTATTATGATGATCTAGAACTTAATGCTCTCTAATATGTAATTTCTTTTTCTTCGTAAAGACAAGATCTTGCTCTGTTGCCCAGGCTGGAGTGCAGTGGCACAATCGTAACTCACTGCAGTCTCAGACTTCTGGATTCAAGCTATCCTCCCACTGTGGTCTCCTGAGTAGGGACTTTCAGGCATGTGCCACTACACCTGGCTGAGGTGGAAGAATCACTTGAGCTCAGGAATTCAGGGTTGCAGTGAGATAAGATCACACCTCTGCATGTCAACCTGGGCGACAGAGGGAGTTCTTGTCTCTTAAAACAACAATAGAAACGTAACAAAGTATAGGAAGGGTTACAATTTTTTCTTCATTTTCTTTACTCCAATTAAGAACTTGATATGGGCCAGGTGTCATGGCTCATGCCTGTAATCCCAGCATTTTCGGAGGCCAAGGCAAGCGGATCACCTGAGGTCAGGAGTTCGACACCAGCCTGCCCAACTTAGTGAAACCCTGTCTCTACTGAACATACAAAATTAGCTGGGCGTGGTGGCACATGTCTATAATTCCAGTTACTTGGGAGGCTGAGGCAGGTGAATCGCTTGAACTCAGGAGACGGAGGTTGCAGTGAGCTGAGATCACGCCATTGCGCTCCAGCCTGGGCAACAAGAGTGAAACTCCATCTGAAAAAAAGAAAAATAACTTGAGCAGGAGAAAATTAATGAAAGTGGTCTAGTGAGGCAGATGACATTTGGCTCAAAGCAGGTTTCTCCTCCTTCCAAATTTTATTATGAGAAGTTTCAAATATATAGCGAGTTGAAAGAATTTGACATTGAATCTGTTAAACCCATTATCTAATTTTTGTCATTAACATTTTACCCTAAATACTGCCTTGTTGCGTATCTCTCCATCTGTCCCTCCATCCATCAGTCAATTTTTCAAATGCATTTCAGAGTAAATAAAACAAGCTTTTTGAGTTTATTTTTTTGTTGATGATCACAGCTCTGTGTTTCCAGTGGAGGAATTTCTTTCATAGTGTGAAAGGAAACATGACATGCCTGATACATGCTCCTTGGAGACTGGGAATAATAAAGAAACTAAAGTACTGTTGAATTATAATTTGGAGTGGAAGACAAGTAAAGTACACAATGCTGTTCTTAAAAGTATAGGAATTTGAAGTTTTTATAAATGTGTTTTCTTTTAAAGGTACTAGTTAAACAATTGGATAATATCTTGGCTGCTGTACATGATGTGCTTAATGAAAGGTAAGTAACTAATAATGGTTCAGTTTAAATGACTTTAAAATATATTTTTAGAAATTATTTAAAATACACAAGAAAATAAACCCATTGGCTTTGTTTGTGAACACCTATTGACATTTCAGTGGGTCCTCTTGTCATATTTGTCTGCATTAATTATGTGTTAATTACCATTGAATACAAATGGAATCCACTTGAAAAGAAATTATTTATTTATTTATTTATTTATTTTTTGAGTTAGAGTCTCACCCTGTCGCCCAGGCTGGAGTGCAGTGGTGCAATCTTGGCTCTCTGCAACCTCCGCTTCCCAGGTTCAAGCGATTCTCCTGCCTCAGCCTCCCTAGTAGCTGGGACTACAGGCGTGCACCGCCATTGCCAGCTAATTTTTGTTTTTTTAGTAGAGACAGGGTTTCACCATGTTGGCCAGGCTGGTCTCAAACTCCTGACCTGAGGTGATCCACCCACTGTAGCCTCCCAAAGTGTTGGGATTACAGGCATGAGCCATCGTGCCCAGCAGGAATATGTAATTTTTTTAATTTGCTAGTCTCACTGAGTAACTGAGTCTTGACTTATGGAGTAGCATAAATTCTTGATGCAAGCATGAATGAATACAATTAGTTTTTGTAAACTAGAGAATTTGAAACTGCTTAGAGAATAGAGGTAAAAAGGAACTTCCTTCTTCGGGTAAGAGTGGATTCAAACCATATATTCTCTGGCTGTTGGAGTCTCTGGAGGTGTGTGGTCATTTTTTGTTACAGTGATTCCCAAAGAATTGCAGTGGTGGCAAGTACCCAAAGTTTACCTCAGCCCGTCATAAACCTTAGTGCCTTTTGATGGTTTTATAGAGTTACTTTTTAAAGTTATACGTAAATCATTACTGTTATCCTTTTAAGTTTCTGTATTTAACTATTACCATTTTTTATTTTATAGTCATTACATATTGAATATTGTATAGAATGTAGTTATGTATAGTGTGTTTTATCCAATTATTTGTTGCTGCCCTTTTCTGAGAGTTATTTAATACAGTTTGAGATGGAATTTAGCATTTCTGGGCCTTCCCTCACTGTTGTAAATAACTGATTTTGTAAAAAGGAAGTAATGTCAGACAGATACTGTGGGGCAATGCAGGCTAGACAGAATATAGTATTTAGAGTGGAGAAAATTTCAACCTTTTGTGTAATTTGAGTAGAAATTTAAAAAACCATTTAAGACATTCTTTTGTAAGATGTGTTACTCGTGTCATCATAGAAAACTTAAGCCTTTTGTGTGTGTTTTTTGTTTGTATTAAAATAAACACAGTAGCAAATTGCTTCAGGAGTTGAGACAGGAGGGAGCTTGCTGTCTTGGCCTTCTTTGTGCTTCTCTGAGCTATGAGGCCGAGAAGATCTTCAAGTGGATTTTTAGCAAATTTAGCTCATCTGCAAAAGATGAAGTTAAACTCCTCTACTTATGTGCCACCTACAAAGCACTAGAGACTGTAGGAGAAAAGAAAGCCTTTTCATCTGTAATGCAGGTAAGAATGAAGGGGGAAAAATGCATGATGTACTTGGGAAAAATTTGTCCCTTAACACATGTCCTTGGAGGGGAGCTTGAAGAAGGGAAACATGGAATAGGAATTATCTACTGATAGGAAATATTTTTTAAAAATTCCTCTTTCTCAGTTTGAGTGAAGGATACATGTTGAAGTTAGATTTGAAATAAGTTAGTTTTAAGATTTTTTCCTTGGCCGAGTGCGGTGGCTCACACCTGTAATCCCAGCACTTTGGGAGGCCTAGGCGGGCGGATCATGAGGTCAAGAGATCGAAACCATCCTGGCCAACATGGTGAAACCCCGTTTCTACTAAAAATACAAAAATTAGCCCGGCATGATAGTGCACGCCTGTAGTCCCAGCTACTTGGGAGACTGAGGCAGGAGAATGGCTTAAACCAGGGAGTCAGAGGTTGCCGTGAGCCGAGGTTGCACCATTGCACTGCAGTCTGGCTGACAGAGCCAGACTCTGTCTCAGAAAAAAGAAAAAAAAAAGGTTTTTTCCTCTTTGGTTTTTAGAAATGTTTTTTTGAGATTGCTTAGGACCAGAATGATTTGCAAACTTGAAAACAAGAACTGCACTAGGAATGCTGGATAGAAGAGTGTTTCACATTTGTTGAGGGAGACAAGAACTAAATATCACAACTTCTTTCTGAGCCTTTTGGTTTGCTAATGTGCCCCAAATTCTTACTCCAAATGGTATAAGATAATTATGTGTAAATGAATACTAGCTCTACTTAGCTTTATTTCACGTTTGTGTATCTGAATATAATAAAAAAATCATTCCCCCCCCCCTTTTTTTTGATACAGAGTCTTGCTCTATTGTCCAGGCTGGAGGGCAGTGGCATGATCTTGGCTGAGTGCAACCTCTGCCTCCCAGGTTCAAGCGATTCTCCTGCCTCAGCCTCCCGAGTAGCTGGTATTACAGGAGCGCGCCACTAGCCTGGCTAATTTTTGTATTTTTAGTAGAGATGGGGTTTCATTGTGTTGGCCATGCTGGTCTTGAACTCCTGACCTCAAGTGATCTTCCTGCCTTGGCCTCCTAAAGTGCTGGGATTACTGTCATGAGCCACCGTACCTGGCCTAAAAGATCATTGTTGATTTAGTTTTGAGTAAGATTTTAAGTAATTAAATTTTTGTTGAGCTAATGTTTTTAGAAATTATGGTATTGATGCGTTTGGAATATCTGATATTAGGGTTTTTTTTTTTTTTAAACAGTTTTTGATATGCTTTATTTTGGGTATGTAGTTTAAAAAATATAAGGATTTTTTTTTTTTAATAAAAAATATGTTTTTAACTGGGCATGTTGGCTCACTCCTGCAACCCCGGCACTGTAGGAGGCTGAGGATGATGAATTGCTTCAGTCCAGGAGTTTGAGACCAGCCTGGGCAACATGGTGAAACCCTGTCTTTACCAAAAAAAAAAAAAAAAAAAGGAAAAAAAATAAGTCAGGCATGGTGGCATGCACCTGTAGTCCCAGCTATTTGGAGGCTGAAGCAGGAGGATCAATTGAGCCTGGGAGCTTGAGGCTACAGTGAGGTATGGTCAAGCTACTGCCCTCCATTATAGGCAAAACATTTTTCCCCTTGATTATAGAGGTTTGAGAGGAATTTGAGGGAAGATTCAGAAAATTACCTGTAACTAAACAGAACGCCACCAGATTGGGCTTATTCTGCATGCATAGTTTTTAGATTATGAACATTTCCCTGACTCTTGTGAAAATTCTTACATTCATAGAAAGGTAGATGCACCAGTAAAATAAATACCCGTAAATACAATAATAATTTCGTAATACATACTCCACCTAGATTTACCACTTATTAATATTTTGCAAGTTTTATTTTCTCACACACTTTTGTTGAGCCATCTGAAAACCATACATATGATGACAATTCACCTCATAATGTTTTAGTATGCATCTCCTAAGAATAAGGTTTTTCTTCTGTATAACAAGAGTATTATACCTAAGAAAATGAATTTTATTACATATGTGTTCTATATTCAAATTTCTGTAATTACCCCTAAGATGTCTTTTAAATGGTTTTTAGCATTGATAGTCTGTGCCTGTATAGATTATAACATTGGCTATTGCAAAATAATGGTTTTCTTTTTCTTTCTTTTTTTTTTTTTGAGATGTAGTCTTGCTCTGTTGTCCAAGCTGGAGTGCAGTGGCACGATCTCAGCTCACTGCAACCTCTGCCTCCCAGGTTCAAGCAGTTCTCCTGCTTCAGCTTACTGAGTAGCTGGGATTACAGGCATGTGCCACTGTGCTCTGCTAATTTTTATATTTTTAGTAAAGACGGGTTTCATCATGCTGGCCAGGCAGGTCTTGAACTCCTGACCTCAAGTGATCCACCTGCCTCGTCCTCCCAAAGTGCTGGGGTTACAGGTGTGAGCCACTGCACCCAGCCTAAAATGATGATTTTCCGATTCTAGCATTTCTTTTATAAGATTGCTATGTAAAGCAGAGCTTTTCCTTCTTTAGGGAAAAATGTTTTTTAACAGCCACAAAATAAATATTCTTTCAATGGAATGCCATATAGTTATTTATTATTTTATTTTTGCCATATATTTATTTAAAAAATTTATGTATAATGGTAACATGAGCCTGCATGTTATTAATGTGTGGTGCCATACGGATCTTCTTTAATTCTAATATGAAGCAAGTACTAATATACTAAAGCATAAATTATATAAAATTTGCCTTATATTTTGGATTGGAAAGTAATTGTTGTACTCTATAGAAAAGTTTCCCAAATCCATTTTACTTTTTGTATTTGAAATTTAATCACAAGTAGAGTCTTAAAGAGAGCATTTAGGGATATTGTAAACTGGTGTTGTTAAGGACTAATGTTAACTGATGTCAAAGGACTAATATTAACAAACATTGAAGAAGAGAAAACAGTATTTGTTTTTAGCCTAACATCTTAGTGGAGTGAAATATTTTCAATTTATTTTATTTTATTTTATTTTATTTTATTTTATTTTATTTTATTTGAGATGGAGTCTCGCTCTGTTGTCCAGGCTGGAGTGCAGTGGTGCAATCTCAGCTCACGGCAACCTCTGCCTCCTGGGTTCAAGTGATTCTTGTGCCTCAGCCTCCTGAGTAGCTGGGATTACAAATCAACTTTTTTTTTTTTTGAAACGGAGCCTCGCCTTGTCGTCTAGACGAGTGCAGTGGCATGATCTCGGCTCACTGCAAGCTCTGTCTCCCTGGTTCACGCCATTGTCCTACCTCAGCCTCCCGAGTAACTGGGACTACAGGCATCCGCCACCACTCCCGGCTAGTTTTTTTTTTGTTTTTGTATTTTTAGTAGAGACGAGGTTTCACTGTGTTAGCCAGGATGGTCTCGATCTCCTGACCTCGTGATCCGCCCGCCTTGGCCTCCCAAGTGCTGGGATTACAGGCGTGAGCCACCTTGCCCGGCCAAGTCAATTTTTTTTTTAAACTAAAACTACAGAATCTATTTTTCTTGGTCTCATACTCAGTTTTTTATGTAGTCACTTACTAAATAATGAACCTAATTTGCTTGTTTTCTCCCTATTTTGTTGAATGTTCACGGTTTGTAACTTTTATTTTTAAGCTTGTAATGACCAGCCTGCAGTCTATTCTTGAAAATGTGGATACACCAGAATTGCTTTGCAAATGTGTTAAGTGCATTCTTTTGGTGGCTCGATGTTACCCTCATATTTTCAGCACTAATTTTAGGGTGAGTTCCCCATTCCACTTTTCAGATCATGGGGTGAGGGGGATGGTTGTGTGTGTGTGAGGAACTGAGGAATCAGATGGAAAACAATGCCTCTGCTCCTTTGGATATAATCAGTGATATTTCAGGTTCCAGGGTTGAATGCCACATTTTTCTTTCTGACATTCATACCTTAAAATATTTGAAGAAAATGAGCTATTTCATTGTTGTCAGAAACGTAGTTTTCTTATTTTCCTGCCCCCTCCCCTTTCTAAGTTTCTAGAATGTCAGGTAGAACATAGATGCTCCTTTTAGAATCTTTTACTGTGAAATGGTCCACAGGTGAATGGCAGTAATACCTTAAAATGATCGGCCCCCTCTCTCTTTGTTTCCATCAAGGATACAGTTGATATATTAGTTGGATGGCATATAGATCATACTCAGAAACCTTCGCTCACGCAGCAGGTCTCTGGTAAGTCTTGGAGCCTATACCAGTTATTTAAATACTGTTGGGGAGGAGCAGTGGTCCCCCAGTGACCATCTATCAATACCATTTCTTCAAAAATGCAAGAAAACTAAGAGAAATGTTTTATTGTGGATGAACATTACTTGTTAGCTGAATATATCTTTTCAGAGGAAATTACTAGTAGGTGGGTAGAGTAACTACAGACAAGACTTACCCAAGTTATTTGTAGTTTGTACTGGTAGGAAAATATATGGTAAGAATATTTGGTAGTGGCAATACCCTGAAGTGGACAATGGAAGATCCAAGTTATTTGTAACTTTTTATTTTTCTGGTTATTTTTTTAAAAAAGGAAATACAGGATTAATTTGGAGAATTGTCATAAATGAGAAATGGTTTTGTTTCCCTTTTTTTGGAGTTAAGTGAATGACTAGCATGGCTCATTTGCACATTTCAGCTTGTTTCATGTGTCATAGTTTCTCATAACTTACTTGGTGTGATAAACTTTTGAAAATAGAATATTCAGGTGGTAGTGGTCTGTTTCATTTTCACTGAAGAGATGAGTATACACCTTTGGTGGTTAGATGTGGCCCTGGGATTAGCCAGGCCAATGGCAGATTGTGGCATTTTAGTCTTAAGTCATGTGTGGTGACAATATAGATATGAAATTTACTGAAAAAGTAAGGAAATAACATTTACATGTCATTTCTGCAGAAATTAAAGAGGTATTAAAGAAGTATTGATTAATTGTGATCAGCATGTTTAACAATCTTAATTTTATGATATAAGACATGTTTTAGGGTACGCTGCTTGAAAACCAGGTACCTCTTAAAACAAGGCTCTTATATTTTTTTAATTTGGATTTTTTGGTGTTTTTTCCCCCCTACCCTTTCACAATTTCTTACACGACTCCAAGGGTGGTTGCAGAGTTTGGAGCCTTTTTGGGTAGCTGATCTTGCATTTTCTACCACTCTTCTTGGTCAGTTTCTAGAAGACATGGAAGCATATGCTGAGGTGAGTATATAGAAAGGTGTTTCTTAAAATTTTGGTTCAGAAAAAATAAAAATCTTAAATTGTGCTAGATTTATTTTAAAATAGCTCAGACCTCCTGACATTTAAGCAGAAATTACAAGCCCATTGCAATATTTAAAAAAAAAATTTTTTTTTTTGAAACGGAGTGTCACTCTGTCACCCAGGCTGGAGTGCAATGGCATGATCTTGGCTCACTGCAACCTCCACTTTCTGGGTTCAAGCAATTCTCCTGCCTCAGCCTCCTGAGTAGCTGGGATTACAGGCACCCACCACTACGCCCAGCTAATTTTTGTATTTTTAGTAGGGACGGAGTTTCACCACGTTGGCCAAGCTGGTCTCAAATTCCTGACCTGAGGTGATCCACCCGCGTCAGCCTCCCAAAGTGCTGGGATTATAGGTGTGAGCCACTGTGCCCAGTCAATGTTTTAAACATTTTTTTCAGATGTGTTTAAGTTACCAGGAGAATTACTGGAAAGACTAAAAGAAACATTGCAAGCTTCGTATTTCACAAAGCTTTACGTACTCTTGGTATCTGGTATTTTTCTAAAGACATATTCTGTTATTTATTTTTATTTTTTGTTCCTAGTCTTCAGAGTCTTAAAGCAAATTGATGCTGTGTTATAAAAAAATACAAAACACCAAAAGCCCCTAAAGACTCTCCTGTTACATACATACAGGAGATCTTGAATCGTACTTTGGAGGACAAGCCTTGGCTTCAGCCAGCTTTTGTGGCTGTACGAATATAGCATAGGAACTTTAAGAGTGCTGCTGAAACCTCTGTTACTGGTACTTGGCTTTTCTGACCCCACTGTCTTGGCTTAACTCTGTGCCATCTCTTATTTGGATCTCTTTGTGTTTCTTTCCTATTCAGATCAACCAGTCAAGGCTCCCATACAGATTTTAGCCTCATCTTGTTTTTTTCATCTTTGCTGCTTATCGTCAACAGGAATTCAGTACCTTTAGTTGTACTGATATGTTTACTCTTTCCTAGAAAAGCAAGGAAATGTTTTGCTTCCGCTTTTTTTTTCTTTGCCCCCACACCTAGAACGTCTTTTTTCACAGCCCACGTTTAAAGCTGATCTACCTTTCAGAAGCCACACGTTCTAGTTTGTAGAGATGCTTCCCCTTGTTATCCTTAAGATCTCATTCTCTTCTGTTATTTTGGTGCTTAATTTTAAGTAGATATGTACATTGGTTCTGGTATCCCAGTTTTTGCGAATCTTATCCTTTTCATATATCGTAATTCCTCAGTTATACATCTGTAGGCTGGGTCTTACAACCTCCCTTTGCTCTTCATGGGCATGCTCTTGGTTTGGAGGACTTACTGTTGAGCTGAGTATACCCAGCTCAAAGAATACCTAGAACGAGATTTTTAGCCAAAAACTAATTCAGGAATGGCAAAAGCTTCTGTCTTCATTTATACCGTCATATAACTGGAGCATATGTACTAGAATTTATTTTTCCCCAACAGCTTTCTGAGTTGGTATAAGAAGTTATTTCCTTAATTTGTTGTCTATTGGGTTTAATGTTGGCTTTTTGAAATAATTAGGTAAAACCCATTTTTGTATTTAGAGTCATGAATATTCTCATAGGCCACAGTTCCTCTTTATAAAAGCCTAAAAATCTATTCCAAAATGAATTGATTTAAGTATTTTAGAGTTTTTTTTTTTTTTTTTTTTTTTTTTAAAAAAAAACAATGCACTACTTACCAAGAATGCTGTGAATTCACATGTAGGACCTTAGCCATGTGGCCTCTGGGGAATCAGTGGATGAAGATGTTCCTCCTCCATCAGTGTCATTACCAAAGCTGGCCGCACTTCTCCGGGTGTTTAGTACTGTGGTGAGGAGCATTGGGGAACGCTTCAGCCCAATTCGGGGTCCTCCAATTACTGAGGCATATGTAACAGATGTAAGTGCTTTTGGGCGTTTCAAGTGTCATTCAAAAATAAAATTGTTTTACATTGTAAATGTTTCTCTTTACCTAGTGAACTGTTATTAATATTTCATTTGTTTAGCACGTATGTATGTATGTATGTATATATGTATATATTGTCTGACTGCTTTCTTAAATAGCCAGAAAAGTAGGGAATCCTGTTATATCTCATCCTCCTTTCATCCAACTCCCCTACCCTCCCATGACAAAAGGCCATTCTGAATTTTTAAATCTTATTCTTTTGTTTCTAAATAATATTTATTATAATTTTACTTTTAAATTATTGGGTTTCCTTTTAGTTTTTCGACATACTACGAATAGCACACTATAGGAAAAGCCTCAGAAAGTAATCTTCTCTGAGCATAAGATGGAACTCATATGAAAACTTGTATACCTTTATATTCTTTGATAGCCTGATATCAAAGAACATAAATTAAAAATGAGGTAGCTAGATTGCCACACTTCAGCAGCCTCAAACATTAGCTGCACTGTTTGTAGCACATCCAGTGAGGGTTCAGTGGGAAAGACATGAGAAATGAACCCCAGGCATTGTACTCTGCTTTGAATAAGGAGAGAGAAGCATGTGTGATGCAGTCATAAAAGATTTAATCTAACTGACGAAAATTTTATTGTTAGGATAAAACTTGCTTTTAGGAGCATATACTTTTACTGAACACATTGCTAGATAAAATAGGATATTGATTATATAGATATATAAAATTTTTAGTAAGTTGTACATTTGAGCAGAAATGTCAGAACTTAAAGATAAATGAAACCAGCTTATTGGTGTTTTAAACCAATATGGTTTCAAAATGGTTTAATATCTTTGCTTCATTTTTAATGTCTAAAAGGTGGTTGTTTGAAGACTACAGAGTTGAAACAAAAAGCCATTAACTCAGACATAAAATAAAAGGGACATAATTTATAGGATAGGTGTATATTGATTTATGAGGATCTTTTAGGCCTTTGAGAATGGTAGAATGGTGGGTTTTTTTTGGTTTGTTTTTGTTTGTTTGTTTTTTTTTTTGGAGCTGGAACCTCACTCTGTCACCCAGGCTGGAGTGTAGTGGTGCAGTCATAGCTTATTGTAATCTTGAACTCTTGGCCCCAAGTGAACCTCCCACCTCACTCAGCCCTACAAGTGAGTGTCACTATACCCAGCTTTTTTTCTTTTTAAAGTTGGTTGGCGCCATCATGACTCAGTGCAACCTCTGTCTCCTGGACTCAGGTGATCCTCCCTCCATAGCCTGCTAATTTTTTATTTTTGTTGAGATGGGGTCTCAGTGTTTCTCAGGCTGGTCTTAAACTTTTGGCCTCAAGCACTCTTCCCAACTCAACCTCCCAAAGTGTTGGGATTATAGACATGAGCCACTGTGCACGGCCAAGAATGCTTCCCTTTCCGCTCCCATGTTTTTTTTTTGGAGACGTGGTCTCTATTGCCCAGGCTGGAGTGCAGTGGCACGATCTTGGCTCACTGCAGCCTTGACCTCCCAGGCTTAAATGATCCTCCCACCTCAGCCTCTCAAGTAGTTAGGACTACTGGTGTGTGCCACCACGCCCAACTAGTTAAAAAAAATTTGGTAGAGATGAGGTGTTGTTATGTTTTTGTTTTTGTTTTTTTTTGAGACGGAGTCTTGCTCTGTTGCCCAGGCTGGAGTGCAGTGGCCGGATCTCAGCTCACTGCAAGCTCCGCCTCCCGGGTTCACGCCATTCTCCTGCCTCAGCCTCCCGAGTAGCTGGGACTACAGGCGCCCGCCACCTCGCCCGGCTAGATTTTTGTAGTTTTTAGTAGAGACGGAGTTTCACCATGTTAGCCAGGATGGTCTCGATCTCCTGACCTCGTGATCCGCCCATCTCGGCCTCCCAAAGTGCTGGGATTACAGGCTTGAGCCACCGCGCCCGGCCGAGGTGTTGTTATGTTGACTTGGCTGGTCTCAAACTCCTGGACTCAAGTGAACCTTTCAGCTAATCCTCTCAAAGTACTGGGATGATTGACGTGAGTCACTGTGCCCAACCTCCAAGGATGCTTTTAATGAAAACTTTGGGTAGACTAAAATCCTTTATGTATTGGTTGTTAATTATTATAGAAATTTTTTTTTTTTTTTTTTTTTTAAAGCATTTATTTGCTCTGTTTTCTCCCCTATTTTATTAGAAATTTAGTACACAGTTATTGGCCATTATAGTTTAGTGGGGGATTTTGTTTGTGTATGTATTGGAAATAATATGATTTTTGAAGATACTGTGTGGTAAGCTTGAGAGTGCTTATCTTTCAAAAGAGACCATCAGTAGATACTTTAATAAGCTTAAAGTGACTTGTATGTTTAGTTTTAAAAGATTGATTCCCAAAAGCCCAAGAGCTAGCTTGTAGTATGTGTGGGCAGGCTGTTCCCATGCTGTCAATACCGTTACTGTCGTGGTGTATTTCATGATAAAGATTCTGAGCTTCAGCCATTTAGTGACATTGGGAGAAACGAAGTTGGGTATATAGGAAATAGAGGATGGCAGATTCCATTTCCTGTCATAATAGCACTTGAGGATTTTTTAGTCAAGATCAGGTTTACATACTGTACTAGAGATATCATTATTATTCAACTACTGAGAACTAGAATATTAAGAGACTGCTGGCCAGGCAAGCAGTTAATTTTCAGTTGAAATTGCATTAAATAAAAAGTATTTTCTTGCTTCGTGGAAGTATGTGAATTTTTTTAAAAAGCTGCTTGTTTTCCCCATTTACAGGTTCTGTACAGAGTAATGAGATGTGTGACGGCTGCAAACCAGGTGTTTTTTTCTGAGGCTGTGTTGACAGCTGCTAATGAGTGTGTTGGTGTTTTGCTCGGCAGCTTGGATCCTAGCATGACTATACATTGTGACATGGTCATTACATATGGATTAGACCAACTGGAGAATTGCCAGACTTGTGGTACCGATTATATCATCTCAGTCTTGAATTTACTCACACTGGTATGTGAATTTTTCCTTTTTCCTTTTTAATGTGTTGGTTTATTCAGGCCCTTAAATCGATATGTAAGAAATTAAGGGCTTTGGCTGGGCATGGTGGCTCATGCTTGTAATCCCAGCACTTTGGGAGGCCAGAGCAGAAGGATTGCTTGCATCCAGGAATTCTGCGTAGCTTGGGCAATGTAGTGAGACCCCATCAGTACAAAAAATCAAAAATTATCTTGGTGTAGTGGCATGTACCTATAGTCGTAGCTACTCGGTAGTCTGAGGGAGGAGGATCGATTAAGCCCAGGAGCTTGAGGTTGAAGTGAGCTCTGATCGTGCCACTGCACTCAGCCAAGGTGACAAAAAAGGCCCTGTCTCCATAAAAGAAAAAAAATAAGGGCTTTGCTTTATTATGTTGTGTTTTAGAGTACATTCATCAGTCTTATAATCTGTGCTTTTATTTTAGTGTCTGTTTACTTTAATTTTTAATTTAAAATTTTTGAGACAAGGTCTCACTCTGTTACACGGGATAAAGTGCAGTGGCGTGATTTTGGCTCACTGCAGCCTTGACTTCTTGGGTTCAGGTGATCTTCCCACTTCAGCCCCCTAGGTAGCTAGGACTACAGGCATGCACCACCACACCTGGCTAATTTTCTGTATTATTTTGTAGAGATGGGAGTTTTGCCATGTTGCCTAGGCTGGTCTTGAATTCTTGAATTCTTGGATTCTTGGGCTCAAGCAATCCACCTGCCTTGGCCTCCCAAAGTACTGGGATTATAGGCATGAGCCACTCTGCCAGGCCTTTATTTTTAGTGGTTGATAGCTAGTCTCAGTGCAGCTTTACTCTTTTTTTTTTTTTTTTTTTGGTGAAACATTGCTTTACGCCCCAGATTCTTTCTTTTTTTCTTTTTCTTTTCTCTATTTTTTTTTTTTTTTTTGTGACAGGATCTTGCTGTATTCCTGGTTGGAGTGCAGCAGTGCGATCAGCACTCACTGCAACCTCAAACTCCTGGGCTCAAGTGATCCTCCCACCTCAGCCTCCTGACTGTCTGGGACTACGGATGCATGCCACCACGCCTGGCTAACCTTTGTATTTTTTTGGAGAGAAGGGGTCTCGCTACATTGTCTAGGCTGGCCTCAAATTCTTGGCCTCAAGTAATCCTCCTGTCTTGCCCTCCTAAAGTGCTGGGATTACAGATGTGAGGCATCATGACTGGCCTCCTTTAATTTCTTCTTCTTCTTTTTTTTTTTTTTTTTTTTTGAGACGGAGTCTCGCTCTTTCGCCCAGGCTGGAGTGCAGTGGCACGATTGTATTTTTAGTAGAGACAGGGTTTCACCATGTTAGCCAGGATGGTCTCGATCTCCTGACCTCGTGATCCGTCCGCTTTGGCCTCCGAAAGTGCTAGGATTACAGGCATAAGCCACTGTGCCTGGCCGGCCTCCTTTAATTTCTTAACCATGAATATCCTCCCCCCACTTTTATTATGGACATTCTGAAGCACATAAAAATAGGGAGTATAGTATAATAAATTTGTACATATTTAACATTCAGCTTCTGTAATTAGAAACAAATGGCCCATCTGGTTTCATCTAGGCCTCTTTGCTGTCCTTTCATCTCCAACTGGATTATTTTAAAGCAAATTCTAGATGACATTCTGCTGAGTATTTCTGCCAGCGTTACACCTCTCTTTGCTAGTGTGAAAAAATGCCCATGATAACTGTAAAATACGTGTATCCTATTTAGGTGTCTAAACACTTTAATGTCACAGTATTAAGACCTTGAAATACAGCTTAGATATGTTTTTCTAAATTAGAAGACTTTAGTTTTTAGATATACAGAAAATTGAGCAGAAAACAATGAGTTCCCATATACCTTCTTCATCCCAACAGTTTCCCCATCATTAACATATTGTGTTAGTGTGGTACATTTATTACAAAGGAGCGAATATTGATATATTATTATTAACTAATTTTATAGTTTACTTTGTGTTATGTATTCTATGGACTTTAACATGTATAATGACATGTATCCCCTATTACCAGTGTCATACAGGATAGTTTCACTTCCCTAAAAATCTTCTGTGTTCTACCCACTCCTCCCTTGTTCCCGGTCCCCACTTCTTCCTCCCTCCATCTTAAGCCCATGGCAACTGCTGATCTTTTTACTGTCTCCATCGTTTTACCTTTTCCAGAATGACATGTAGTTGGAGTCATATAGTATGTAGCCTTTTCAATTGGCTTTTTTCACTTAGCAGTGTGCATTTAAGGTTTCTCCATGTCTTTTTGTAATTTGAGAAGCTCATTTAAAAAAAATTTTATTCTTTTAGATTGTTGAACAAATAAATACAAAACTGCCATCATCATTTGTAGAAAAACTGTTTATACCATCATCTAAACTACTATTCTTGCGTTATCATAAAGAAAAAGAGGTGAGTAATACATTGATAATGAACTTTGACAACTTGGGTCACTGAAGAGTTGGACCTAATGTTGCTTACCAGGCTACATAAGTGAAATTGAGTGAAATGTGAAATGTTTGATTTAGAATATAGTGATTGTATTTGTTCTTTTAAATTTGTATTTCTTGATAATCATACTGAATACTTTGATGAATGATGTGCCAGATACTCTTTTCAGACTATGCATCTTTTGCTGTTATTAAATTTATTAAATTTTCATAAGAGTAAAACAAGCTGACACATTTATAAAGTTATAAATTAAGAAGTACTGTATATTTTGTAAACAAAAATGACTGGCTTTTCAACCACCCCCTGAGTCAAATCCACCATAGACTTTCTTGGTAGATTTAAGAAAACCAGTCTTAAACTGCTGTTTGCATATGTCTTTTGATGTTGATTATTTAAAAAAAAAAAAAAAAAAAAAGGCCATTTTGGAAATTTCATATTGACAGTTTTCCTTTGTAGTACTCTTTATTTGTGATAAAACTTTATAGATTTTAAATAGCATACTGATCTGTGTCAGTTTTCTGATTGGTTTTTAAGAAATTAAACTATTAAGTATTACAGTGAATTGATCAATTTTAAATTTATTTGTATCATCAGCACTGATACAGATAGTGATTTGTTTTCCATACAATTTTAGAGGACTTATTTTCCATTTATTGCTTCCTTGAATTTTTTGTTTTTCAGGTTGTTGCTGTAGCCCATGCTGTTTATCAAGCAGTGCTCAGCTTGAAGAATATTCCTGTTTTGGAGACTGCCTATAAGTTAATATTGGGAGAAATGACTTGTGCCCTAAACAACCTCCTACATAGTCTGCAACTTCCTGAGGCCTGTTCTGAAATAAAACATGAGGCTTTTAAGAATCATGTGTTCAATGTAGACAATGCAAAATTTGTAGTTATATTTGACCTCAGTGCTCTGACTACAATCGGAAATGCCAAAAACTCACTAATAGGGGTGAGTCTTTAATTGTAACGACTTTGTTTTATCCACAGTTAAACCTTTTCTCATTATTTATGTATTTCACTATCATGTCAACATGTCTGCAGAATCACTGTGTGTAACAAACAGCCATATTTAAGACATACCTGGATAAATAAAATTGGTAGGAACGTTTTCTTGCGATTATATTTAACTTTTATTCTTCCTTTTCCTTGATAAATCTTGTTTTTTTTTTTTTTCTAGAAAATGTCTTATGAATTTCTCCTATTTGCTCTAGCATGCTTATAGAAAATGTCAGTGTTTCTTACAGCTCAAATTTGTATAGTGGTTTTAAAATGCAGTCTCTTTCTTCTTCCCCTGGTACTTTTTTCTTTCTGTCTACTGAAGTTAGTTCTTATACATGGTCTTATATTTTGGCTGTCTCTTGTCCCTAGGAACATTCATACAGGTTGAATATTCCTTATCTGAAATACTTGGGACTGGAAGTGTTTTAGATTTCGGATTTTGGAATACTTTTTTTTTCTTTTTTTGAGACAGGAGTTTCACTGTTGTTGCCCAGGCTGGAGTGCAATGGCACCATCTCAGCTCACTGCAACCTTCGCCTCCCGGGTACAAGCAGTTCTCCTGTTTCAGCCTCCCAAGTAGCTCGGATTACAGGCATACTCCACCATGCCTGGATAATTTTTTTGTATTTAGTAGAGATGGGGTTTCACCATGTTAGGCTGGTTGTGAACTCCTGACCTCAGGTGATCCACCCGCCTCGGCCTCCCAGAGTGCTGGGATTACAGGCGGGCGCCACCATGCCCTGCCGGATTTTGGAATATTTTCATAACACTTACCGGTGAGCATCCCTAATCTGAAAATCCTAAATCTGAAATGCTCCAAAATTTGAAACTTTTTGAGCGCCAGTATGATGCCCCAAGTGGAAAATCCTACACCTGACCTCATGTGATGAGTCCAAACTGTTGTATGCACAAAATTATTTAAAATATTGCATAAAATGACCTTCAGGCTATGAATTTTATGTTTAGTCTTAGATCCCATCCCCCAGATATCTCATTTTATATATATGCAAATATTCCCAAATCCAAAAATATACAAAGTCTGAAACACTTCTGGTCCCGAGCATTTTGAATGAGGGATACTCAACCTGTAGTCTTTCTTTTAGGGGGGAAAAAAGCCCTTTTTTTTTTTTTTTTTTTTTTGAGAGAGTCCTGCTGTTGTCGCCTGGGCTGGAGTGCAGTGGTGCAATCTCGGCTCACTGCAACCTCTGCCTCCCGGTTTCCAGCAATTCTCCTGCCTTGGCCTCCCTAGTAGCTGAGATTAAAGATGCCTGCCACCACGACGGGCTAATTTTTGTATTTTTAGTAGAGACAGGGTTGGCCAACCTGTCTTGAACTCCTAACCTCAGGTGATCTACCCGCCTCAGCCTACCTGCTGGGATTATAGGCATGAACCACCATGCCCAGCCTGTTTTTTTTGTTTTTTTTGTTTTTTGTTTTTTTTTTTTAGTGGCCGGATCTCAGCTCACTGCAAGCTCCGCCTCCCGGGTTCACGCCATTCTCCTGCCTCAGCCTCCCGATGTTTTTTTTTTTTTAAGTAATTTGACATGGCCTTGCTCTTGATTTGTATTTATTGTTTATGGTTTGTGTATTTCTTCTTCCTATTGGACAATACAGATTTGAAAAACATTATTTTTAATAGAAAGTAATAGATGTAGGCTGGGCACGGTGGCTCACACCTATAAACCCAGGACTCTGGAAGGCCAAGTCGGGCTGACCACTTGTGGTCAGGAGTTTGAGACCAGTCTGGCCAACATGGTGAAACCTTGCCTCTACTAAAAATAGAAAAATTAGCCAGGGGTGGTGGTGAGCACCTGTAATCCTAGCTACTTTGGAGGCTGAGGCAGGAGAATTGCTTGTACTTAGGAGGTGGAGGTTGCAGTGAGCTGAAATCACACCACTGCACTCCAGCCTGGGCGACAGAGCCAGGCTCTGTCTCAAAAAAAAAAAAAAAAAAAAAGAAAGAAAGAAAGTAATGGACGTAATTAGGGGATAAAGTTTTTAGGAGGAAAAAGGTAAAATTTGATGTTTGCACTTGCATGTATGTGCTCCATGTTGTTTGATTGGATTGCCTTGTATAATTCCATAGCTGCTTCCCTTATTACCAGTTACAGCTTATGTTTGAAGTCACAATAAACTTTTCTTCAAACACGAAAGCTTGATTTTTGAGGAATTCACATTATTTACAGATTCAAAGATGTTTATATCCTGTACTCTAGAAATAAGGAGAAAGTGGGTGGGGATGGGGCAGTCAGGTGGAATAGAGTGTCTTGGCAGTATAAAGGAAAAAGGTGGATGGAAAAGGTGTAGAGTGGCAGGGTGTGCCTTTGTTTCCTCATTGAACAGGGCACCTTGCCATTTGCAATATGTGGAAAAATGAGGAAATACAGTCTACTCCCCCAAAAAGCACATACAAAGGGCTTTGTTTAGACCAGAGATCAACAAACTGTGATCCATGGGCCAAATACTGCCCAGCACCTGTTTTTTGTTTGTTATTTTAAATGTATAATTCACTGATTTTTAGTGTATTCACAGAAGTGTGCAACCATCACAACACCGGCGCCTGTTTTTGTAAAGAAAGTTCTCTTTGGGCTGGGCACGGTGGCTCACGCCTGTAATCCCAGCACTTTGGGAGGCCGAGGTGGGCAGATCACCTGAGCTCAGGAGTTCAAGACCAGCCTGGCCAACATGGTGAAACCCTATCTCTACTAAAAAATTGCAAAAGTTAGCAGGCGTGGTGGTGGGCGCCTGTAATCCCAGCTACTTGGGAAGCTGAGGCAGGGAGAATTGCTTGAACCCCGGAGGTGGAGGTTGTAGTGAGCCGAGATTGTACCATTGCACTCCAGCCTGGGCAACAGAGCGAGAGACTCTGACTCAAAAAAGAAAGTTTTCTTGGAACATAGCTACTGGCATTCCTGTGTTTTGTATGTGGCTGGTTTTTTGTTTTGAGAGAGAGAGTCTTACTTTGTTATCTAGGCTGGAGTGCAGTGTTATGATCTCGGGTCATTACAACCTCTGCTTCCCAGGTTCAAGTGATTCTTCTGCCTCAGCCTCCTGAGTAGCTGGGGTTACAAGTGTACACCACCATGCCCAGCTAATTTTTGTAATTTTAGTAGAGATGGGGTCCTGCTGTGTTGCTCAGGCTGGTTTCGAACTCCTGGGCTCAAGTGATCTGCCCACTTTGGCCTCCCAAAGTGCTAGGATTAGAGATGTGAGCCACAGCACCTGACCTGTGACTGTTTTCTTACTGTCGTGATAGATGAGGAGTTGCTGCATTGCACAGAGATGCTATATTGCATGCAAAGGCTTTACTGACTTCACAAAAAAGTGTTTGTCCCAGGGTTAGTGTGCTAGATCCCTTCCAATCTGTAATTTTAATTTAAAAATGTCTACCCCTGTTTTGAAGGATAAACTCTGTATGCTTGTGCTTATTTTGGAGAAGCCATAAACTTACTTTGTTTTGTACATGAGCAGATGTGGGCGCTATCTCCAACTGTCTTTGCACTTCTGAGTAAGAATCTGATGATTGTGCACAGTGACCTGGCTGTTCACTTCCCTGCCATTCAGTATGCTGTGCTCTACACATTGTATTCTCATTGTACCAGGTACTGTATTTACAAATTTTTCTTAAGAAAAGAACCCCACAAAACATTTTTTTTTAATGTGTAGATTTTAAAGATGTATGTTGATTTGACTTTGGACTTGCTTGCTTTCTTTGATTAAAGATGAAAAGATAATCTATGCTTTGTCTTTCAGGCATGATCACTTTATCTCTAGTAGCCTCAGTTCTTCCTCTCCTTCTTTGTTTGATGGAGCCGTGATTAGCACTGTAACTACGGCTACAAAGAAACATTTCTCAATTATATTAAATCTTCTGGGAATATTACTTAAGAAAGATAACCTTAACCAGGACACGAGGTAACAGATATTATGTAGTATTAACTACTCCTAACTTTATTAATTTGCCTTTATAATTTGAAAATAAGAAATGTGGATTACAAAAAATAAAAAAATGTGGATTACAGAGGTGAGGTAGAGCATTTTCTTTGTTGTCAAACACCTTATAATTTGGTTTTATTAATCTAGGCTTTCTTGTTCTTTCTGAAAAGAAATACATGAACAATCTCAATCCCCCATCCCCAGTGTTTCATAGAAGAATATATATAGATTTTTAATATTCTTTGCTTTCTTTTTTGAGACAGAGTTTTGCTCACTGCACCCTCTGCCTCCCAGGTTCAAGTGATTCACCTGCCTCAGCCTCCCAAGTAGCCGTGATTACAGGTGCCCGCCACCACACCCAGCTAATTTTTGTATTTTTAGTAGAGACGGGGTTTCACCATGTTGTTGGCCAGGCTGGTCTTGAACTCCTGACCTCAGGTGAGCCACCGCGCCCGGCCTCTTTGCTCTTGTCATGCTGCGTTGGGAGGTTTTCTTAAAAGGCACACAACAATTTTGAAAGTAATTTGTATAGTTTCATTTTTTATTGTTTGAGATGTTTGAAAAACCAAGAGAAAACCAGTGTAAGAAGACTAAACTTTTAAAGTTTGTTTTTGTTTGTTTGTTTTTTTTTTAATGTACAGTTAACTGTATATTTTGTGTTTCAGGAAACTGTTAATGACTTGGGCTTTGGAAGTAGCTGTTTTAATGAAGAAGTCCGAAACATATGCACCTTTATTCTCTCTTCCATCTTTCCATAAATTTTGCAAAGGCCTTTTAGCCAACAGTAAGACTCTGTTTTTTTTTCTGTTTTGTTTATCAATCCTTAAAAGGGTCTTTGGTAATGGGAGATGGTCATCAATCAAGCTCTTTTCCTGACCTGAAGATGTATAATCCTCATTTTAATGACAGATATACAGTCTTGATGTTTTTTCATTCTTAGTATTAGAAAAATGTTTTTGAAGTGATTGTCACATATTTAAGCTTATGTGAATGTTTATAGTTTGCATATACTTTTACATTTTCTCTCAGAAAAGGTTTGTGTGATGACCAGTCAGTTACATTTCGTGGGTTTTGTTGAATGTATCATTTTTCCAAATGTGACAGTCAGTGAGGGTTCTGGACAAGAACGGTGCCTAGTCTATAGTAGGTACTCACTCTTTGTTGAATGAATGAATGGATTCAGATAATTATGACAAACTGGGATATAATTTCTTTTGGCCAGCTGAAAGTAACTGTCTTTTAATGTTTAATAGCTCTCGTTGAAGATGTGAATATCTGTCTGCAGGCATGCAGCAGTCTACATGCTCTGTCCTCTTCCTTGCCAGATGATCTTTTACAGAGGTATGGAATTAAGATCATGTCTTTTGACACTAACCCTAATAACCTGGAAATGTTAACACACCTGCTTTGTCTGTTTCGTTCTTTCATAGATGTGTTGATGTTTGCCGTGTTCAACTAGTGCACAGTGGAACTCGTATTCGACAAGCATTTGGAAAACTGTTGAAATCAATTCCTTTAGATGTTGTCCTAAGGTATAACAGTTGTTTTGGAGCAAAGATGTTCTGTTATATTTACAGCCTCTAGTGGTTGTCTACTTTAGGAGAAGACAAATCACCTGTTAGAACATTGATGACACATCTTTTATGGCCCTGCTTGTCAGTGATTGAAGTGATGTCAAATAATCCAATTTTGCAGGTCTGCAAGAAAATTAAAAATTTTTAATGAGCTTTATAGGCTCACAATAATGAGTATAGAATAGCTCATATAGTGCCAGAATGTGTTTGTTAGTAGCTCAGATATTTGAAAAACTAAACAGTAATCTTTTACTGTTTTTGATCAAGTTGATTTGGGAGCTTTAAGAGCCTAAAATTGATCCTTTTGTAATACATAAGCAGAATGATTGGGTTTTTATGTTCATATGTTTGATATGCCTCCCTCAAATCCTCTTATGATGTCGGCACATTACCTATCTGAGGTGAATAAAAAAAGGATCTAAAGTTGTAATCGCATCTCTGTATCCATTTTAAAGTCTCCATTTTACTATGTTTTTACCTCCAGTGAGTTAATAAGTAAATAATCCACTTACAGTATGTGCTAACCTTTTAAGCTAAAACATTTTGCATAACAACAACTTTATTTTCTGTCTACAGCAATAACAATCACACAGAAATTCAAGAAATTTCTTTAGCATTAAGAAGTCACATGAGTAAAGCACCAAGTAACACATTCCACCCCCAAGATTTCTCTGATGTTATTAGTTTTATTTTGTATGGGAACTCTCATAGAACAGGGTAAGGCATTTCTTTGACTGTTTTACCTGGGAAACATAATTTTAAGATTCCCTTGACTTTACCTGCAGTTTTGAAGAGAAAATATGTTTGGGGGTGGCAGAGTATCAAATAACATTCTTCTCATATGGGTTATTTTAGTTTTCATCAATAGGAAAATTGCTTTGAAGATAGCATCTGTAGATACAAAAATGGGCTTTGAAATTGAGTAATGAAATGTGGTTAACAGTTAACTGATGTGATGTCATTAACACTTTGGGGAATGGGGTGGGGGTGGAGATACTCTAGAAATGATTAGTTGCATTGAATGAGTTTCATTCCTGACTGGCATGAGCCATTTACCCTAATCATCCTTACACACTGTACCTCATCCTGTTAATTATAAAAGACCCCAAAATGAGAGGGGGGATATAATGCTTCTCAATTTCATAGGTTTTGCCTATTTTGGAGTAGGGAAAATTACAGTTTTATTCCCATTTCCCTTGCATTTTTTTTTTTCATTATTAAAATGAAGTTGTCATTGTCTTTTAAATATGAAACTACTTTTCCCAGGAAGGACAATTGGTTAGAAAGACTGTTCTATAGCTGCCAGAGACTGGATAAGCGTGACCAGTCAACAATTCCACGCAATCTCCTGAAGACAGATGCTGTCCTTTGGCAGTGGGCCATATGGGAAGCTGCACAATTCACTGTTCTTTCTAAGCTGAGAACCCCACTGGGCAGAGCTCAAGACACCTTCCAGACAATTGAAGGTAACTCACTCAAGCTTTGTGATGTGAATACTTTCAAAGCTTTATTAAGAAATAATGGATTTTTAAATCTATGTTAAAGATTTGAGAATATATGATTTTTTTGAAAAAAAAAAAAAGGTCAGTAATTTTCAGGTATGTTTGTTAGAGTAAGCTTTCATTGAATAATTGCATTGGAAATATGTTTTTTTCCCAAAACTTATGGGAGTCGTGTGGGAAAAATATTTTTTTTCCCTAAAGTGAAAGATCTTTCATGTTGGGATTTTTTTATTTTTAAATGACGGATAGACAGAGGATACTTGATAAATGTGAATTTGTCGTAAAAAATTCACACTTCTTCTAGAAACTTTTAAGATTTTTAAAAATTCAGAATGTTGTCTTTGCTTTCAGGTATCATTCGGAGTCTCGCAGCTCACACATTAAACCCTGATCAAGATGTTAGTCAGTGGACAACTGCAGACAATGATGAAGGCCATGGTAACAACCAGCTTAGGCTTGTTCTTCTTCTGCAGTATCTGGAAAATCTGGAGAAATTAATGTATAATGCATATGAGGGATGTGCTAATGCATTAACATCACCTCCCAAGGTTGGTTTCTGTGAGACAGTGTTGTTTTATAGCAGTTTAATGGTCACAGCTGGCAGTATGTGCAGAGCTGAAATTACAATAGACTTATGTATTTGGTTTATATATAGGTGAGACATCCTTACCTATAAATTGAACCAGTCCTGAGCTTTTCTTTCTCTTATCATAAAGGTCATTAGAACTTTTTTCTATACCAATCGCCAAACTTGTCAGGACTGGCTAACGCGGATCCGACTCTCCATCATGAGGGTAGGATTGTTGGCAGGCCAGCCTGCAGTGACAGTGAGACATGGCTTTGACTTGCTTACAGAGATGAAAACAACCAACCTATCTCAGGTAAAGTGATGTGTTTGGAATTCATTTTACATCTGTTAATAAGAAAACATGGTTTAATTCCTTTGGTGTGATTTAATCTATGGATAAAGTAAGTTAAAGCTTGGATTCATTTTCAAAGGTTTTGATCCTGTATTTTGTAAAAGCAACAACTGCCAGAGTTACCTGTTTTATTCATGTTGAAACAATGTTAGAATGTTAAAATAATGTTCATGTTTTTGTTCATGTTAAAACAATGTTCATGTTAGAACACGTTAAAACTATATTTCTTATGTGCAAAGTTTAGAACTTTAAAGGTAATTCTAAAAATATGTTTATGGGAGAAATCTTTTGTTTTTTTTGGAGGCACGGTTTCACTCTATCGCCCAGGCTGGAGTGCAGTTGTGCGATCTCGGCTCACTGCAACCTCCGCCTCTCGGGTTCAAGCGATTCTCTTGCCTCAGTCCCTGGGATTACAGGCACCCGCCACCATACCCGGTTAAGTTTTGTATTTTTAGTAGAGACAGAGTTTCACCATATTGGCCAGGCTGATCTCGAACTCCTCCTGACTGCAAGTGGTCCGCACACCTCGGCCTTCCAAAGTGCTGGAATTAGAGGCATGAGCCATTGCACCTGGCCAGGAGAAATTGTTTTTATAACGTATGACAAATGCTTGGGTAATTCCTGGCTTGAAAGAGGGCTTATAATAAATAACTGGAATCCAAAAATAACAAAATGTTTAGCAATTCAGGTAATGTCAAGCAGTATTCAAACACATGAAGTTAGTCATTCTTTAATTCCTGTTATTTATATTTAATTTTTGCTTTCCTTTTACTCCATGTGTTATTCCTACAGAGGTCACAGGTTAAATGTTTGGGTAATTTTGGGATGGGGGTACAAACATCCATGTGCTGCTAAGGTTCTGTTAGTCACCCTTTGTGGCTATTTTATATGTAACATTTTAAAGAATTTTGAGCTAAATAATGTGAATATTGTGCAAATAATTGTTAAATACCTTTGGTTTTAAGCAGGCACAGACTGTGATCAGTTGTAAATTTTATAGGGATTTATGTTTTGATGGTATTGGATGACTTAATTTTTCTAATGGGTTTTCAGGGGAATGAATTGGAAGTAACCATTATGATGGTGGTAGAAGCACTATGTGAACTTCATTGTCCTGAAGCTATACAGGGAATTGCTGTCTGGTCATCATCTATTGTTGGAAAAAATCTTCTGTGGATTAACTCAGTGGCTCAACAGGCTGAAGGGAGGTAGGTTGGAAGGAAGGAAATGGGTGATAGAATTACTTTATGTTTAAATTCTTTGTATTACTCACTGACATTGTAGCCAAATCTTAAAACAGCTTTGTTTGCTTTCAGCAATTGAAACTTGCTATAAATTACTTCACCAAGAGGTATCTTCAGTTGTTCTTTAGTTAGCAATACTTGAGTGCCTTTCTTACTTAAGAATTAGTGGGAAATCACACTGTGAAACAAGACCTGTCAGTTGTTTTATAAATGCTTTTGAACTAGATCCCTAGTTGAGCTCCTTTCCCCTCAGAGTCTGATACAAATTACCCTTTATTGTCAGAGTATTTGCCCATTAGTCCTCTGAACTCTACATTCGGACTCATTGCTTCCTCCAGGTTGAGGAGCTTGTTCTGTATCCATTTATGTTAGTTTAATGAAATCTTGCAAATTTGGGAAAATAAAAGAACTGCGCATACTTCCATATCTTTGTGGTAACTTCTGGTGTGTGTGCTTTTGTAGTTCCATATTTCCACATCCATATGCTTTTGTAATTCTTTTTTCTTTCGTGTCGTTTTCTCCACTCTTCACCAAAACAGCAGCATACGTAGGCACATGGTTTTATGATCTCCTTTTCACACTCAGTATTTAAAAAAAATATTTGCCATGTTAGGCTGGGGGCGGTGGCTCACATCTGTAATCCCAGCGCTTTGGGAGGCCGAGGTGGGCGAATCACCTGAGGTCAGGAGTTTGTGACCAGCCTAACGTGGTGAAACCCCGTCTCTACTAAAAGTACAAAAAAAATTAGCGGGGTGTGGTGGCACATGCCTGTAATCCCAGGTACTTGGGAGACTGAGGCAGGAGAATCGGTTGAACCCGGGAGGCGGAGGTTGCAGTGAGCCCGGGTTGTCCCACTGCTCTCCAGCCTGGGCAACAAGAGTGAAACTCCGTCCCAAAAAACAAAACAAAACAAACAAAAAAATTGCCATCTTAAATATTCTACAATGTTATTTTTAATGAAGATTTGTATTTATGAGTATACCATAATTTAATATTTCTTACTGTTGGACATTAAGGTTGTTTCCGATATTTTTTTACTAACTTAATGCACCATAGCACTTAAAATCTTTGCTTATATTTCTGATTACTTTCTTGGAATCCACACAAACTGATTTACTAGAAGAAAGACTGCCAAACCATAAGTCTTATGATATATTCTATTGCTAAGTTACTCTACAGAAAAGATGGCTGCAGTTTATACCCTTAATAATAGAGTACCCCCTTCCCGTCACCTTTGTGGATACTGACAGTCACTGAGAAGGAAGAATGCTGCCACCACCATCAGTGAAAATAGTTATTGTAGTTTACATTTCTTTTTTTTTTTTTTTTTTTTTGAGACGGAGTCTTGCTCTGTCGCCCAGGCTGGAGTGCAGTGGCCGGATCTCAGCTCACTGCAAGCTCCGCCTCCCGGGTTCACGCCATTCTCCGGCCTCAGCCTCCCGAGTAGCTGGGACTACAGGCGCCCGCCACCTCGCCCGGCTAGTTTTTTGTATTTCTTAGTAGAGACGGGGTTTCACCGTGTTAGCCAGGATGGTCTCGATCTCCTGACCTCGTGATCCACCCGTCTCGGCCTCCCAAAGTGCTGGGATTACAGGCTTGAGCCACCGCGCCCGGCCTTGTAGTTTACATTTCTATATTTATTAATGACTAATAGTAGAAGTTGCCCCATATAGTGACCTTTTGTGATTCTTTTAAAACATGGATCATGTCTTCATGGCCTCTCAATTTTTCTTGTGTTAATCTGTGAAATTTTATTAAATACTGAGATTGTTGATGCTATCCAATTTCTTGATTTATAATTTGTTTTTAATGTTTAATGTTGTGTTTCAGCATTATGCATCTAGATCTGTTACTTGTGCATCTTTTCTTGCATTTTATCCTTCTGCAAAGCCTTTCCACACACTGACATCAGTTACTTATCAATATTTTCCACTAGTTCTTTTATACTGTCTTACATTTTTTAAAAAAAAATTTAACGAATTTTAAATTTACTTTCATAGTTGTAAGGAGGACATCAAACCTCCCCCCACCATAGTCAACTCACTGTTTTAGCTCAATTTATTCTTGCACCATTTTTGAGGCATAGGGCGGAAACGAGATGTGTGTTTAAAATAAGACTCCTTGGCCGGGCGCGGTGGCTCACGCCTGTAATCCCAGCACTTTGGGAGGCCGAGGCGGGCGGATCACGAGGTCAGGAGATCGAGACCATCCTGGCTAACATGGTGAAACCCCGTCTCTACTAAAAAAATGCAAAAAAAATTAGCCGGGCGAGGCGGCGGGCGCCTGTAGTCCCAGCTACTCGGGAGGCTGAGGCAGGAGAATGGCGTGAACCCGGGAGGCGGAGCTTGCAGTGAGCCGAGATCGCGCCACTGCACTCCAGCCTGGGTGACTAAGCGAGACTCTGTCTCAAAAAAAAAAAAAAAAGACTCCTTTGGGGCTGGGTGCGATGGCTCATGCCTGAACTCCCGGTACTTGGGGAGACTGAGGTGAATGGATCGCTTGAGCCCAGGAGTTTGAGACCACCCTGGCCAACATAGCAAAACCTTATTTTAGCTGGGTGTGGTGGTGGGCACCTATATTCCCAGCTACTTGGGAGGCTGAGGTTGGAGGATTGCATGAGCCTGGGAGGGCAAGGCTACAGCGAGCCATGATCATGCCACTGCCCTCCAGCCTGGGTGACAGTAAGATTCTGTCTCAAAAAATAAGTAAGTAAGTAAAGGCCAGGCGTGGTGACTTACGCCTGTAATCCCAGCATTTTGGGAGGCCGAGGCGGGTGGATCACCTGAGGTCGGGAGTTCAAGACCAACCTGGCCAACATGGTGAAACCGTGTCTCTACTAAAAATACAAAAAAATTAACTGGGCGTGATGGTGAGTGCCTGTAATCCCAGCTACTCAGGAGGCTGAGGCAGGAGAATCGCTTGTACCCGGGAGGCAGAGGTTGCAGTGAGCTGAGATAGTGCCGTTGCACTCCAGCCTGGGCAAGAAGAGCAAAACTCTGTCTCAAAAAAAAAAAAAAAAAAACAAACAACAAAAAAGTAAGTAAATAAATAAGACTGCTTCAATTTGCTTTTCAGGTTTGAAAAGGCCTCTGTGGAGTACCAGGAACACCTGTGTGCTATGACAGGTGTTGATTGCTGCATTTCCAGCTTTGACAAATCGGTGCTCACCTTAGCCAATGCTGGGCGTAACAGTGCCAGCCCGAAACATTCTCTGAATGGTGAGTGTTCAGTATTTTTAAATAAAGCAAAAGTTATAGGAATATATTTTGTACTGATGATCTTACTTTATGTTTTTGGGTTTCTGTGCTCTTTGAAATATTTCTAATTGATCTGAATCTCTCTCGTATTTTGTAACATACTTTCAGGTGAATCCAGAAAAACTGTGCTGTCCAAACCGACTGACTCTTCCCCTGAGGTTATAAATTATTTAGGAAATAAAGCATGTGAGTGCTACATCTCAATTGCCGATTGGGCTGCTGTGCAGGAATGGCAGAACGCTATCCATGACTTGAAAAAGAGTACCAGTAGCACTTCCCTCAACCTGAAAGCTGACTTCAACTATATAAAGTAAGGCTTTCTTTTTCCAATTATAAAACGAGTTTCCAAAAACTATGATTTTTTCATATGGCAAAAAAATATTAAAATTGATCATATGTAGTAATACAAAATGGTTATATTTCTAACTTATTGCCATTATGAAAGTGACAACAGGGAACTGACGTCAGAGGTGAGGAAGGTATTTGTATAATGGGAAAACAGACTGCTGAGATAGTCATTTGGTATTAATTCTCAGAACCTGTCATTCTAAAACCTTAATACAATTATGCAAATGTATACATTATACAAAGATTATGCCAGAGTGAATATAAAGAAAAATTTATACTGCTTTAGAAAGAATCACATTTGATAGCTTTGTTTCTAAATGAGGTCTGAATAGATCAAAAACATTTATTCTAATAAGGACAGAGTTTGTGAACATCTGTAAATTAAACTTTCCTCTCATTCCTCTGTGCTTTTATGAATTCTGTAATTCAAAACTGAGCACTCACTCTGTTGCAGACACTTGGCTGGGAAGATAAAGGTCATTAGACTTTGTCTGATACCCTTGCCTTCTACTGCTAAATGGGTTAATGTGTAATTGCTTCGTTGAGCATGTACTGTGACCCAGGCAGCACATAAAACAGACACAAATTCCAACTTTTTAAAGCAAAGATTAGATAAAGAATATTGATAGAAGGACTAATTGGACCTCACTCACCTTTTCTATGCCATAAGGAAAGAAGTTAGGTAAAGCTGACCTTGGGAGGGAAGACACAAGGTCAAGTCATGCCCATCAGGATGCCCTTTGGGCCCAGACCTAATGTGAGAACGATGGGCTTGGAGTGTTCTGGAAATAGCTGGGAGGCCTATGTGGTTAGGAGCGCCTTGAACAGTGGGATACAAGGGCAGAGAAATAGTTGAGAACTGAGAAAAGAACTTTGGCTGTTATTCTAGTAAGACTGACAATTTCAGGTGGGATTTGAACAGAGATGTGTTGGGATCTGACTTGGTGGTTCATTCTGCTATGGTGAAAAGACTGGAGGTGGGGGGCAAATGTGGAAGCATGGAGACCATTAATTTGTGAGGGCAGTGGTAGAGGGAAAAGAAACAATGCTATTAACTGGAGTAGGAGCACACAGAGAACAAGCCATGTTTTAAGATTTCTAAAGAAATGTGCAGATGAGATTTTTGGGTAAGCTATTAAGAATTGGATTTGGAACTAAGGAGAAAGTCTAAGCTCGAGAGATTTGCAGATCATTAGCACACAGAAAAGGCCCTTTTTCCTTTTTAGTCTCTATACTCTAGAGCCTTTGTAAGCCACCAAACCAGAGAGAAGCCTCTGGAGAATAGTGAGTGAAGATGAAGGAAGGCCTGGATCAGAATCCTAGTTTAGCATTTTTGTGAAAGGATAGCAGAGGAAGCCATTCAAAAAAACACAGGTACATTGAGGAGGGAAGTGTCCTAGATATAGGACATCTAGATGGGAGTAGTCAGGCTTGTCAGATGCTCTAGGGATTATGAGGAAAAGGAGTTTTGTAGAGAGACAGAAGAAGCTAGATTGAATAGTATTGAGTGGTAGAGACATTTGAAAATGAAAAGCTTGAGGTAAGTTATTTGGTCAGTGAGTTTTTCTTTAAGTCGAGGATAGGAAGCTGTTGCTGGAGGGAAATATTAGATGTTTATTTTAAATATTGGAGAGATTATGTTCTTTTGGTCAAGGGGAAGGAGCCACTGGAAAGCAGAGGTTGAAGAAACGGGAGAAAGAACTGATAGATTAACTGGACCTCACCTTTTCTGTGCCTCAAGGAAAGCAATCAAAGTTAGAGTAGACAGAATTTGGGCAGTATATGGTGGATTGGGGGTAGGGGTAGAGGAAATTAAAGCCTGTGTTTTTTGTTTGTTTGTTTGTTTTTCTGAGGACTCAGTCATTAGCTGAAAGCATAGGGCATTGTAGAGCATAGTGGGGACTTGGGGAACCTGCCACTGCAGAGGACTTTAGGACCTTTTAATGGCAGAAATGATTAATGTGTTGGCATCAGTTCATCATGCCCAGTACTCAAGGCTCCCCGAGAAGCCGGTGGTTGTACTGATCTAGGTAGAATCAGGCACAGGATAAGTCAGCTGATGTGCCTTTCCAGCACTGGCCTCAGGCTGAGTTACAAGGAAAGTGACACAGTGAGAGGGACAGGCAAAGATGGAAAAGAGAGAGAGTGAGAAACAGTGTCTTCCTCCTGGGTGGAGAGCCCCTGTCATGAAAATGGGGACAGGGTGAGGGATCTGAAAGGAACAACACAGAGCTGGGAGGATGAGGCCTGTCTTCCTGGCGTTGATGCTGCAGGACTACAGGAAAGAATTTCAGAGGTGTCATTATTTTTCATATAAGCAGATGAAAGAGAAGAATTCTTTGAAAAAAAGAGAAGTAGGTGAGAAAGGGAGAGATAGAGTGATGCCAGCAGTGATAGAAGCCAGGACTGAGATACAAGACTGTGATGCTGGGAGAGCTGCAAGGGCTCATGCTGTAGGTGAGGAGTGAGGCTGCACAGGGAGCTCACCGGCAGCTTGGAGAGAACTGGGTGTCAAAGTTGTCCTGCAGAGGTCTACTGTCAGTGTGTTAGGCTCTGAGGAGAACAGGGTGCAACACACGAAAATAGGAAGGAGACACAGGGGTGAGTCAACTCCACTGAAAGCTTGTAGCTGTGACTTTCTGGTTTGCCACTCCAGTTTGAGTACTAATTAAATGGTAGTCACATCTTCAACATAAAAACCAAAATAGTGGCATCCTCGTGGAAGGAATTTTGTCAGAAAAATGCTCTGTACTTTGCTGTCTTCCTAGAATTTGTTCTGTTTTTGTTTTTGTTTTTTTTTAATGGTTCCACGGCTGCGAATACAAGCTAACGATTTTTAAATTACAGATCATTAAGCAGCTTTGAGTCTGGAAAATTTGTTGAATGTACCGAGCAATTAGAATTGTTACCAGGAGAAAATATCAATCTACTTGCTGGAGGATCAAAAGAAAAAATAGGTATTTGAGAAAATAGTTTTAAAATTATTTTAATGGACAAGTTGCTCAGAATGTTTGGCTTAGTATTATTTTACTGGAAAATCTGGAAGTTATTTTACATTTTTTGGGGGGGCAGAATCCCAAGTGAAGCAACAAATTTAGGGCTGCCCTATTTATGTTTGATTTGGGAAATGAAAAGCAGTTAAAATTAAGTCAAATAAAAAAAATGGCCACCTTAATACTTTGAGATTTATCTAGCTGTTTTGTTTGACAAAGGACAAAGTAGTGTTTCAGCTAAATATTTTTCTTGGCTTTCATCTTGATGTGGCTCATTAATTAGGTTCTGTATCACAAATGGAACACTTTATAAAATGTTATTAAAACGTTTAATGAATATTCTGGATTGAGCAAGATTTGCTAATGCAGGTCTAGATTTGTCCCCTTAAATAGTAGATTGACTTACCAATTTTCTTTTTTTTTGAGACAGAGGCTCACTCTGTCACCCAGGCTGGAGTGCAGTGGCGCGATCTCGGCTCACTGCAACCTCTGCCCTCCAAGTTCAAGCGATTCTCCTGCCTCAGCCTCCTAAGTAGCTGGGATTACAGGTGCCTGCCTCTGTGCCCAGATAATTTTTTGTATTTTTAGTAGAGACGGGGTTTCACCATCTTGGCCAGGCTGGTCTTGAACTCCTGACCTTGTGATCCACCCACCTTGGCCTCCCAAAGTGCTGGGATTACAGGCGTGAGCCACCAAGCCTGGCCTCGACTTACTGATTTTTGAGCCTTTGAAGGCAACTGCTTTTTAGGTGTCTGAGGTACGGTAATTTTATATGAAGTAGTGATTTTTATATAGTTCTCAGTAATGCTTATAGTGTTTAACTGCCTTAAATATTAAAGGAGCTATTCATTGGTGATTATTTTTTAATAATGCCAAATATAAATCAAAATTTATAATAAAAGCACATTAACTTAATGACATTTTATTTAACTTCTGTAGACATGAAAAAACTGCTTCCTAACATGTTAAGTCCAGATCCAAGGGAACTTCAGAAATCCATTGAGGTTCAATTGTTAAGAAGTTCTGTTTGTTTGGCAACTGCTTTAAACCCGATAGAACAAGATCAGAAGTGGCAGTCTATAACTGAGTAAGTTTACTCTTATAGAGGTAAATGTACATTGTGTATATCATGTGATAAACATACATTGGGTGAAGAGGGCTGGAAGGAGAGTTACTAAATTACTAAATACTAGTGCTAATAGCTTCATTTTAGTTGTAGAAGTCATATGATACATGAATGCTGCTTGCCAACATAAACTGAGGTTGAAATGAAATAAAATGTAAAAGTCCCCAAAAGCAAATGACTTGCTAATACCATCTTATTATAGAGCAGGCTGCTCCTCTTACTTCCCCCTAACTTTGGATATCAGTTTGATAGCATGTTATCAATTGCTTTATTTTTTGAGTGGTTATGAATTGTAATTTTCATTAATCAACAGTAAATATTTTGTTTCAGAAATGTGGTAAAGTATTTGAAACAAACATCCCGCATCTCTATTGGACCTCTGAGACTTTCTACTTTAACAGTTTCACAGTCTTTGCCAGTTCTAAGTACCTTGCAGCTGTATTGCTCATCTGCTTTGGAGAACACAGTTTCTAACAGACTTTCAACAGAGGTCGGTATATTTTTACAAGCACATTCTTATGACTATTAATGGCCATTACTGTAGAACAAAGACCTTATTTTTTGAGTTTTTTGATACAGGATTTGTGGTTGGACAAGCTAGTAAATCCAGAGTCTAACATGCTGTTTTCAGGCAGTCTTTCATTTGGGAAGTACTTGGGGCAGATGGAAGAACCTGAGATAATCTCAAGGATGGCAAATTGCTCAATTTTGTTTTTCTATTTTTGGGGTGGGAGGTGGTGTATGTAAAGACGGTTCCTTTAGGCGGATTACGTAAATTTTAGATTTGCTGCAAACAAAGATCTCTACTCATCCCAGATGGGGTAAAGTTCAACCAGAGATGGGGGCTTCCGAACAAATGATGATCTTTGAGAACCTCATTATAAAGCATTAGTTGTAATGTTTTTCTGCAATTTAGCAGTCTGCTTTATAGTAAATGTGCTGTGATTTTTTTTTTTTTTTTTGTAATGTGCTTTATTGATAAATTAGACTTCATATTCTGAAGAAGGTTTCCCTTCAAAACAAAAGGCTTTCTCTTACTGTGTGCTTGCCTCTTATAAGTAGAAGATAAATGATGTAAGGGTATAGTGTAATGGCCGGGCGCGGTGGCTCAAGCCTGTAATCCGAGCACTTTGGGAGGCCGAGACGGGCGGATCACAAGGTCAGGAGATCGAGACCACCCTGGCTAACACGGTGAAACCCTGTCTCTATTAAGAAATACAAAAAACTAGCCGGGCGAGGTGGCGGGCGCCTGTAGTCCCAGCTACTCGGGAGGCTGAGGCCGGAGAATGGCGTGAACCCGGGAGGCGGAGCTTGCAGTGAGCTGAGATCCGGCCACTGCACTCCAGCCTGGGCGACAGAGCGAGACTCCGTCTAAAAAAAAAAAAAAAAAAAACAAACCTACTGTAATCAGTCTGAAGTAGCCAAACTATATTGCAGTCTTGGACTTAAGACTTGCTATGTATCTGCAGACATATGAAGAGCCTGTTTTATGTTAAGTAATTTTGGTTTTTCTCTCAGGACTGTCTTATTCCACTCTTCAGTGAAGCTTTACGTTCATGTAAACAGCATGATGTAAGGCCATGGATGCAGGCGTTAAGGTATACTATGTACCAGAATCGGTTGCTGGAGAAAATTAAAGGTAAGTGGTTTTTTTTTTTTTTTTTTTTAAGAGAAAATTAAAGGGGTGTGTGTGTGTGTTTTTTTTTTTTTATTTTTGCTTTATGGAGGTATATGTTACACATTCTAAGTGTATGGTTTGATGAGTTCTAACATGTCTTCACTTGTGTGACCACCAATACGATCAAGATACAGAACACCGTCTTACCCTAGAAGGTTCCCTTGTGGTCATCTCTTCATTTGCCCTGTCAGCAGTTACTGATTTGCTTTCTGTCACTATAAATTAGACTTGTCTTTACTAAAGTTTCATGTATGTGAAATCATAACATGTTCTCTTGTGTTTGGCTTCTCTTTGGCATGATATTTTTAAGGTTCACCCATATTGCATGTATCAGGAATACAATCCTTTTTATTATTGAGTAGTATTCTTTTATATATATATACCACAGTTTATTTCTCCCTTCATCCTTTGATAGATTTTGGGGTTTTTTCACATTGGGCTATTAAGTATAAACCTGCTCTCAACATTCATGTGCAAGTCTTTTGAGTGGACGTATATTTATGTTTCTCTTGAGTGAATACGCCTTGTTGCGTCACGTGGCTTAACTTGAAAAAATTTTAATCACTGTGGTGCATATGTAGTGATTATTATCTCATAGTGTTATTTACATTTTCTTGATGATTAATGATGTTGAGTGTATTTTCATTTGCATAGTGGCTACCGTGTATTTTAGTTTTCAAATGTTTGTTCAAATTCTTCACCCACTTTTAACGAAGACATAAGACTTATTTTTGTATTCTGAACATAAGTTCTTTGTCACATAAAATGTACTGTGAATGTTGGGTTTTAAATACTCCAAATGAATGGCTAGAGAATTGCTATTTGTGTAAATATTTATATGTCAAAGGGATGCTAACAATTTACTTTATTGCTCTAAAATAGAGAAGTTGCCAGAATGCTGTGGAGTTTTAGTGGAAAACGTGATAGTTGGTGTTACTGAGTAAATTTGAATGTTAAATGTCAACATAAGCTAACGGCCAAGATAGGGACTTCTACTGCAGGGTGGTTCCTTGCAGCTGTGACTCAACTGGTCCTTCACTGCCAAACATACCTGGGGTTGGATTGTTGGCCTGATGTTTGCAAATTGAGGAACCTTAGGGCAAATCACTGAACTTCGGAACTGCTTTCCTTTTCAATTACATGGGGATTACCCCACTTTTGAGATACTTGTAAGGATTATATGAGATGAAGAGGTGAGACAAGGTATATAAGAGTCCTAGAACAGAGTGTGTCGTATAGTATGGCTTCACAAGTACCCTCATCTCCTTTCCAGTCCTTTTTTTTTTTTTTGAGACAGTCTGACTCTGTTGCCCAGGCTGGAGTGCAGTGGCACCATCTTGGCTCACTGCGACCTCCGCCTCCCAGGTTCAAGTGATTCTCAAGCCTCAGCCTCCTGAGTAGCTGGGATTACAGGCATAAGCCACCGTGCCCAGCCAGTCCTTTTTTTATATCACATAAGTTTTTAAATTGAGAAGAAAAGTCAGTAACCATCAGTTATATTCAGAGAAAGAACTCCATTCCTCTTCATTTTTATTTGTTTATTCAGCAAGTATTGATCAAATGTGCTTTGTACCAGGTACTATGCTGTACATTGGGATATAATGGTGATCAAGGAGATTGTAGATTCTGGCAGGGAAAACGGACATCAAACATGGCGACCCGACATAGCGAGACCCTGTCTCTAATAGAAGAGTTTTAAAAAGCACCTGGCTGTGGGCCAGGTGCGGTGGCTCATGCCTGTAATCCCAGCACTTTTGAGAGGCCAAGGCGGTTGGATCATGAGGTCAGGAGATCGAGACCATCCTGGGTAACACAGTGAAACCCCATCTCTACTAAAAATACCAAAAAATTTGCCAGGCATGGGGCTGGCACCTGTAGTCCCAGCTACTCAGGAGGCTGAGGCAGGAGAATGGCGTGAACCTGGGAGGCGGATCTTGCAGTGAGCCAAGATCGTGCCACTGCACTCCAGCCTGGGCGACAGAGCGAGACTCCATCTTAAAAAAAAAATTCACCCGGGTATGGTGGCATGTGCCTGTAGTCCCAGCTGCTTAGGAGGCTGAGGTGGGGCGGATTGCATGAGCCTGGGAAATGAAGGCTACAGCAAGCTATGATCATGCCACTACACTCCAGCCTGGGTGACAGAGTGACACCCTGTCTCAAAAAACAAACCCACAACAAGGAATAGCAAATAAGGAGTGCACCTGATTTAATCCTAGGAATCAGAAAAAGACTTGTGGGGAAGTTACATTTAAGCCGAGAGTTAAGGAAGATAAAGATGAGGAAGAAGGCAGGCTGACTTGGTTAGAAAAAACATGTGTGCAGGCCAGAGAAAATAATGATTCTTAGATGACTCAGTTCACCTAAGAGAGAGGAGGAAGAGATGGAGCACTGGATGAGTTTGGGATTGGAAATGAATGCAGGAAGGCATCAGTAACAAGCCAAATTCCAGAGTTTGGAATTGTCAGAATGGCAGTGAGAAGTCATCAGAGGCTTATAAGCAGGGAAGTTAAATGTTCAGATTTACCCTTTGTGTAATGTCACTTCAGTTGCAAGTTGGAAAATGGACTAGAAGAGTATAAGAATGGGGGCAAAGGGACCTAAGTTAGGGTGAAGTCTCTGCTAAAGAGGGTAACTAGGGTGGCAGTAGGGGAAGGAAAAAGCAAATGGGCTATGAGGGTTGAAAGTAAAGTCTGTGATGGTGGCCAAGTACTTTCACAGGCAGCCGGCTGATCCTGTGCCCTTCCTTGAGAAGGGGAAAATGGAAAAAGGGAGTAAAAGGTTTGGAGGGTGGTGGAAAATGAACTCCATTTGGCATGACTGACATTAGTGGAAGCCCACTTGAAATAAATAGAGTGTAGGTGACCAGTTGGCAGGTGGGATTCAGATGTCAGGTCTGGGTGAAGATTGAACGGTTGTCAGCGTTTCTGTGGTAATTGAAGACACAGGAAAAGATGATGATGTCCAGGGAGAGTGTGCAGTGGGAAGAGTAGAGAGCCTAGAACTGAGTCCAGGGAGCACCAGTGTTTTAATAGATGAGTGATGGAAGAGAGAGACTGAGGATTCTTCAGCAAGGTAGGAAAAAAACCAAGAGAACGGTTGTAGGGCAGAAGGTACTTACAGAAGAAGTGCGTGGGGATGGTTTAGCCTTCCCTGCTTCCTTGCCTTCCCTACCTGTTGGCCCAGGCTTTTTGCCAAAGATTCAGAAACGAAAAAGAAATTTCTTGAAATGAATGACTTGACTTGATTTCATTGTACACATTTAATTTAGCAAAACCTGTTCATTGTATCTCAAGCACTATGCTAGCTGCTAGGGATTTGAGGATGAGTTATCTTTGTTTCCGGAGGTGGTATGGAAGAGGGGTAGTTGGGGAATAATTTTTTGGCCATGTTTCCATGCAGTCTGGTTTAGACAATTCGGGGTCTAATAAAACGTTTTCTTCTCCTCAGAACAAACAGTCCCAATTAGAAGCCATCTTATGGAGTTAGGTCTAACAGCAGCAAAATTTGCTAGAAAACGAGGGAATGTGTCCCTTGCAACAAGACTGCTGGCACAGTGCAGTGAAGTTCAGCTGGGAAAGACCACCACTGCACAAGATTTAGTCCAACATTTTAAAAAACTATCAACCCAAGGTCAAGTGGATGAAAAATGGGGGCCTGAACTTGATATTGAGAAAACAAAATTGCTGTATACAGCAGGTTAGTAAAATTAATTATGGTTAATACATGAGTATAATAAAAATCATGTATATGAATGTTACTGTGTATGTTATAAGGTAGTAATAGGAAAGTTGATCATTTCCATCTGTTGAAGAATATTTGCATCCTGAATAATAAGTTGCTTGTTACTGACTTACCTTTATAATTCTATGGTTTTAAAAGAATTTTGTTGCAATGTATTACAGTAAGAAATACTTGCAGAGATCACTGATCACTGATTTTACATGTTTTTTTAACTTTACTATTTTGGGCCAGGTGCTCATGCCTACAATCCGAGCACTTTGGGAGGCCAAGATGGGAGGATTGTTTGAGCCTAGGAGTGTGACACCAGCCTGGGCAACAGAGTGAAACCTCAGCTATACTGAAATTCAAAGAAATTAGTGGGGTGTGGTGGAATATGCCTGTAGTTCTAACTCCTTGAGGGGCTGAGGTAGGAAAATTGCTTGAGCCTGGGAAGTTGAGGCTACGGTGAGCCCTGATTGTGCTACTGCACTTCAGCCTTGGTGACAGAGCAAAACCCTGTCTCAAAAGAAAAAAAAAGTTTAGTATTTTGGCTGGGCATAGTGGCTCATGTCTGTAGTCTCAGCACTTTGGGAGGCTGAGGCAATAGGATTGCTTGAGCCCGGGAGTTTAAAACCATCCTGGGCAACATGGTGAGGTCCTGTCTCTATTTTTTTAAGTTGATTATTTTACACTGAAATAATGTCAGTCATTTGCATTTTTGTTTGTTTTCTAACCCAAGTGCCTCCCTCCATCATTTGCTTTTAAAGTTTCTAAGTTCTGACTTTGTGGTTTTCTGTAGGCCAGTCAACGCATGCAATGGAAATGTTGAGTTCTTGTGCCATATCTTTCTGCAAGTCTGGGAAAGCTGAATATGCAGTTGCTAAGTCAATTCTGACACTGGCTAAATGGATCCAGGCAGAATGGAAAGAGATTTCAGGACAGCTGAAACAGGTTTACAGAGCTCAGCACCAACAGAACTTCACAGGTCTTTCTACTTTGTCTAAAAACATACTCACTTTAATAGAACTGCCATCTGTTAATACGATGGAAGAAGAGTATCCTCGGATCGAGAGTGAATCTACAGGTAGCGTTTCTTTGTTAGCTTTAGAATATTAATTTTAGAAGCTATTTTTTTTTCTGTTTTAAAGTTTATAATGTTATGCTGGCTATACTTTTCCATAAAAAATATATCTGTGGAAATTGAGTTTATTTTATTGTTGGGAAATAACTAAAACATATTTAGGATCGAATGCCATTTTGGAAGTCACTGAACTCTGCCCCCAGGCTATTTGCTTTTATGGACTTAGATGTTTTTGCTGACAATAAAATCCTGCCCCTCGTATCAAAAAATTTCACCTCACAATAGAAGGAGCAACAAAGATTTAAAATAGTTACCTGTGTTCGTATTGATTGGTGGAACACAGAAACTATAGAAAGATTCCAGTTTCCCATTTTCATGCTAGTGCTAGTAACAGAAAGATACCTTGCAGATAGGGTAGTTGATTCTTTCCATGTTTGAGTGCCTGTTGTGGAAGGCACCATTCCCCTGTTTTTAAAATTTGAGAGAAAATTTGGGAGATGATTTTCGTTGCTGAAACATGAGAGTATACCTTAATTTTGTTGTTCTGAAGTCTGAGAGTTTAGTTACTTACATTGGTGTTAATAATTTTGATAGGGTCTTGATATTCTTAAAGGATTTGTCTTGTCATCATTATAAATCTTCATCTTGGCAAATGCACTATAGCAGGCAGTGTCTTCACCTCTAACAAGGGAATAAAGATGTTTACCTCATGAGTCTGTATGAATGAAACGGTATACTCATCACCTATTTATTATTTTTGCCAGAATGATTAAAGTGAATCTGATCATGAGGAAATAGCCAGTCAGATTCATAATGCAAGACGTTCTACAGCACAGTTGACACCTGACTGTTTACAGTGTTCAGTGTCATGAAAGACATTGATGTCTTCCACAGGAGATAATATAATCTTACTTGGGAAGCTAATGAATTCATTTCAACATACCAACCTTTTAGACAACAGAATTCATATTTGTGCCTTATCAAGTTATGTACAGTAATATTATGGAACTTTTGATTGTTTGCAGATGAAAACCTAAAATGCTAATGGGAGTGTCATTAGGAATTTATGAATGTAATGTTGTTGAGTTCTTTTATTATAATTATTTTTTTTGTCCATTATGGCAGTGCATATTGGAGTTGGAGAACCTGACTTCATTTTGGGACAGTTGTATCACCTATCTTCAGTACAGGCACCTGAAGTAGCCAAATCTTGGGCAGCGTTGGCCAGCTGGGCTTATAGGTGGGGCAGAAAGGTGGTTGACAATGCCAGGTATGTTTAAATGTGTAGTTTATGCATTGCATAAATAGATATTTAAATGTCTGCTGATATGGTAAAGTTTTGGTAGCTAAAATACTGATGACTTGTTCATTTTTATAGTCAGGGAGAAGGTGTTCGTCTGTTGCCTAGAGAGAAATCTGAAGTTCAGAATCTGCTTCCAGACACTATAACTGAGGAAGAGAAAGAGAGAATATATGGTATTCTTGGACAGGCTGTATGTCGGCCAGCGGGGATTCAGGCAAGGAAAACATGGTGCTTGGGGCAAGACTGCTACTCCAAATCATTGATTTTGAGAAAACTGATCATATATATTTGATAAAATATTGAATGGGGCTTACCAATTGTTGTTGTAAACAAAAACTTCTGCGTTTTAAGATGAAAATGAGTTATATTTTTCTAAGAAGAATATACTTCTTTTGAGAAAATAAGGCATTTCCTTAGCGTCCTGTTAAAAGTAGGTGAAGTTGGTCTGGCATGGTGGCTCACACCTGTAATCCCAGCACTTTGGGAGGCCGAGGTGGTTGGATCACTTGAGGTCAGGAGTTTGAGACCAGCCAGCCATGGCAAAACCTCATCTCTACTGAAAATACAAAAATTAGCAGGGTGTGGTGGTGCATGCCTGTAATCCCAGCTACTCGGGAGGCTGAGGCAGGAGAACCATTTGAAGGTTGCAGTGAGATCGCACCACTGCACTCCAGCCTGGGTGACAGAGTGAGACTGTCTCAAAAGAAAAAATTAATAAGTGAAGTTCATTTTAGGTAAATTAAATTTGTTTTTAACTTACTCATCAGAAATTGTAGTTCTTAACCCTTGGTTATGAGCTTTTAAAATATGCCAGTGCACTGAAACTTACCCCCATTTATTCTGAATGAGACATGTGTGTGCATGTGTGTGTGTGTGCGTTTAAACTTACTAAGTGATGCTAACGTGCAGCCAGTGTTGAAAATGGACTAGATGATCTTAGAATTCACACTCTATCCCTTCAGAGTTCCGTCAATTTTAGAATGCCAATCTATGTTATTTAGTTGCAGTCCTCAAAGGCATGGATTTTATTTGCCAAGCTAAGCTATATCGATCAGTTCTTGCTGTAAACAGCAGCGTATCTTAAGTCTCTGCCTAAGCTGGTGTCTGGTACGTGCACAGTACTCTGAAGAGAATGAGGTTTATTATATGTATTCTGTGTACATTCAGCTTCAAACTTTTGAGCAGATTGTGCTTAAGTTTTTGCAGGCATAGGCTGGGCGCGGTGACTCACACCTGTAATTCCAGCACTTTGAGAGGCTGAGGCAGGCAGATCACCTGAGGTCAGGAGTTTGAGACCAGCCTGGCCAACATGGTAAAACCCTGTCTCTACTAAAAACACGAAAAAGCAGCAGGGTGTGGTAGTGGGCGCCTGTAATCCCAGCTACTCAGGAGGCTGAGGCATGAGAATCGCTTGAACCTGGGAGGCTGGGAGGCAGAGAGGTTGCAGTGAGCTGTGATCGTGCCATTGCACTCCAGCCTGGATGACAGAGTGAGACTTTGTCACAAGGAAAAAAAAATTTCTGCAGGCAGAATACTGTATTGTAACTTGGAAGCATTTAAAGTACAACGAAACCCCAGAAAAGTCTAATCTTTGCTAAATGCTTGTATTCTTCTTCACTGGCTTCATATTAGTAAATGTATCATAAAGAGAAGCATACTGACACTGACTTAGTTTATATAACACTAAATTTGGGATATTTTTATATATGAGAAGAATGTTTTTATGATAGTCAAATTGCATACCTTTTTCCCTTTTCAGTTTGTATTTAAAATAGCATTTTGTGCACAATTTCTTTTCAGGATGAAGATATAACCCTTCAGATAACAGAGAGTGAAGATAATGAAGAAGATGACATGGTTGATGTTATCTGGCGTCAGTTGATATCAAGCTGCCCATGGCTTTCAGAACTTGATGAAAGTGCAACTGAAGGAGTTATTAAAGTGTGGAGGAAAGTTGTAGATAGAATATTCAGCCTGTACAAACTCTCTTGCAGTGCATACTTTACTTTCCTTAAACTCAACGCTGGTCAAGTATGTAGCACAGTGTTCTAAGAAAATTAATTTGGAAACTTTTTCTTACTAAACAAAAATAGTGTTCTGAGTTATTTTCTTATTTATTCCCCTCATCTTTCACTCTTAGATTCCTTTAGATGAAGACGACCCCAGGCTGCATTTAAGTCACAGAGCGGAACAGAGCACTGATGATGTGATCGTCATGGCCACATTGCGCCTTCTGCGGTTGCTCGTGAAGCACGCTGGTGAGCTTCGGCAGTATCTGGAGCACGGCTTGGAGACAACACCCACTGCACCGTGGAGAGGTGACACCTGCATAAAATGTTTCTGGAAAAATAGTTTCTCATTAGGATATATAAGATTTTAAAAAGTGGTTTCCTTATGTTTATTATTTGAATGTGTAAAAGAACAGCCAGATTAAGTTCCTAGGACACCCTACACTACTTGTTACATCACTAGGACTTTACCTCCCACCTTTCCAAGAAATGGGAAGCTGAAAGCCAGGAGCTTTTTATGTACAAAATGAATTTTGGAGAGGATGGTGAATAATTTTCAAAAGGTTTTATATACCCTCTGTAAAAATTGTCTGTGTCTGCCTTGTTTGTAGGCATTCACAGAAGATAATTTCTCCACAACGTTTCTGAGTTTCCCTGGACTTTGATTACAGCCCTGTATCTAAACCAACCTTAACCAGACTTGCAAATCAAGAACTGGTTGATTGTGTGTGGTTCTTTATTATCACAGGGAGAAATCTGAACTCTTAAAATTTGTACTAATGCTGACACACATCAGGTTTTCTCTGTTTGATCTACGATGCTGATAGTTTCTTCATAGTTTTAAATAACTTTAAAGCATCTTTCTGTCTTCTCATCCTGAAGGAATTATTCCGCAACTTTTCTCACGCTTAAACCACCCTGAAGTGTATGTGCGCCAAAGTATTTGTAACCTTCTCTGCCGCGTGGCTCAAGATTCCCCACATCTCATATTGTATCCTGCAATAGTGGGTACCATATCGCTTAGTAGTGAATCCCAGGCTTCAGGTATGGAATATTCAAATATTGCTACTTTTAAGTATAAGTTATTGTGCCAGTAATTTTAGTTAGGTCAAAGTTTTTAAGCCTTATGTTCCAGAGTCGTTAGAGTTTGTAGGCTTTTTTTTTTTTTCTTTTTTCTTTTTTCTTTTTTGAGATGGAGTCTCACTCTGTTGCCCAGGCTGGAGTGTAGTGGTGCCATCTCAGCTCACTGCAATCTCTGCCTCCCAGGTTTAAGCAGTTCTCTGCCTCAGCTTCCCGAGTAATTGGGATTACGTGCATGTGCCACCACGCCCAGCTAATTTTTGTACTTTTAGTAGAGTAGGGGTTTCACCATCTTGGCCAGGCTGGTCTTGAACTCCTGACCTGGTGATCCACTTACCTCGGCCTCCCAAAGTGGTGGGATTACAGACATGAGCCACTGCGCCTGGCTGTAGGTTTTTTAATAGTAATAATTAGCATTTATTGAGGAGTAACTACTATGTATCTGACACCAGGACGTGTGCTTTACACATTACCTGTAGCCTTGACAGTAATCCACCAAGACGTGGAGAAATAGAGTAACTCTGCCAGGCTCACTGAGCTGTTACTGGTAGATAAGAATTGTACCGAACTTTTGGCCAGGTGCGGTGGCTCACACCTGTAATACCAGCACTTTGGGAGGCTGAGGAGGGTGGATCACTTGAGGCCAGGAGTTTGAGACCAGACCAGCCTGGACAACATGGTGAAACCCTGTTTCTATGAAAAAATACAAAAAATTAGCTGGGTGTGGTAGCACACACCTGTAGTCCCAGCTATTCGGGAGGCTGAGACACAAGAATCACTTGAACCCAGGAGACAGGTTGCAGTGAGCCGAGATTGTGCCAGTGTACTCCAACCTCAGCAACAGAGCTAGACCCTGTTTCCAAAGGAAAAAAAAAAAAAGAAAGGATTATACCAAGTTTTGAACTCTGGCTTGAAGAATACATTATTTGTTAAACACTTACTATCTTTCTCCTTTGTATCTTCCATTAGCTTGTAGTATTAATAAGTATGAAAGCTCAACCTATAAAAAGGCAGAATATCCACAATCTTTAATCAATTCAATGCATGGAAGGCAAATCAGTTCAGTGAGTGCTCTTGAGTCAAATAGATTATGAGTGTTTTCCCTAACTCAGCATATGCACATGGGAGAAATGTTCAAAGTATTCCTTGTTCTCCTATTTCATTACAGGAAATAAATTTTCCACTGCAATTCCAACTTTACTTGGCAATATTCAAGGAGAAGAATTGCTGGTTTCTGAATGTGAGGGAGGAAGTCCTCCTGCATCTCAGGATAGCAATAAGGATGAACCTAAAAGTGGATTAAATGAAGACCAAGCCATGATGCAGGATTGTTATAGCAAAATTGTAGATAAGCTGTCCTCTGCAAATCCAACCATGGTGTTACAGGTACAAAGAAACTCACATGTTGTAGAATAATTTTTTATAGAATAATCAAAGTTGCTTTTGCCAATCTGTATTGACAATCACTAGTCAGGGTTCTCTAATTGTATAATGAGCACAAATTGTACACACTTAACTTACGAAGTCCAGTGTTTGAAGAGCTGTGCTGTGGGTAGGCTTGTAGATGAACTGTTTGGGTGTGCCGTGTATGCAGGTTCAGATGCTCGTGGCTGAACTGCGCAGGGTCACTGTGCTCTGGGATGAGCTCTGGCTGGGAGTTCTGCTGCAACAACACATGTATGTCCTGAGACGAATTCAGCAGCTTGAAGATGAGGTCAAGAGAGTCCAGAACAACAACACCTTACGCAAGTATGTTTCCATACACTTGTCCTGAGATGGTGAAGCCGCCTCTTTTTTTAATGTGTCAAAGTATAACATAAAATTTACTATTTTAATCATTTTTAAGTGTACAATTCAGTGGCATTAAATACATTCACAATATTGTACAACCATCACCACGGTCTGTTTCCAGAATTTATTCATTATCTTAAACAAGAAGCTCTGTAGTCATTAAAGATTATCTCTTCATTTCCCCCTCACCTCAGTTCCTGGCCACCTCTATTCTACTTGCCATCTCTATGAATTTGCCTATTTTAGCTACTTCATAGAAGTAGAAACATACAGTATCCATCCTTTCGTGTTTGGCTTTTTATACTTAGAATAATGGCCTGAAGGTTTATTATGTTGTAACATGTGATAGAATTTCATTTTTTTTTTTTATGGCTGGATAATATTGTATGGATACACCACATTTTGTCCATCCTTGTGTTTATGGACAGCTGGGTTGCTTCTCCATTTTAGCTCTGTGAGCAATGCTGCTATGAACATTGGTGTACAAGTATCTGAGTCCCCGCTTTCTATTATTTTATGTGAATTTCGTGTATATTTTGTGGATGATCCAGTGGATTTGCTGAATTGTATGGCAGTTCTACTTCTAACTTACTGAGGAGCCAACACACTTTTCCACAGTGGCTGCATCATTTTACAGTCCTCCTAGCCATGCATGAGGGCTTCTTTTCTTTTCTTTTTTTGACAATACTTCTTTTCTTTTCTTTTTTTTGACAATAGCTGTAGTGATGGATGCGAAGTGGTATCTCATTGTGGTTTTGATTTGCATTTTCCTAATGACTAGTGATGTTTAGCATCCTTTCATGTGTTTATTGGCCATTTGCATATCTTTGGAGAAATGTCATTACAAATCCTTTGCCCATTTTTTAATTGGGTCTTTTTTTTTTTTTTATTGTTGAATTGTAGGAGTTCTCTATGTATTCTGGCTACTAACTAGCCCTTATCAGATCCATGGTTTGCAAATATTTGCGGCCATTCTGTGGGTTGTCTTTTCATTCTCTCCATAGTGTATAGCATTTTTTGATTTACAAAAGTTTTAATTTTGGTGTAGCTCAATTTAATTTGTCTGTTCTTTTGGTGCCATATCCAAGGAATCATTGCCAAATCTGGTGTCATGAAACCTTTCCCTTATGTTTTCTAAGAGTTTTGTAGTTTTAGGTTTTACGTTTAGGTCTTTGATCCATTTTGAGTTACTGCTTCATTCTTTTGCATGTTGATATTGCATTTTCCCTGCATCATTTAATTCGTTGAAAAGAGGAGCTGCCTCTTTTGTGAGCTGCATTTTTTAAAAAAACAAAAAAACAGTTATTGGTCGGGCACGGTGACTCATGCCTGTAATTCTGGCACTTTGGGAGGCCAAGGCAGGCGGATCACAAGGTCAGGAGATCTAGACCATCCTGGCCAACATGGTGAAACCCCGTCTCTACTAAAATACGAAAAATAAGCTGGGCGTGGTGGCACACGCGTGTGTAGTCCCAGCTACTCAGGAGGCTGAGGCAGAGGAATTGCTTGAACCCAGGAGGTGGAGGTTGTAGTGAGCCAAGATTGCACCACTCCATTCCAGCCTGGCGACAGAAAAAAAAGATTCTTTGTTAGTAATTTACTTTGTGAATATGTTATTGCTCTATTTAGACTTATTCCTTGGTACTGTTTACTTAACAGTTGATATATTTAAATTGTTCCATGTTTGTGTAAAACTTTAATGTACACATTTAAGTTTTTGAATAAAAATGTCTTCTTGGTCAGAGAAGAGAAAATTGCAATCATGAGGGAGAAGCACACAGCTTTGATGAAGCCCATCGTATTTGCTTTGGAGCACGTGAGGAGTATCACAGCGGCTCCTGCAGAAACACCTCATGAAAAATGGTTTCAGGATAACTATGGTGATGCCATTGAAAATGCCCTGGAAAAACTGAAGACACCGTCGAACCCTGCAAAGCCTGGGAGCAGCTGGATTCCATTTAAAGAGGTAGAGAGTAATCCCAAGCATGCTACTGAAATGGCACATCACAGTTGCCATGAGATATGAAATTTAAATAAGTGGACACCTTACTTGGAATGTAAGAGATTTTATAAGCCTGTAGAAGGCAGCCTGTGGCCAAATAAGTGTTTCTGTTTAAGAATTTGGAAATCAGTGGGCAAAGGGGGATGGATGGCAAAGGTGCCCAATCTTTCATGTGTGGAAGGCTCACACCAGTGAACAACAGATGAAGAAATTAGCCAAGGAAGGGCCTGTGACCCTGAGCTAAATATTGGTTGCCTGCTTTATTTGCCTCATAAAAGATAAGAAATTTAACCCTGTGCCTATGTAGTTTTTCATGAGAAGAGCATTCAGTATTTCTAATAGACAAAATAGTCACTTATAACAACATAAATTTTTATAAGTAGTTGTTCTGGAATCAGTTCCACATATGCTGCATGGAACATATTTGAGAATCCTTATCTTTTATGTTTTGGTTTTCTTAATTCTGTATTCTCTTAGGTCTTTATCTTTTCTAGCAAATAACACCATTAGTTGGGGGAGCTTATTACTTTGTAGCTGCAGCTTTTCCTTCTCCCTCCCTCTTTTCTCTGTGTCTTACCTTTATTGCTCCTAACTGATTTCCTTACTGAACTTGAGCAATGAGAAAGCTATTAAAAGATACATGTGGAAACAAAAAGTACAGCCAACTTTAGCAAATGCAAGGTGCTAAATTCAGAGCAAATAACTAGAAGTACAGGAAAGAAAACTAACATGAAGGATGAAGTTTATTATGTGTTCTTGCCAAAACTCGAGTTTCCTTGTGTGTGTGTAGGTGGGTGGGGGGGTGTTGTTTGTTTTTTTGAGATGGAGTCTCACTCTGTTGCCCAGGCTGGAGTGCAGTGGCACAATCTTGGCTCCCTGCAACCTCTGCCTCCCGAGTTTAAGTGATTCTCCTGCCTTAGCCTCCCGTGTAGCTGGGATTACAGGCATGCAGTACCACGTTTGGCTAATTTTTATACTTTTGGTAGAGATGGAGTTTCACCATGTTGGCTAGGCTAGTCTCGAGTGGTCCACCCTCTTTGGCCTCCCAAATTGCTGGGATTACAGGTGTGAGCCACCACTCCTGGCCTGTGTTTCCTTGTGTTCTAAGACCAGTTTCTTGTTTCTTTGTTTCTCTTTCAGTAAATCAAGTTAGAAAATCAGAAGAGGATATAGGAGGAAACCCTGTAAAACCCTGTGTGTGCTTGCACGTGTGTGTGTGTGTGTGTGTGTGTGTGTATGTGTCTATAATCACAGAAAAATTTTAAATGATTTTATACATTTTAAAGAATAATTTTAAAAATTAAGAATACCTGTGTCTCTCTTTTAGATAAAGTACAGCTAAAAAAAAAGGAATTATCTAAAGAAATTAAACTTTATAGAAGTCCTACTTCTCTCCCTAATTATATCTCCCCACCCACAACCAGTTTTCTGAGTTTTAATTAATCCCTATCTACTTTTTAAAAAATAGTTTTTGTTTATAGATGCATTTCTAAATGACATTGTTTAGTTTCTGCCCATTTTTGAACTTCTACGAATGAGATCATATTGTATGTACATGTCTACATTTTTTACTACCATATTGGATCGCTATTAAGTTTTAAAATAATTCAATGATTTTTTTGTGTGTGTTTGTGTAGCTAAACAATGTTCTGTTATGTGAAAATACCACAGTTTATTCTTTTGTCATTGAGCACTTGGGGTGTTTCCAATTGGTTTTTTTCTTTTTATGAACAGAGCTTGCTAAAGATTGCTTTACATTTTTTCACATGGAAGCAGAGTCCAGAATTTTTTAATTTGGGTGCATATTATTGAGTTCGCTGCATGTAACAACACACCTGTACATACAGTTCATTCCCTGTGATTATTAGAAAGTATTATGGGGCTTTTCTGCAAACCTCAAATGGTCAGACCTAAATGGTTACTTCTCTTTTAAAAATGTTCTTACTTGTCTTTTTCTTCAGTTTTGTTAAGTTTCTTAGAAATCCACCAGATTTCCTCTCCTCCAGTTTGATAAGAGTAGATTGAGCCTCATTTTTTCTTGTAATTTAATGTTAATAACTTTGCAGATGACTTTTTAAAGGTTTGTCTAACTGACAGCTGACTGCTAGCTGTACCTATTGCAAGGACTGGATTGTTTTGGTGTTGTGCATACATAGCTCAACATTGGGGAATTATTAATAGTTTGCTAAAAGCCCCAAATTGGGTGATGACCACAGCAGCGTTTTCCCTCTATTTCCTGTGATTTCACTGCTTGTTTGGACAGAGGAAAAGAAAGAGTCTTAACAAAGTAAGAATCCTGTAGTACACATCAGCCACTGGTGTTAACCCATCCAGGATTGCCCAGATCCCAGCACTGAGTTAAATATAGAAATTACAACAACAGATAGTTGTATGGTTTTTAAAATTTACTTTTGTTGTTGTTTTTGAGATAGGTTCTGCCTCTGTCACTCAGGCTCGAGCGCAGTGGCGTAATCTTGGGTCTCTGCAACCTCTGTCTCCTGGGCTCAATGATCCTCTTCTCCTGCCCTAGCTTCCCAAGTATCTGGGACTACAGGCATGAGCCACTGTGCCTGACTAATTTTTGTATTCTTTGTAGAGATGGGGTTTTGCCATGTTGCCCAGGCTGATCTTGAACCCCTGAATTCAAGTGATCTGCCTATCTCAGCCTCCCAGAGTTCTGGGATTACAGGCATGAGCTGCCACCCCTGGCCGAAAATTTACTTTTATGCCAGATTGAATGTGGAAGAAAATAAGTGTTCTAATCTAATGTAAATTTGTTTCTCCCATCTTATGAGTATAGATAATGCTAAGTTTGCAACAGAGAGCACAGAAACGTGCAAGTTACATCTTGCGCCTTGAAGAAATCAGTCCATGGTTGGCTGCCATGACTAACACTGAAATTGCTCTTCCTGGGGAAGTCTCAGCCAGAGACACTGTCACAATCCATAGTGTGGGCGGAACCATCACAATCTTACCGACTAAAACTAAGCCAAAGAAACTTCTCTTTCTTGGATCAGATGGGAAGAGCTATCCTTATCTTTTCAAAGGTAGGATTTAAGACTTACTCCATTTTTCAGAAGAGTATTAGTTTTACTAATGCTTTGTGTGGGTGTATATGGTAGGAGATTATTTCAGGCGAATTTCTGTATGTTATTATTAGCCTGCAGTGCCCTATGTCTTATGTGCTTTTGAAGGGTAGTGGTTGGATGCTGTGCAGAAAGATTTTCCACCCCCACTTTGTGTATGAACTTGTACAAGCAGGACAAGTGAGGTACAGCTAATAATGCTAACATCTACTGCCAGTATCTTGTCCCAAAATAGAATTATTTAATGCTCTCAGCATGCCTCATGGACTGTCAGTTTTTGACTGCCATTGCTAGTTGAAAAAGAGGAGTGGTATGCTCCCAACCTTGTTTAATCACCTATTCTAGCTATTTTAATTTTGTTTTCATAGGACTGGAGGATTTACATCTGGATGAGAGAATAATGCAGTTCCTATCTATTGTGAATACCATGTTTGCTACAATTAATCGCCAAGAAACACCCCGGTTCCATGCTCGACACTATTCTGTAACACCACTAGGAACAAGATCAGGACTAATCCAGTGGGTAGATGGAGCCACACCCTTATTTGGTCTTTACAAACGATGGCAACAACGGGAAGCTGCCTTACAAGCACAAAAGGTTGATTAAATCATCAACACAGTGTATTAGTCTATTCTCTGTTATTGTGTGAAATGCTTCTAGGCTTACTAGACCATTTTTGCATATTTATAAGCGGTTAAAGAAGGAAAAGACTTGAGGTCCCTAGGAAAGTATTTTTGAGGTTTTTTTTTTTTTTTTTTTTTTTTTTTTGAGACACAGTCTTGCTCTGTCGCCCAGGCTGGAGTGCAGTGGTGTGGTTTTGGGTCACTGCAACCTGTGCCTCCCAGGTTCAAGCAATTCTCCTGCCACAGGCTCCCAAGTAGCTGGAACTATGGGGGGTGCACAACCACAACTGGGTAATTTTTGTTATTTTTAGTAGAGATGGAATTTTGCCATGTTGTCCAGGTTGGTCTTGAACTCCTGGCCTCAAGTGATTCACCTGCCTCGGCCTCCCAAAATGCTGGGATTACAGGCATGAGCCACCGCCTCTGGCCTTGAGGTACCTTTTATAAAAATAAAATTGTTTGCTTTTTTGTTTTGTTTTGTTTTTTAAAGGAACAGGGTCTTACTTTGTTGTCCAGGCTAGAGTGCAGTGGTATGATCATAGCTCATTGCCGCCTTGAACTCCTGGGCTCAAGTATTCCTTCCACCTCAGCCTCCTTAAGTGCAGGGATTATAGGGATGAGCCACCACACCCAGCCAAAAATAGTTATATAAGAGGCAAAAATGATGGCATTGGGTTTATCTTAACTTGAGACAGATTTGGAGAAGGGGAATGTGTGGTTGTTCATCACTCAGTAACTTGATAATTTACAGCTTAATGTTTTTATTGGATTTACATTCTTTTAAATTAAATTTGTAAACAATTGCTTTAAAACCCAGTTCTTTTATATTTGTAAATAAGCAATTTTAAATTTGAAATTAATCACCATGGCATCCTATTTTGTATCTGTGAATTTTATGCTTTGATTTAGACTAGGAGTTTAATTTAGAATATATTTTAGCCATGTATCTGAGTGCTTAATATATGCCAGGAACAGTACTAAGCTCTTAGGATACTGAGATAAATTTTATACAGTCTTATCTTCAGGATCCCACATCTAGCTAAAGAAAATGCTTCTGATTAGGGTAGGTAGGGGAAAAGAGCAAGAGTTTGAAAGGAGTCAAGTTTTAAACCTAGGCACAGGAGACTTCAGAATTGTTATTGAAGGATAATTTCGAAATAGTAATTAGAAAAGGGCTATCTAAATTCTCATGTAATGTGTTTTTGAATTTCTGTTAATTTTATATTACTGATTAAGTCGTGTGAAGAATGAAGTATGTGCATAAATTATGAACTAAATTGTAAAACTGAATTCTGTATTATAAAGAAGAAAGTAACTTGAGTGTTTAGTTTTGAATTGAACCTTAAGAAAATTAAACAGTAGACTGATTTTTCAATAAAGTGAATGGGCCTAATTAAAAGGTGTATAAGAAAGATCCATAGTCCAGAAGAATTAGCTATTTTGTATTAATACATGAAATTTAGCTGAGTAATGAGAGAATGCTACTGAAAAATCATTTTTAAAAATTCTACTTTACATATAAAAGGCACTCTTTTTCCTTATATAAAATTGATCTTTTCTTTTTTTAAAAAATTGTTTTTTCTTAAGGCCCAAGATTCCTACCAAACTCCTCAGAATCCTGGAATTGTACCCCGCCCTAGTGAACTTTATTACAGTAAAATTGGCCCTGCTTTGAAAACAGTTGGGCTTAGCCTGGATGTATCCCGTCGGGATTGGCCTCTTCATGTAATGAAGGCTGTATTGGAAGAGTTAATGGAGGCCACACCCCCGAATCTTCTTGCCAAAGAGCTCTGGTCATCTTGCACAACGCCTGATGAATGGTGGAGAGTTACACAGGTATGTGCTTTGTTTTCGACTGTACTCAGTAGTATTTCTTTTGTCTGCTACCTTCTTACCTATCTTGTTTGTCCTCCTTCCCTTCCTTCCTCTGTCCCTCCAGACTTGGTAGTTTCAGACCTATATTTGAGTTTAATATTACAGTTACAAAGACATGAACATGACTATGTCCGAGGGCAGGATGGGGAAAGAGTTACGGATGAAATGAAAAGGAGATCCTAAGTGAATTAACACAGGAACAGAAAACCGAATACCGCATGTTCTCACTTATAAGTGGGAGTTAAACATTGAACACACATGGACACAAAGAAGGGAACAACATACACTGGGGCGTACTTGAGGGTGGAGGGCAGTAGGGAGATGAGGTAGGAAAAAATACCTGTTGGGTCACTACCTGGGTGACAGAATAATGTGTACACCAAACCCCAGTGACATGCAGTTTACCCACGTAAAGACCTACACGTGTCCCTCTAAACCTAAAATAAAAAGTTGGAAGGAAAAAAAATTTTTTTAATCAATATTTAAATTTAAAAAAAGAGGCTGGGCATGGTGGCTCACATCTGTAATCCCAGCACTTTTGGAGGCCGAGATGGGTGGATCACCTGAAGTCAAGAGTTCGAGACCAGCCTGCCCAACATGGCGAAAGCCTGTTTCAACTAAAAATACAAAAAAAAAAAAAAAAAATTAGCCAGGCATGGTGGCGGGTGCCTGTAATCCCAGCTACTCGGGAGGCTGAGGCAGGAGAATCACTTGAACCCAGGAGGTGGAGGTTGCAGTGAGCCGAGATTGCACCACTGCACTCCAGCCTGGGCGACAAGAGCGAAACTCTGTCTTTAAAAAAAAAAAAAGAAAAGAATAAAAAATTTAGAAAGAGACAAACTAGGAAGGTTAAAGAAAAGTTTTTTTGTTTGTGTTTTTTTTTTAATCCAGCATCCTGATAGCTGATTAGTACCAATCAGGTCTACAGTGTTGTATGCCTGCATGACCACATGCAGCAACCTTGAGGAATGCTTTTTATTTGCTGATTTATTTTAAACTAAGGGGTAGGTTTATGGCGCTTTGTAAATTTTATAGTATCACGTCCATGTTGGAGGGCAATTTCTTAATGATGTTTCGCTTGCTGCCCCCATTTCCTTTCCTTTAGTCTTATGCAAGATCTACTGCAGTCATGTCTATGGTTGGATACATAATTGGCCTTGGAGACAGACATCTGGATAACGTTCTCATAGATATGACGACTGGAGAAGTTGTTCACATAGATTACAATGTTTGCTTTGAAAAAGGTAAAATAAAAGTAAACTTTACATTTATGAGGGCCAAATGTTTTTTGGTGAAAGGGCAAAAATATAATGGTTTGTCTTTTCAAGGTAAAAGCCTTAGAGTTCCTGAGAAAGTACCTTTTCGAATGACACAAAACATTGAAACAGCACTGGGTGTAACTGGAGTAGAAGGTGTATTTAGGCTTTCATGTGAGCAGGTATGCTGTTTTCTCTTCTCCCTTTTAGTGTACTTGTTAAATAAGCAAAACCTATGGAATAAAAAACACACTTTAGTGATGAAACTTGTGGCAGACCTTATTTTAAAAACTCTCCTGAAAACAGGTTTTACACATTATGCGGCGTGGCAGAGAAACCCTGCTGACGCTGCTGGAGGCCTTTGTGTACGACCCTCTGGTAGACTGGACGGCAGGAGGCGAGGCGGGGTTTGCTGGTGCTGTCTATGGTGGAGGCGGCCAGCAGGCCGAGAGCAAGCAGAGCAAGAGAGAGATGGAGCGAGAGATCACCCGCAGCCTGTTTTCTTCCAGAGTAGCTGAGATTAAGGTGAAGCCCAGTGACAGAATAAGTCCTTGTCTTCTTTTTATTAATAGAGTAAACATGCTCATCAAAATGTTGAGGCAAATTGTTTCTCTAATTTTTTGGCAAGACTAATGTATAATATTGAAATGGCAGTTAAATGTGGCAATTTGATGTTATCTTTTTATTAGGTAATTCTTCCACACAAACATGCACAGTTACATTCCACACTCCTAAGAGGTGGGTTCGTGATTTGAAAAAATTATATTTCTTAATTATTGAAATGATGTTTACCAGTGATGACTGTAAATGTTCTTTAATTGGGTAGCTTCCCTTCCCCATCTGGTAGCCAGGGACGCCAATCTTGTTCTGGGTGACATTGGCAACTTTTAATACATGGTATTATGAGATTGAGCCTGTCAGTTTACGCCTGTGTAAACTTGAACACGTTAGTTGTCTTTGTACGGTGGAGGCAATGCATCACCCCTTTGGGGTTTTGTAGAGTTTTGTTTTTCTGATGCTGTCATGTCTCACAATAGGCCCTGTAAGAATCTTCCTAATTGTAATATCTTTTTACAGGTGAACTGGTTTAAGAATAGAGATGAGATGCTGATTGTGCTTCCCAAGTTGGACAGTAGCTTAGATGAATACCTAAGCTTGCAGGAGCAACTGACAGATGTGGAAAAACTGCAGGGCAAACTACTGGAGGAAATAGAGTTTCTAGAAGGAGCTGAAGGGGTGGATCATCCTTCTCACACTCTGCAACACAGGTTTAAAACAGTGTTGAATTCTTCTAAATATGTGCCATTAATTAGAATTTTCATATTTATATAAACATCAATAGGGATTAGAATTACTGTAACAACTCACGTAAATGATAAAAGCTGTCTCAGTGACTGCAACTTCAAAGTGTTAGTAAACAAAAATTCACTGAAATTTTCCGCTTTGATTTTATTTAACTTAATTGTTTGAATGACTAATTATGGGAGATAGGTGGGTGTAGTGGTTAGAACACAAAACTTTGAATCAGAAAATCTGGGTTTTGGTTTTCTTATTACCATTATTGTATCTGAGTCCTTACTCATTTGTACAATGGCAGCTACTTCATCTACCTCACTGAGTTAAGTATTAAATAGGGTGGTTAACTGAAAGAATCTTATACACAGCAGGTGCTCAGTAAAGGGTAGTTGAATATGAAAGTGTTAAGCATTGCGTGAGGCTCTCAGATTACAAAGATCTGTCAAGCATGAGTTTCTAACCTTCAGGGAACCCAAAACTTGGCAGATGTGGTAGTTTTAATTAAAATGTCGTGAGCATAGTTGAGAGAATCACAGGGTCAGGAAAAACAGAGAAGTAAGGGACATTCGAAGGGGGCCCTCAAGATGGATAAGGAGCATACCGGACAGTCCATGTGTGAGCACATTCCAGGGTAGGAAAGTATGTGGAAGAAAACATCAGTAAATCATTTGACTTTGTTTGTGTCCCCCTGATTAGGTACTCTGAACACACCCAACTACAGACTCAGCAAAGAGCTGTTCAGGAAGCAATCCAGGTGAAGCTGAATGAATTTGAACAGTGGATAACACATTATCAGGCTGCATTCAATAATTTAGAAGCAACACAGCTTGCAAGCTTACTTCAAGAGATAAGCACACAAATGGACCTTGGTATGGGTTGACTTATTATAGATTCACATGTGAAACTCTGAGTTTTATAGTCATGTTTTTGCGTGGGGTCCTGGTTTGTGCTTGCTTTTAGTGACAGCTGACTTGACACTGTTTTACTGTCATTAATATTGTCTTTTACCAAAAGGTCCTCCAAGTTACGTGCCAGCAACAGCCTTTCTGCAGAATGCTGGCCAGGCCCACTTGATTAGCCAGTGCGAGCAGCTGGAGGGGGAGGTTGGTGCTCTCCTGCAGCAGAGGCGCTCTGTGCTCCGTGGCTGTCTGGAACAACTGCATCACTATGCAACTGTGGCTCTGCAGTATCCAAAGGCCATATTTCAGAAACATCGAATTGAACAGTGGAAGACCTGGATGGAAGAGCTCATCTGTAACACCACAGTAGAGCGTTGTCAAGAGCTCTACAGGAAGTAAGTTGATAGTGCTTAATTTTCTTTCTTTCTTTCTTTTTTTTCTTGAGACGGAGTCTCGTTCTGTCACCCAGGCTGGAGTGTAGTGGCATGATCTTGGCTCACTGTAACCTCTGTCTCCCAGGTTCAAGCGATTCTTCTGCCTCAGCCTCCCAAGTAGCTGGAGCTACACCACCACCACGCCCGGCTAATTTTTGTCTTTTTAGTACAGATGGGGTTTCACTAAATTGTCCAGGCTGGTCTTGAACTCCTGACCACGTGATCTGCCTGCTTGGGCCTCCCAAAGTTCTGGGATTACAGGTGTGAGCCACTGTGCCTGGCCAGTTTTATTTCTTGTTGGGTGTGGAAGCAAAGTTGTATTCTACAGCCTCGACCTCCCTGGGCTCAGGTGATCCTCCCACTTCAGCCTCCCAAGTAGCTGGGACCATGGGCGTGTGTCACCATGCCTGAAAAATTTTTATATTTTTTTGTAGAGATGGAGTTTCGCCATGTTGCCCAGGCTGGTCTCGAACTCCTGAGCTCTAGCGATCCTCCTGCCTTGGCCTCCCAAAGTGCTAGGATTACAGGGGTATGAGCCATAGTGCCTGGACTCAAATGTTGATTCTGTCACAGTCATCAACAAGTCCTCTTAGGAAATTGCTTAAGCATCTGTAAAATGTCAATAATGATTTCTACTTTTCAAGGTTTGTTTGAGGACTAAATACAATATTCTTTTGTATGTTGGGGGTGGTTGTGTTAAAACAAGCACCTCTTTGTTATTTTTATAGATATGAAATGCAGTATGCTCCCCAGCCACCCCCAACAGTGTGTCAGTTCATCACTGCCACTGAAATGACCCTGCAGCGGTATGCAGCAGACATCAACAGCAGACTTATTAGACAAGTGGAACGCTTAAAACAGGAAGCTGTCACTGTGCCAGTTTGTGAAGATCAGTTGAAAGAAATTGAACGTTGCATTAAAGTTTTCCTTCATGAGAATGGAGAAGAAGGATCTTTGAGTCTAGCAAGTGTTATTATTTCTGCCCTTTGTACCCTTACAAGGTGAGTTAGCCAACTTCATATTGGACCATTTCCTGTGTCTTATTTTTAATCCCAAACCTAAAATGTTCTTTTGCTTTCCTTAGTCTTGCCCAGTGTTACAGCTGCTTGCTTGCTTTTCAGATTTTAGTTATCTTGGTGGTTTTTTTTTTTTTTTTTGAGACAGGGTCTCACTCTTGACACCGAGGCTGGAGTGCAGTGACACGATCTCGGCTCACTGCAACCTCAGCCTCCTGAATAACTGGGACTACAGGTGTGTGCCACCACTCCTGGCTAATTTTTGTATTTTTTTGGTAGAGATGGGATTTTGCCATGTTGGTCAGGCTGCTCTCAAACTCCTGACCTGAAGTAATCTACCCACCTCGGCCTCCGAAAATGCTGGAATTACAGGCATGGCCTTGACCCGGCCAATTACCTTGTTTTGTGTATACATTTAAGTTTCACTATACAGATATTTATCTCTTGTAGGCGTAACCTGATGATGGAAGGTGCAGCGTCAAGTGCTGGAGAACAGCTGGTTGATCTGACTTCTCGGGATGGAGCCTGGTTCTTGGAGGAACTCTGCAGTATGAGCGGAAACGTCACCTGCTTGGTTCAGTTACTGAAGCAGTGCCACCTGGTGCCACAGGACTTAGACATCCCGAACCCCATGGAAGCGTCTGAGACAGTTCACTTAGCCAATGGAGTGTATACTTCACTTCAGGTGAGCACTTTTATTTTAAATATTAGTTTGTTTTAGATACTGAATATTGTCTTTCTCATCTCTTTAATCCAGGAAAACAATTTGACTTCCACTTTTGTTGCTCAGCCAGTCATTTAAAGGAAAGATAATTGTGAGGTTTATAGCTGTAACTTGGTTACAGTTGCTCTTTGTTTTTTTGAATTTTTATAGCGACTTTATTTGTAGTAGTCAAAAACTGGAATCAAATCAAAAGTTCATCAATAAGCAAATGGATAAATAAAATATGGTACATCCACATAATGGAATACTTCTTAGCAATTAAAGTGAATGACCCCTTGATACATACAGCCACATGTATGACTCTCAGAATAATTATGCTGAGTAAAGAAAGCTAGACATTTCTACCCCTATAAATGGAGAGTGTATAATAGGATAAAAAGCAGATCAGTGTTTACCTGGAAGTGGAGGAGGTGATATGGAGAAGTATGAGTGAGAGAGATTAAAAAGAGTCAGGGGGAAACTTGTAGGGTAATCGGTATGCTGATTTTCTTGATTGTGGTGACAGTTTCATGAGTGTATGCAAGTACCAAAGTATACCAAATTATATGTTTAAAACGTGCAGTTTATTATGTGCAAATTATACCT